>NC_143581.1:106743916-107052205 GCF_048544385.1 Mastigoproctus giganteus | reverse complement strand
CACATAAAACTCAAAAAAAAAAAAAAAAAGTAAAAAACATTAGTTAAGAACTGATAACACATGAAGGTTAAAAGCATTCTTAGTCGATCTTTTCTTGGAGAAGACAGGTGATCTTTCCGATTTTCAGAAAGGTATTATTGTTGAAACGTGTAACAGGAGCCACAAAGAAAATTTCCTTCGTTTTCTCAAAAACGAAGGAAATCACTAGTGTGTCAAAAGCAACCATCCCAAAAAGCATATAGAGAGTAGAAGACGAAAAGAGAATGCATCTCCAAAGAGAAATTAAATCCCTTAAACATTTCATTATATGTAAACTTTAAGGGATTTATTCTAGAGGCCACAAACACATTCGTTCCAGTTGAGAAGTACCGCAAAAGAAAGATGTCAAAATGGATGACAGAAGAGCTGAAAGAAATGGGACTATCCAGGCTATCAAAAAATATATTTAATCTCTGTATGGGAGATGCCAAAGAAATGTTGGAAAATTATAGATAGACCAGTGACTTTGACTTTTGTGGTTGGTAAGATTATGTAATCTGTGGTTAAAGAGGAAATAATTGACCATCTCGACAAGGATAGTGCTTGACAAATCTGGTAAATTACTATGAAGAGGTTATAAAAAGTTGAAAGGAACAACTTTGATATTACATATCTGGATTTTAGTAAGGCTTTTGATACGGTTCCTCATGAGATTTTATTGTATAAATTTGAGCAGGTCGGAATAACTGGGAAGATCCATCAGTGGATTAGGGCTTGGCTGGACGACGAGACAGAGGGTTATCGTAAATGGGCATTCTTCAGAGTGGACTGGAGTATCAAGTGAAGTTCCTTAGGATCAGTGCTTGGACCTCTGACGCTTCTAAATAATATTGATGAGGGAATATAGGGGAAGCTGTTAAATACCGTGGTCTAAGTTTACCTTCTGTCGACAGCATGTGGTCGAGCACTGGAATAAGTTTCCTGCAAGGATGGCGGAGGCAGAAAGAATGGCAAAATTCAAGAAAGAATTGAATAGCCACGGAATAAGTTCACTTTCTTGCATCATTTTGCCATGTTAAAGTTATTTTAACGCTTTTAACTTTTATATTTTCTCAACTGATTTGATTTTTATTGTCTTATTTGAGTTCATGCATTATACTTTTATTAAATATTTTATTTTGCTATCGGTCGACAAGAATTTTATGTATAATGGTTTCTGACGCTCAAGGTCTTTTTTCTAAAACCAGGTGCTTTTAGGAACAAAAAGAGATTGACCACTTTGAGCAGTAAAATGTATTTCGTGACAGAGTATGATTACTCCCCCTGCTTCACTTAACACTTTTTTTTTTTTTTGCAAGGAATGAAGCTTTTTGTGATTTAATATTCTCGAATTATGATTATCGTCTATTATCCATTCAGTTTACAACACTTCTCTCTCTCCCACACACACACACACAGCATAGCTGAATCAGTTGCTGAAAACCCTACATTAGCATTCTTTCTAACTTCCAACGGAAGGGGAATCAGCCAGCATTGCCGGTTTTAACACTTCTGTCAGTAAGCAACTGATCACATATCATCTACTGAATATCTGTCCATCTACTCAACCGGAATTAGTAATAAAAAAAACCTATAACTTTGTTTAATCAAAAAAAAAAAAAACTATTCTCTGTAGATGGTAATGTTTAATATCAATCACGAAATATCCCTGCCTCATTTTTTAATAGATATTTATTTAAATCAGTTTTTATTTTGAACGTTAAGCTAAGTTTTCCCGTATTAGGAAATATCACTGGTACTAATAATAATAGTAATGCTATTCCTAAAGAGATTTTTGCCCTCTCTAAGGCCACATTATTACTTTCTTCATAAGATTTTTCCTCTCAGAATTGTTTATCATTCGTTTTCCAAGCCCTCTCTCTCTCTCTCTCTCCCCCCTCCCCTTCTCGCCCCCATCCACCAGCTGCCTGCCACTTTTAACCCGCCAGATTAAACAGTTCTTGCAGGCAGTTGCGACGCAAAACATAATCCCACTTTCCTAACTCCTGCGTGCCGTATTCTTTGTTTCCGGATCAATTTTCCTTCTCCCCACTGGAGAGCATTTGCCTTTCGGGCCCCAATCATGGGTTTCGATTCTCTCCCGGTTGCATCGCTGCTCATTTACTTGCCGAGCCGCCCACGTCGACAGCATTTCCAGAATATCCCGCGATTCTCATTAATGCTTACATCCGGTAATTATCGACATTGCCACGGAAAGCGGAGTTCACCCTAAAAAGCAGGAATCCTCATATTTATTGTTTGTTACGAGTTCTATCGGTGTTGGAAAGATCTATGGGAAATTGAAGTGCAGAAGGATCCCCGAAAAGATCTGAACCATTATTTTTCAAGCAGCATTAAATCATACTGCGCAATTAGAAATTATTACCTTTTGCCAACTGGAATAAAACTGTATTCCATTATTTTCCGCTGCAAGGGGGTTGTGTTCCTGAAGTTTACTTAAACGTCTTAAACATGAGTAAACATTCAAAGGCGTTCAAATTAATTTTGATTAACTTCGGGGTTACTTTTACTTCAAAAACTAGTGACACCTACGTCAAAATATAAAAAAATGGAAATTAAATTTTTTTTTCTTAAGTTTAAGAATGGCTAAATGACGCAAGAAAGTCTTTTCTCTGCATCCACAAAAAAAAGAGAAAAAGAAATTTCTCTAATCACTTATTCTTTCCCCCATCACCAAAAAGTGATTATCCGGTGCCGCCGCTTTGAACTTAACCAAACTCTTCTTCCCACCCACCTTGGCAGGTCATTTATTCCAGAAATTTACAACACACTGCCTACAGGTAAACTTCTTGATGTTCGGCCTCCTTTACATATTTGTATTTACAAATATAAATCTTAGAGTTAGTCCCTAAGATTTATTCGCTCCCTACTTTTTGTTTCTCCTGTCATTGAAGCTATACAAAGAAATTCGTGACTCAAGTTCCTTTGACCACGAATTTATTTGGACGCTCATTTCATGAAATTGTGGTTATTATCCGCTGTTATTTCTGGCTTTGTTAAATTTCATTTGACAATGCAGGAAAATGGTATAGTTTTGGGAAGATCATGCGAGGATATTAGAGGCTCGTGTACTTTCAAAATCTGCCATCTTGGAATAAATAACACTCATTCATATGGTTCCTGAAACAATTTGCATATGGCCAGTCCAATAAAAAGTGGGAATTCTCATATTGTCACTCTGTCAGAGGTAGACTGAAGTCGCGCTCTGGAGAAAGTCTCACTTTTTGCTCATTCCAGTTCCCTAAAGAGATTTTTGTCATACTCCTCGGAACCGGATTTCCTTGTGGCATCCTCCCCCCCCCCATCATCTTTACAGCAGGTCATCTCACATTACAGAGATTCAAAGTCTATTTGAACTTAACTGATTCCGCGAACATTCTCGTGACTTTCAGAGAGTCTTTGACAAATAAACATGATTTACCTCCCACCGACCTTGCCTATCTTTCCTAAACACGCTGTATTCATCATAATGAAATTCTCCATCCTTTATCTCTGTGTGGCCCTATGTCTCCGTTAATCATAATAATAACAGAATTGGTTTGACTTAATTAAAAGCTCAAATTCATTAATTTAATTCATTTACAATACCTATGGCATAACTATATGTAGTACCATTAATATTGTATAATCGGCACGCGGAAATGATTTTTTGGCTAAGCCTTCACGAGTAGGTTATAATCGCCTTCCTCCAACACCGAGTGGAAAATGTCTAAGCTCAATAGAACTTAGACCTTTCCAAAGACCATCTTGACACGTCTTAGGCTTGGGGTTTGCATGGTTTTCCCTTCTGGAACTCCGGTTTTTTGTTAGAAAATAGACAGAAGAATACACGCAACTACAGGCACCATATATCGATGCCTCATAGTCTTAGTTGTTTTTTCGGTTTGATGCTTATTTTAAATATTCGCAAAGACTGATGACATCATCAGAGTAATTGCGTTTATAATGCGACGGGAGTCCATAATAACGAAAAACGAAGACAAGGATGTTCGTGGACACGAGCTCGAGAACAACAAGTGAAAGTAACAGTTTACTTCATTACGTTTCATGGGCGATAGTACAATGGATATTCATCTGCCGAAGAGGAAAGCTTCTCCTACAGAAGCTCGTTAAAACATCCTCCATGAATGTCATAGGAAGCAACAAGATGGAGCAACGTAAACTGCCATGCACACGTTATAACCAAACTATCGGACTTCCACAGCTTATCCATCTGTCAGCGAACGCAATATTGTGACTATGGCCCACAGTAGCTCTAAAATGCGCGAGGTTCCATCGCGATGGAACAACATCGTACAGCCTCTCCCCAAGGACATGTCACCTTTATGTCCCCATAGAACAGTAGATAAAATTGAGACATAATGCTTCTCAGTCAGACGATTGGGGGTAGATAGGAACCAATGATTTTGTCCACCAAGGGTACCACCCACTCGTCCTCTTGGTATAGAGGTTTCATGACTTGTCACTCATTTGGAGAGTGTCTCGGTTTGAGTGCCATCATAAATTGAAGAAATTTCTCAAAGCCTCTCCAATAGAGGCTATAGTTAGCCGATCTCAACTGATGGAATAGGACCTAAGCAACTGATGCACAAAAAAAAAAAAAAAAAAAAGCGCCCATACAGTGATGTCTCACAGAAGCTGAAACTGCTATGAAGTGGCAACATGCGGATTTAATCCGGCCAGTATTGCGACAGTTTCAAGTGCACTTTCTTGTGAAGCGCGCCTCATCAGCCCAGAGGATGCGCTCGCAAACCTGTTCCTCGGTGACCTGTTGTTGCAGAATCCACTCGCATTAGGACACGTGGCGTTCATAATCTGCAGACAAGGCGTCTCAAACGGGGCTAAAAGTGATACGAATGCAAACCATTTCTACTCGTAAAGCGGGATCGTTTTCTCGTAACCATCAAATTAGCTCTCGAGTGCTTTCATCAGACCAGATATCCCTGCTTCGAGAACTGCTTCTTCCACGTCAGGCATTCGCGTTGAATGTGGCCTACCCCAGTCTGCATCAATTTTGGGCACGATGCTGCGACCGCTCTTAGGCGCTCGTCAATCGCGTGATCACGTTAGCATCGTGATGCCGTCGGCGGGTACTGGTGTGCGTGTGCGCGGTGTTCCATCTCGTCGGCGTCTTCCGTGGTTTATACTTCCGTTTTCTTCACGAGTTGGAATGGATTTCTTTTAAATCCTCCACACCTGACGTCTTCTGCGGTCTCATCATCGTTATAGCTGCTGTGAATACGGTTCGCGTATTGTGAAACGTCTGTGCGTGCGTAATTTTCATGGGAACGCTCTTTCGAACTGCATTTTCAGCACACATCGCTCAACCCGGAAGTGACGTAATCAATCTTTATTTGCAAATATCTCGTTAAATAAGCGTCAGATCGAAAAAACCGCTCGGAGCGTTTTCTGTTTATTTTTGGCCCGAGGAATAATTTTCCGTGCCGATAATCGGAATTAACAGTACATAGAGGAATTAAAAGTTCTGTTTTATATCGCTCTTACAAGGGCAATTGGGTTGTTAGAAACGATACACGCCACTTCAAAATTGAGCCAGCAGTGTTTTTTTTTTTCTAATCGAAATAGTTAATAATGTCAACCACAGAAAACTGCAGATTTTTCCAGCCTGAGCTTTAAAAAAAAAAAAAAAAAAAACATCCGTTTGTACTCCAGGAATGCCATATAGGGTCAAAGATAGAAAACGCAAGAAGCCGAAAAGCTCAAATTTGTTTAATTTATTTACAATCGTTTGGGCTCGAATCACGTGATTGTTTACAAGCTTGAGTTGATCTAGTTCCAGCCCTTGTGATCGTTCAATTATCACGAGGGCTGGAACCTTGTAATCTTCTTGTATTCTTTATCGCGTAAATTCGTCTGACCTCAATGTGGCCATCCCGCTTAAAATCGGGAAATTTTATTTTAACCCGAAACAGACCTCAACAGAAACTTTGCAATTACTCTGACCCAAGGCCAACTAGCTTAGAATTGAGGGCCGAAAACGCGATTTTATTCTAGAATTGTAAACCTAATTAACGAAAACTCCAAATATAGGAATTTTAAAATCCAGAATTTATAAAACACTTGTATGTGTTGGGGAAGGGAGGCTAAAACAGAACTGTTTTATTAACTGGAATGATTTTTTGTACGGACTTGATTTAGCGAAAATCTCGCTTTGGGTTTGTCCACTACATGTTCTACAAGCTTCTAGCGAAACAGAGGAAAACAAGTGTTGTTATTCAGTCTGAGTACTTAAAACTACACTTTATCATGCAGGCTGAAAAAAAAAATAATAAAAAATAAAATAAAAATACTTTAGCAGAAAAATCGAAGCTTTTCGAAGAGTTCTCATTTTCTGGGTGGAGAGTAAAATAAATAGATGACGCACTCTGTTCTGAGGCTGCTAGTTAATTGCTGTTTAATTACATTAAACAGTAATTAACTAGCAGCCTGAGAACAGAGCACGTGCATCAACGGGAGAGAGAGAGAGAAGACAGTCGCCTGTGGTTCAGCTGAAGAACTGCAGCCGGTGTTTCTTCATGCAGTTTGTCTACAAACTGCATGAAGTTTTAGAATTCATGCATGCGGGCTGTTACTGTATTGGCTGATGCCAGTGGCAGTGCTCGGAGACCCATTGCGTTGAAATTTCATACACGCGGGGTATGGGCACCCCACGTGCGTGAAAGAAGCCTCCACAAGTGCCGTACCGCAACCTTTTCGATTCGGCTGCACCCTAAATTTGTCACACTTAGGGGCTCGCAATAGGGGGAGGTGGATGTAATAAATTAGGAAGAAGGATCGCGGACACGAATAATTTCGTTAAGATTTGACCGAATTCATTAAAATCTTTTATACGTGATTTGCTACAAATCTCCTGTAATTGCGCAGTAGACTTTGACAATTAATGATGATTGCTTGTATTAACGCCGTTATCCAATTTCTACAATTTAATGCGGTGTTTGATCTTTATTTAAAGCATCACGGCATTCTAGTTTCAGAGCACTCATCTGGATAGAACATTGCTGCATATTGCGGGCCTTTGTTGTACAAAACACACGAGTATTCATCAGTAACGCGAATTTAAATATTTTCATACACTTCGGTACAAATTATACAGCATTTTGGGTGTATTTGTAATGCCCCACTGTTGCCTAGCAGGCAGGGTATAAGTTCTGGATTGCATTCTTCAAAATCTGGCTGATATCACAAAATACGGAACTGTTCTCGCGGTCTTTATCGTGTAATCAACTCTGACAATATGCACGAGCGACCTGTCCCGGAGTAGAAAGAGAAAAAAATTATTCTTTTTTATTTAATTCTCGCAACGTGAAGTTGGAAATATTGGCGCCGACAGTCGCTTTTTAAAATACCGTACTATCCGCTTTTTCAAAGCGCTCCGTTGTTGAACGGCGAAGTGCCATTCCATTTTTACTGTCCGACGCGGTTAAACGAATTAAAATTTACCGTGGAACACATATGCACTATGGAGACGGTTGTTTATCGTCGAAGAACTTGTACGAGTGGCGTGAACTGTTCTGGAATGGGCGCTCAAATGAACGCTGCCTTGACAGACCGGTCGGAGCAGCAACTGCTCGACGTGCTGATCAATTTATTCAAGACCGACCAACATTCGTTTGGATGAAATTTGCGATGAAGGCGACGTCAGCCAGCAGTTAGGTCGAAGAGGTGTGGTTCCCCAACAACATAATTTGACCTGAAACGGAGCGACGATCGCCCATTTTGCAGATCATTGTGATGCATCCAGCACATTGAATTTTAGACGTTACCACATCTGCCAAAGAGTCTGTTATTGCGATTTCTGATTTCACTTATTTTAAAACTGTACTTTTGGGGGGGGGAGGCTTAATAAAGCTTCAAATATTATGCAGACGTTCAACGACCACCGTAGACGAGTAATCGAACGGGTATCGTGGATCCTGCAGTACAGGGGTTCGAGTTAACCGTGGTCTAGCTCACCTGACTGCTAAATAAGGTGATGTACTTGCATGCTCTCTATCTTGTAAACTCCTCCGGCCCTACGTGTATGCTCCGAAGTATAAGCAAAAAACTGAGTGCAGCAGTGCATAATTACGTACACTATTTAACGAACACTTTCATCATGTGGATATGTGTTTTTGTAAGGGGCGACTCCTAGAATGTTGTTCAACTCCATCTCGAATCTCTGTAAAGAACAGTATCACTACAAATGGGCCAGATATGTGTGTGTGTTCTGTTATGTTCTGGCTTCTTGGCTACCCAGAAGCATCAGTCACCTGGACAGATGATTCTGGGTACTCGTCCACACCACGGGAGGGTGGGCCAGTCCCAGTAAAACATGTACCATCTCGAACATTTTCATCAGGGAAGGATTCTTTCACAGCCGCGTAGGCTGCCCCCACCCCCCATAAAGCGGTCTTCTCTTGGAAAATGTCTGTACTTTTGCCTGCCCGCCAACTTTAGAATCCGATGGACTCAACAGCTCCTTGTGGAACAAACCGTTCTGAAACTATCCTTTGAAAAGTTGCAAATGTGATGTAAGAAAGATAAACTAAATATCAAAATTTACTGCTGGAAGAAAACTATGGGCGCTAATAATCAAAAAGAATGCTTTTTCCAGGAAAATCGAGAAAAAGAAATGTGTTATAGAACTGATCCTAAGAAAAATTATCTTTTATAAAAAGTTTCAGAAAAGTACATAGCATAGATAGAAGCATCAGCATGAAAGTTGCGACAGTATTTTTATTTATTTCGATTTATAAGTATGAAGCCCTTGGAGAGGATAACGCAGCATACATAGAGGTATATACAAGAGAAGAGACTACAGTTAAGTCCATTATATTTGCATATACCATAAAACAGCATAAATCTTTGTAACCACATTGTCTTCCTTTTCTGATGAATGAACTTCCCTCTTCTGTTTTATCACAAAGAAAAAAGTACGCCTGGAATGAGAATTAAGTTAAGGTGGAAACAAGCAAAGAGGAAATGCAAAGATAAATTATTTCTGTCGCTTTGAGGATTGATAGAAATTATAGCTTTGTCTCTCCATTATTTAAAGATTACAAAACCAGCTGAAAATGCCTACCAAAGTGCCCGCTTTAGCGTGCTGTTCACCTCCGTCTGAGCCTTAATGTGCAGTGCAGTGGCACGCAAACTGTGGTCCGCGGACTGTTCTCCGTAGCAGCTTTGTCGGCACGTTACATCGTCGTCTTCTACTCGTTTAAAGGGGTCAGGGTTCGATTCCCTGTCGACGGCTGAAGGAATTTCTAAAATCTCGTCTATCGAGGCTGTAATTAGCTGATCTCAGGCGAAGTCGGTAGATTTTTTTTTCCCCCTTGAGTTATTCCGTTTTTCAGCCTGCACAACATACAATATCGATCCTTGAACACAAATTCCTAATATAAAATACAAGCAATTTGAATCTGTGGTTCGCGAGGAGGTGACACTTTCTGTGCGCCACGATTGAGTTGCGTTGCAAAAAAAGATACAATCGCACCCGTCACATTAATTCGGAGAAGTAAGCTGCTGAGCTCCCTCCCCCGCCCCCTCTAGTATTTCTGGAGGCCAAGATATAAACGCTTACGTATAGAACGTGCTTTATATAGACACACAGTTTTAATTTTTTTTTTTTAAATCTTGGTACTTTGAAATGGGAAGGCCAAATTTGTGATTTGTCGATCACAATGTCTTATTATTGAGAATAATTTTTAAAAAATGCTATTTTAATTTGGAAGATCCATCTGCAATGTCAGAAGTCAAAAGGCCGTCAAAGTTTCCGGGTCTAGTGACTGCTGTAGTACCGCTTAGTTAGCACTTTTCAAATCCTCAGATTTTATGTGCAAATTCCAAATATCTCATGGAAACTGATCTTCGTGCTTTGAAACATGCAAATTAGCGAATCCTATGAAAGGAGGAGCTACACCAGCCCACGCTATTTCGGGGCTATTACTAAGAGCGCCATTCCGCGATATCACTTGCAAATGGCAAGCCGTCACCGTCTAGGAGAGCGACTCTCAACGGGTGTGCCGCGAAGAACTAGAGATGCCTTGCCGGAATTTTAGTGGGTAATACTTCAAACAGCTGCATCGCAGACACGTCTTAACACTCACGCTGGAGCCGCGTTTTCACTGACGAGTCAACCAAGGACGGGTGTTTTGAGGGTTCATATATGTGACACAGCTCGATTTATTAAAAATAATATGTATCGATATTAAATTACACTGATTGGACAGATGGCGAGACATCCGTGATGTTCTAATTGAATGTTTTTTGTTGGATCACGGATACCTCCATTTTGTGTTGTATTTGCTTCCATACGTGTTGTAACCTGTTTGATTATTATCTTCAAGCTATATTATAAACTACTTCATTATTTTATTAGTTGACTATCAGATAGGCAGATTGCAGTACATGGTTTTTTGCGCACGAGAGACTGGTTCGTTGCATGTATGGCGGCGGAAAACAGGTTGGGAACTGCTGGTCTACAAGGTCCTCTACGATGGAGGGCTGTAGAAAGACTTAAAACGAAACATACATATATTAACAACTTCATCCCTCGATGAAGTTGATAATTTCATCGAGGGATGAAGGACTTGAATCGAAACAACCACTGAATACATTCAGACATGGCAAGCAGTTGAATATTTCGAGCAATTTGATTCCAACACCTAATACAAATTCACGATACTGCGCCAAGTGCTAAAAGACCAGGATAAGGATGTTCCATAGGCCGTATAAATTCTAAGTTGTTAACGTTTCACGCTGCGGAATAATTCAACTGACTCGTGGAGTTCACCCACAAGCAGCTTCTTGCCGAACATGGAATAAGATTCCTCCCACCGTGGTGGAGGCAGAGAATCTAAGTTTAAACCAGAATTGGACGATTACCTTATGGGAATAGGATATTCTGCTTTATTCCAATTTTAATTTTTGTCTGATGCAGACAAAATTCGCTTCCTTTGCGCCATTCCACCTTACTAATCCAACAATCATACTAGGTTACTTCAATTAGAGCAGCTGCGCGGTAGAAGATGCATATTAACATTTCATTGCTCAGGGAAACTTGAAAACACTCCAGAAAGCTTTCTATCTCGCAAAACTTACTTCCAAGACCACCAGTTACAAACAATTAAGGTTAAGCTCGCTCCTCGACACAGGACTATATACGATTTTCTCTTCAGACACACGCGCACATCGACATCTCACCCGGATGCCCAGCGAGTAAATCCCCGATTTCAGCAGCAGCAGCAGCCGAATTTACCGACTTCACTTACTCGGGAAGGCTCCCTCCCATCAATTACCCTGATAGCGCTGTTTGCTCAGTGGGATAATGAATCGTTCTAAACAGATGGAAAGATTTGCGATCTGCACTTGGCACCACGCGAAATTGGAATGCATCGGTGTCCCGTCATAACAAAAAAAAAAAAAATCACGCGCACACGATGAAATCGGAAATAACCCCGCGTCGAGTTGCATTCTCGGAAGTTCTGAATCCGAGATGACGAACAAAATCAACGTTATCCCACGAGAAATAAAAATGCACGAGTAATGATTTCGATCGAAGTATTAGTCTTTGCAGCAGCAGCAGCACCACCTGTGTTAGTCCGTGCGCTTGTAAATCAATGTTTAATTCAACTACGAACGCTTTGTTTGCAGCTGTGGATATTCGCCGAACCAGATTTCTTTAATCCACTACAATTTCGCTTTACCGCTAGCAGCGCGGATGATCGGGCCACGAGACGCACGCCTAATCGCCCTTTCCATATTCTCGATTAAAAAGAGAATCCAACGTTGGGATTGTTTTTAAAAAAAAGGGGAAAGGAAGGAAGGAATTGCTTTTAGAATTAACTCGTGGAATCATGAGATTACCGAAGCCGACAACACACGCTTGTCTCCAAAAGCATTTTTCATTTTCTTTTGTTCTACCGTATCTTCCGCCTCTAATAGAGCGACTCGGGTGTATCGCTCCGTTATTCGGCGTGTACGAGAGGAGTCGAACGTATATTAAAATAATCGGTCGGCCGAAACACTGTTGATCGCTTTTACTGCGCGAGCAGCGCGCTCTATCGGACCACACCTAACGTATAAAAGAGTGACTCGAGTACGCATTTCGTGGAACCGTGTAGGTGTTTCCGTCTCTAACAGCGCGTTGGCGGCGCTTATAAATCAATGTTTAATTCCGCTACGAACGCTCTATCTGGCACGCGTAGTAGCGGCGCAAAGTTTTCTATTGAACTTGGAATTTATCTCGTGTCGCGTTTAATGCATCGCGCAGTCCGATAGGCAACGGCGGCGGTAACCTTACGCTGGTGTTGACAGACAGACGGTTTCCGTACTCTCTTTTACTTCTCCTTCCCCTTTCTCGCAGCGTTTCGAGTTAAAAGCACAAATCGAGAACTAAGCAGAAAGAATGAACGAGGTAGTGTGACAAGTATCTAGCCGAGCGTCACGGATGTTGGACAAATCACATTCATAGCAACGGAAGCCGGTCTGGAACATCCTCCGCTAATTACTCTTCCTTTTACTCCCGTTCTTGTCGTCGTCGGTAAAAAGGACTAGCAAGCAGCACGTGGCATTACCGGCATTCAATTAACCACCACCGCAGGGTTTGGGAGAACTGGTTGCTTAGCAACACACGTTCACAACTAGTGTTTGCGGCGAAGCTCCAGCGGCTCGTGTTCCGAAGCTCCCGACCTTTGTTCGAGTTGGCTATACGGCCGACCAATAGTGGGAGACGTCACAGTCGCTCCATCTAGTGTCAGTATTTGCAAAGTGCGAGCAGACGAAACAATTAATTGCGCGGATGGCCATCTCACAGATGAATACTCGGCGACTTAATTCCATTTCACGGTGTCTTCGAGGAGGGGAACGGACTTTTTAAGAAGGCTTCGCTGTCCACGATGCACATAAATTAGAGAGCATCGTCGCAGCAACTGGTTCTTTCGCCATTTCGCGGCAGGTTTTGTCGAATTCCATAAACGAACAGAATATTTCTCATTCTGTTAATTTAAACGTAAAATTTTTAAAAAACAGAAAGAAAAGAAAAATTCAGGATTTAAGATTAGGTCCAGTAGATACTAAAAGGGAAAAAATAATAAATAAGCAATAATGGCATAACGTAAATTTTTATGGTAATCTCAAACGTGCGAGTTGTTGAATCAGTAATGCAGTTAAAAGGCTGAAAAATTGTAACAGCAGATTTCACTTTCGCTCTGGACGGAAAAATTCCGCTCACTAATCACTTGGGGGGAGCTTTACAGTATTGGAAGTGGAGGGTACAAATGACTAAGAAAAGCCAAATACTGTACTTGACTTTAGCGTTAAACTTTGAATCGTTGAGACCAGGGGCGTTCCTAGGGTATGTGGCGCCCGGATGCCAATTGAAATTTGACGCCCCTTTAAAATTTTCTTCATATGTATGTAAGTTTCAGGCGCCCCTTGAACGTTGACGCCCTGGTGCAGTGTTTCTCTACCCTACTGGAAAGAGCAGTTGGCTTAATTAATCACCCGTGTCTCACTAATTCACTCCACTCCTTATCGGACTGTCAGAATCTTTTGCGTGGCTTTTCTAGACCGATGTTTCATGGACTCGCTGGTTTTGAATTAACATCAGAGAACCCCACCAATTGTTTTCAGACCTCCCTGTGTGTAGAAGAAAAGCTTTTTAATGATGAAAAAGCTATAGGTGTGTGTGAGAGAGAGAGAGACCTTATTGCAACATATAGATAAATGAAATACAAAGCAAACATGTTGCACTTCAGCTAACATTAAATATCCCTGAACAAAAAGTATACTAAAAATTAAATAAAGCGAATGAGAGATAGAGGAAAATAATATACTGGAGGAAGAGGTTAAATGACAATTGTCACAGCTGAGTGGTTCAGATTAGCTCCGGATTCATATTGGTCATGGGTTATGACTGTGGAAGTCTCGGCCGACGATCAAACTACTCCTCATCTGTATATTTGATCCCGACCAAACTCCTTAGTGACGACATCTAGATTTTGGACTCGCGATAGCATTGGACAGGTGAGGGGACGGGCTTGAAGACGGAAAAATAGATGTGAAGTGAGTTGAACTGTGGTGAGAAGCTCTGGAAGATTAAATTTAAGGTTGTTCCAAGAAGAGAAATCTTATTTCTCAGTATTTCGGATAATAAGATAGCTACGCTACTCAAATATCTACCTTCACCACTGGTTGATGGAGTGGAATGGAGGGCTAGTTAAATAAAAGGAATGATTATCCCTAGCAGAACCAAGACAGGATTTATATTCGGTGGAAGAGCAAGTGAAAGTACAGAAATCTTCAGAAACTCCAGAATCAAATTTTAGCACAAAGAGCAAAACTGGATATAGGTTTCGTGGAATCCTAGAAAGAGATGATATTCGGGCTGGAGGGGGCCCTTTGAAATATTAAAAATTTAGAAACATAATAAACTTTATTACTTTACTGGCCTAACCATTGTTTGTTACAGTGCTGCACAACCTTTTCCGTTGGCCGGGAACCTTTGATACATTTTAAAAAATTTGAAGAGCGCCACAAAAAATAAAATATTTACGAAATATATGCACATGCTACATTGCTTCTTACATTATTTTCCATTTTATATAACCATCAAAGATTAGTCATTAGCAAAATATTTGCAGTTTTCCAATCAAAAATTTAACCTTGAAGAAATGAATTTCATCTGGCTACTTCTTAATAAGTATATTTTAGAGCAAACAAGGAAAGGTTAAAGTTTAATTTATCTGAATGCTTAACTCATTTAATTTTATTTCAGACCAATTAATTTCTCACGGTGACATCCCAGAATTTCCTCCAATTCTCGGAAAAGGTAGTTGTCGGTTTTTGAGCCCCGTTTGACCTTACCGGGCGTTCGTGGCTCCCGTACTGGACACCCCTGGTCCCGTATATCGGCCCAACTCAGACGCGTTTGTTAAAGCTTTTTTTCTTTTATAAACAGAACCTTTGTAGTTTAGTTCAGATCATTTTGTTGAAATCAATTTTTGTTTAAATTTTATTTAAAAACAAGTACTTTTTATTCGGGTATTCAGTTATTTGAGCAAAAATAGTACTAGGACAAACATCATAAAATTTTGAACACAAATATAAAAAGGCAGATTGATATTCCCTCCTAACCACATTTACCACGAATAATTCAACTCGCGTAGCTCCAACTGGTGACAGTGTCATCGCCAACAGTCTAACCCAACTGTCTACAATAAATTAATTAATCCCCCCACCCTCCAAAATAAAATGTATAATACAGAAACAAATCAATCTCGCTATATTAAATGCGGTCCTATTCGTAATCATCGACAGTGGACCGTTGTGATGAATAACACTAGAAAAGTCGGTGACCTTGTAGAGGTTGTCAGTACTTGTCAGAAACGACCCGTATCGAAAGTTATGAATATAGCTCTGTGTATATAAAGTGCTTAGCATCATAATACACAGCCATTTCTGTATAAACAGAAAATTTTTAAGGTGGCATCGTTTTAGGTTATATCTCATATTGTGAATACCTTCACAACGAGTTGCCATGATATTGCACTACTTCGAATAAGTAACGCTTCACCTAAGGAGAAGACTAGTGTTACTTATTCTCAGATAGGTACCACCACCCAGACAGCACTGTTTCAGGGCTATTTGGCCCTTCGTCAGTGAGTGGGTAGGTACCCAAGTGATGCAATGATGGCAAAAACAGTTATGAAGTATAATAGCCCTGAAACAGTGCTGTCTGGGTGGTGGTACCTATCTGAGAATAAGTAACACTAGTCTTCTCCTTAGGTGAAGCGTTACTTATTCGAAATAGTGCAATATCATGGCAACTCGTTGTGAAGGCATTCACAATATGAGATATAACCTAAAACGATGCCACCTTAAAAATTTTCTGTTTATACAGAAATGGCTGTGTATTATGATGCTAAGCACTTTATATACATAGTCTAAATTTGTTCGCAGCTTGAGGCTCTAGCCCTAAATGCGCCTTAGTGAATATAGCTCTGGTATTATCTTGAGTACTTAATACTTTATTAAGAATGCCAGAGTATACTTTATTATTTTGACTTCATAGACTTAAAAAAAAAAAAGAGTTAAAAAATTTCACTCTTCAGATGATTGTATATCGATAATCTCACTAAAGACCGAATGTGAATCTTGAAACGGCGCTGGATCTTTAAACACTGGGCCGACGCGGTTTCGACCCCACTTTTCTCAATGATAAGTCTCTTGAGAATTGAGTCTGTCTCATTATTTCTTATGGAAGCCTAGTTAAACTTTAAGGCGTCCAAAGCAACAGATCGAATTGGCTTATCACTCGTTGAGAGACATTCAGTTGCTAAGTGACACGCAATTATGATTTGTGGGGGGCGGAAGACAGATAATGAAAATTCTGCTGCTAACATTGAATTGGTGAGACGATAGAGAAGTAACCTGTTTTTACTCTCGAGAGAATTAAAATGAAAGTGAGGCAAAGGTGCACCTGTTGCCAAAAACTTCAAATTATAAGAATAATTCAAAACTAGATATTAAAAAGAAATTCATAACTGAAATGCCTACTTTATTTACCATTTGCTATTTATTTATATAAAGTGCGACATTAAGTTGCTTACCAAGGGGAGATTTTTTAAATTTTGGAATCGTTCTCCTATCGTAAACTTATTAAAAGTTCTAGGGCATCTATGTATTAAGTATAAGTTTTAAACTAATGCGATATTATTGAAATCTGTGAGATTAAACGAACTGTTCAGTTGCGTTGCAGACTGATTACTTTTCTATGGTGCTGAGTAACGCTAGGTGTGCTTTACTGCTACTGTTATTTATAACACAGTAGCAGTATATTTGCAATGTTTAATCTAATACTAACAACTAATATTAATACGAGAGGCGTTCGTGACTCGAATATGAAAGGGTTCTTGTTGTTGTTGGGTTTTAGGAGCATCAGTAACTAAGGCCATATTGCTCCGTATATAGTCTTTAAACTGCGTGTATTTCGTAGTCAATTTTCTGTTTACTGGACGAAAAACCCGAGTTTCCGGGAGAAAAACCACGCCACCCTCGTTTGAGATCGACCAACTCAACCACGTTGTGAAAAAGTCCCGTAAAATTCCTCGGGTCTTTCCCACCCGCCAGGACGGCAGTTCTACTAACTGCGCTGTCCATGAGGACGAAAGGGTAGTAGTACAGTGCTAAGAATTTCTGTACTTAATGTATAACACTTCATACAGTAACCCACCAAGTTTCATGCAGTTTCAATAGACCTTTTTTTAATTATTATTATTATTACAGGTCCTGAAATCAGCAAATGAGAAAAGATAGGCAAAAATCCAGTATTTTGGAAAAAAGGGACTAACGCCAAAGGCAACTGAGGATATGGTTACAACAATGGGGGAGAATGCGCATTCCTCTTCCATGGTTAAGAAATGGGCAGCAGAATTTAAACGAGGGAGGGAGAGCCTGGATGATGACCCACGCTGTGGAAGACCAGCAACGACCATCACTCCACAAGTTGTTGACAATGTGCATGATCTGGTGATGAATGATCGAGGAGTGACAGTTCCATATGTTGCCAGCGTCTTGGGCATCTCATCTTAACCTGTGTTATTACGTGTGTACTACAGAATAACACAGGTTCTCATTAAGAAAAATATTCATAGTGAGAAATGTTCTCGCGATCGACCTCAAAGTTGTTGAAGCATTCCGAAAACGACAACGCAACATAAAAGTTAAGTCACGTGTTAAGACAAATAATTGGACTACTTATTTACAGCTCTTCTTCCCTTCCAAAGAAAGCCAAGTCGATTTCTTCTGCTGAGAAGGTGACAGCATCGGTTTTTTTAGAAGCTGATGGAGTATTGCAAGGAATTACCTTCAGAAAGGATAGACGACCACAGGAGCATATTACGCAGACCTTGTTGAGGCGTTTTCACTTGTGGGTACGTTGTCCTTGTTCCACCAGGACAACGTGCATGCACACGAGTCTAGTGTTGTCACAGATTCAGTGAATGAATGGGGCTTTGAAATCATAAACTGTTCCCCATATTCACGAGATCTAGCACCATCGGATTTTCATCTATTTCCTAATTTGAAAAAAAAAAAATTTCCTGGCTGGCTTCCACTTTCCCACTGACAGTGACCTCATTGCGCAGTGGATGTATTCCTGGAGGCCTAAGAAAAACCTTTCTTAGCTGCTGAAATCAACGCAATGCAATATGGGTAGAAAAAGTGTATTGATTCCAAAGGGGACTATGTTGAAAAATAACACGTTAGCTGACTCCTTAAATAAATCCTTCATACCGCTATTCAACCATATGGACTCCTCAGATGGTTTGAGTGGAGAAACAACGAAACGAATGATTCATGCATACCCGTCTGTTGTCCCAATAACAGTTTACCAATTACAATATATTTTAGCGATGTGTTAATAACGTCCTTATTTATTTATTTTTTTATAATCTGAAATTAGCTTCCCAAAGTTAATATAGATTAAATTTATCGTTAAACGAGAAAACAGCAAAATGGGACTGGAAGCCAATGCCCTTCGGGTATGAATCAGATAAAACAATACTTATTCTTTCTAATCTAAGATCGAATGGGTCACATTTAATGACCAATCGTAATTAAAATACCACTAATTAAATACAAAAAGAACACATAAAAATACCACTAATTCAGTTTGAAAAAATAAAGAATTGCTGTGTACAGGAAAAGGACGTATACCCTTTAACAGCTAACGAATGTCCAGCAAGATAATCTATAATGCATATACACATCCTCCCAACCAAATGAAATTTCATTTCAACTTATAATGAACACAGGAAACAACTTATTGTGTTAGATGTAGATATTATCCTCTGTTCATTAAAAGTTAAAATTTCATTTCGGTGGGGGGAGAACAATATATTACAGATTATCTTGGGTGTGCAAGCCCATACTTACCATTTGTCTACCAATCAGTGGAAATGCTTTACCATCGCAAAGAATCATATCAAGTAGACTATACGCTCACTATGCATACAACATTAGTTATTCGGAAGTCTCGACTACCATATGATATTCACACGGCAGTGACATTAGTTAGGGCGATTTAAAATAACTTCCTCTAAGCTCTCCAAGTACTCGTTGAAAAGAGTAGAAATTTCAGAATATCCTTATTTTACTTTTGCTGTATCATGTGTAAATTACTTGTCAATTTACCTGTTAGGTAGATGAAAACCCCGAGTTTCCAGACGGAAGAGAAATCATTTAACCTTCGTCCGAGGTGTACTATTTTGGCCGCAGTATAAAAGAATTCCATCAAACATCAGAAGCAACACACCTCCCAAGCGAAATTGCTTTCATCCATTATTTCATCGATGATCAGCTGTATGGTGTTAGTCTAACAAAGAGTAATCTGACCACACATACGCAATTTACGGATATGGTTACTAAATCTAATGTCAGATATTTCGAAATTTTAACTCTTTCCAACAAGCACTTTGAGAGATATAAGGCCACAAACCCTGGAAGTTATTTTGTAATCAGCCAGTATGATCATATCAGTGGGTCTTGCATGATTAAATTGCGGCAGGATGGAGTATCTATTCTAGTTTTCGGGGAAGGTGTAGTTGGGATAACACTCTGCGGAAGGTGGAGAGCAATAACTCTAAAATGTATGAGCTGAGCAATTTGATAATGAACTGTGGGACCTCGTCTATGCTGTTCGTTGCCGTTGGAAGGAACGCCCACATTGCTTCAGTAAGTGGCTGCCCGATTATTCTGATCATTGGCCAATTTTGGTATGATTCCTACTTCTCAACTCTTTATTCTGTATCTCGGAAAATACCGAATACGGAAAGGTCAGTGGCCATAATAATCTTCATTCTGGTTACCACACAGACGTGCTTTAAAACATTATGAAATGAGCGTTGTACGAAACTTAATTTTGTTCCGCGGAAATGACATCGCTGATAACTGTTACAATGATAGTAATTCGTGGCAATTAAACAACTAGCAATGCATCTCTCTGAATAATCTATGCCATCGTTTTTGGCTTGTCCGCCATGTGACCGATTGGCAATACCACTGATCGATTATTTACAGTTTTCATTAAAGCTGAAAAACTATAAGTCGTGACCTTTGGCGAAATGCCAACTGTCCCACCATCAGTTCCACTAAGGCGTGTGGGGACTAGAATAGTCAGTGTCCAAAGGGCCATTGATTTTTAAGGTTCTTAAAGAGTACGGTAGGAGGGAAGGGGCTATTATACTTTTGTTACTGTGATGACGATCATCAATAATCACGACACCCTCAGCACGAAGCAACACTCGATTTCCGTTTGCTGTCTTTACCTATCGGTTTGCATTTAATGGATCTAAAACCTGAAAAAGTTCTGGGAGAAACTCCACATCCTCCCTCACTCCTGCCCAAACAGATTAACTCAATCCCAAGTGAAAAGCCGTCTTCAGTTATTTTGCACCGTGAGGGAAATCGAACCCAGACCTCAAGTGGAAACCGCATAACGACCATGCTGACCGGAGGACTGCGTTCGCTTAATATCGTGTAATTCCTGACAGCTATTATTTCAGACTCGTATTAATAATGATTATATTAATGATTATTCGAACTGAGATTAATCCTTAGCTGCAATTTCTGTCTATCTGAAGCAAAGTTTAAATTTCAATAATTTTCATGATAGGCCGTAGGCGTATTACAGTTTATTAATTTTATATTTAATTATACGTAGTAACTAAGCAAGAACATTTAAGTAGACAAACTTATAAGGAAGAAACTAGTTTGTCTAAACATAGACTATGAGCACAAAAGGTAGAGCATAAAGGTATACATAATGGTAGAGCCCCAAGGTTCAAGGACCATATAAATTAACAGATCACATTCCCAGATCATGGATACATACACCAATGCAAGGTAGTAGACAGCAAAAGGGCCAGTTATCATAATTGTTAACAGGATTCAGTATCATCCCAGAAGGACATTATAAGATTTGTTGGCCTCAGTGTAGTTTATACATTAAACTCTTAATATACAGCTACATAAATATTGTCCTTGTACCAGTGGAACAAAACATGTCCCACAGGCTTACATCTCATAAAAGTCCTCAGAATTTTGGACGACGTGCTATTAAACCATTATTGAACAAAACAAAACACGTATATCACATATAATACATATACAAGACTAAGTATATACACAGTAGTACGTGTAAATATATACAAAAGAGGGGAACAACATGTGAGTAGCGGCCACAGGATACTTTATACACTGTACTCTAAATAGATCACTGAGTCTATATAGATACATAAATGTTTCTCTGTAGCCGAACTGAGTGTCTCTCTTGACAGCGTATTTTGTGGTAGGAAATAATCCCTCCGCAGAAGACAGGGAAGATGGTACAGAAGAACCATACCGAGTGTAGTTGTTGTTGCAGCCCGAGTTTACACAGTTTAAGGTAATGCGCTGATTTCTGATGATGAAGTAGATGCAGCAGTGGTCGATGAATCCATAGTTGTTGTAGGAACAGTTGAAGCTGTAATTGTTGAAGTGTCCACGGGAACAGAAGTTGCACTATTTATATCAGAATTTAGAGATAGTCTTCTAGCAAAGACATCATGAGCAAAAACAGTTGAAGCGCATGAAAAGCGTTAACCTTTTGAACTAAGAGAGACTTTTGACCCGGAGAAAAAATTTAAATTGATTTACATAAACCATCTCTTATGTCGTTGTACAGTTGGCACTCATAGAGGACGTGTTTCCAATTTTCAACCCTACTGCAAGCACAGAAATCAGTTTGGGATAACCTAAATTTGTATAATTTCTCATTTAGAGATCCATGTCCTGTTAATAAATAAGAAGTGCGCAGATCCACAGAGAACCAGGTTTTAATTTTCTTGCTTGACATGAAGGTAACTAGAGAAAAAAATGCTTTAGTGACAATACCCAGAGATGTGGTGTCCCATCGTCTTTCCCATATATTTAAAAGTTCATTCCAACACTTAGCTCTTTCACGCTTAACTTCTGTTTGAGGATTGATGGTGATATTGAAAAATTCAGTTGGAATCTGTCTCTTAATGCGAAAGCAGATACTTCTGTATATTAGATCCAAGGGCAACGTGCCAGCGATAACTTGTAACGCCGGTGTAGATACAGTTCTGCATACTTTTAGCATACTAAGGAGCATAGTTCTCTGTAAACTGGCTAGTTTTGATTGACATTTAAATATTTTTGCTCTGTGGAACCATGCGCCAGCGGTATAAGTTGCCATAGGGAGGAAGACGGCATTGTAGTAAACTTCCATGGTCCGACGCGAGAGACCCCAATCAGTTCTGGAGATCTTCACAATAGCACTAATAAATTTTCTAATTTTTGCAGTTACATGATTAAGGTGTGAAAAAAAATTTTATCTACAGTCCACAACCACACCCGAATTGGTTTCCGTGACAATTGGGAGTCGAATGTTGTTAACTTTGACTTGGGGTGGGCGCTGAATGTTTAATTTGGAGCCAAAAATCATCATTTTAGTCTTCGAAGCACTGATGGATAGTTTGTTGTCTTGAGTCCAACCATAAAGATTTGCAAGAATAGCGTTAGCAGAGACTTCGATAGCTGCACGAGAGTGACCACTGATCAAAATGATTACATCATCGGCATAGGGCAATTATTTTGATGTTGTCAAAAGATCTGGAAATCTACTCCTGAAGGACAGTGTTCCAGATGAGGGGGCCCCTGGGGACAACTTCGATACACCTGCCTGGAGACCTGACAGAATTTTGATATTACGAGCACATACAGGTTGTTGAAATAACTTCTGGACAGAAAATAAAGTTGTTGAGGACAGTGGCTGGTGCTGAGACGTTCGAGAGCGCTTTTCCACCAGAGGGAATTATTGAATTGTGACTTCGTCACAATTCAATAATTTGGAATACTGTTCTCTGGCTGCATTTATAGCGTATTTCCGTGTGTCGTTTCTGTTTGCTTCCATTTGATGTATTTCTGGGAGATCTGAGCTTGTAGGAATCTACTATTTTGTAGGGATTTACCCATTTTTAATCAATGGAAAATCGGACGCACTGTGACCCTGACCCTAAAGAGTGTGATGTTGATGACCTAGTGCAAAGCTTCCAGAACTCTAGAGATGTAATAAGTCCGTTACGAATTGGTTGCTACTGTTACGCTCATGTTTGCCATAAAAGTCGGGAGCGGTGACATTTCTCTTTGGTGGACCATTGCATTATATGCAATTGTGGTGGAAGCTGATGTTTGTAGCCAGTCCTCTAGAGAAGACTCTTCTCTGTGAAAATGGCTGATGCCTATATTTAATAATATGGTAATAATAATATTGGTAGATGCTGTTTCCCAGATACCACCTTAAGTTTACATCGATCAAATGGAGCAGATTATGCTTTGCGTGCCATCTCATAATCCTCAACCTTTCTACTAAAATTTCAATTATGCTTATCGAAACGAAGCTTGAAATCAAAGGTTACTCCGTGATCCTTGTGGGTATTAACGGCCGAAATCATGATCCAGTTATATGTCAACAAGGTTCTAGCTTGTTCCGGTTTCAATGAGTTTTTCATTGATTCTGATCTATTAGGATTTGTTTCTAAGCCGAAATTATTTAAATACCCTATTGGCTCCCGTATTTTCTTATTTAGACAGATAGATGTAAGGGGGAGGGTGATTCTTGTCAATATCTTTGTCATCCGAAAAAGTAAGTGCATCTTTTCTTCTGTGAATAAATGGGATTAGCGTTGGCGTGTTGCCGTGAACAACAGACCCGATAATACTCCGTCTTGCGGCACGCCTCCATTGGTCTACGTAGTGTGTAATTCCATCTGTTATGTGATAATAGTTCCTGCAAGTATAGCATTGATGTGCCTACTGTGAAATGCAGCTTGCAGGTTTCTGCCAAGCTGCGTTTCAAATTCTGCCCTTTGACTGTACTGAACCAAAGTATAGTTAGTCATAGCGGGTAAATGTGTTACTGTAACAACTTTTTTTTGACTTGGCATAGTGGTACCGTTGCAGCTGCTGAAGGATTGATTGGTTTGAATTAGCAAAAAATTTGATTTCTTCAAGACTATGAAGAGGAATGAGTCTAGTCTAAAATGCGTTTATTGCTTTGAGTTTTAGGCCGAAGCTTAATTGTGTAGTTTGTCCAGTCACCTGGGAACACTCGCTGAGTAGAAATTTCATTAGAATTTGATTGGCGCAAGTAGGTCCACAATGTTAGGACTTTTTCATATGAAACATTTTCATTTGAAATGAGGGATCCGTTCCTAGCAGACAGCTGCTATGCGTTTTAAAAAGTTTATAACAGATTTGAGTCTTCTTTACTTGAATTCTGTAAAGACGAGGAAGGTGTCATAGCTATTTGGGGAAGGCTCAAGTCGCCCATCGCCTGTTGTCTGCTTGAAAATCCATGCAGTCTTTTGTTTTAAACCTCATCATTTGTGTGCGCCGAGCGGGTTCTTGGGGGAGGGGGGTCGTTGTGGATGCAGTACACCTGAGCTCTCCCATTAAACAAGGTCCCGAGTCTATATAAGGGGCTCCTCAATCTCAGCAAAGTGGACCAGTATCCTTGCCTCCGTTCCCCTGAACTGTACCGGAGGCAAGAACCGATCCTGCTTGCGTGTCCATCCTATCAGCACAAGGATTTTTGAAATTATTCCATGATTTCTTATTCGTGATTATTTTCTGTTAATATGCGGTCGCACAGATCTTCGTTGTGAAAATAAGTCCATAAAAATTCTGCATGTCATTTACGGAATTCGAACCCAGGCCTTTTCCAGCGGACCGAACTTCCCCCATAAATGCTTTGAGGAATTTTGAACTTTTTCACAACGTGGCTGAGTCAATCGGAGAGAGAGAGGATTCCACGCCTCCTCCTCCTCCCCCTCCTCTCTCCAGATAACTTAAGTTTTTCTTAAAGTAAACAGGTCGAAGAATGTACATAAAGAACTCGTGCTTGATCATACTTGCTTTGGTCTTAACACACATACCTGAATGACTCTGAAGCTGCCCTTTTTTCAACAGAATTGACATTTTTGTCGTCCACCACACCTTTGAACAGGACATGATTTTACTCTTCTTGTGTGCAGCGTATGTTGTCATTGATTTGCACCATCTTGTCAAGATGTCAACCACAAACTAAAAGTGTCATTTGGCTATAATATTCCATGATATGCATTTCTCAGCATCTAGAAAAGTTAGTGAGATGAGCATCTTTTTTTTTTTGTCTCCTAAGTAACCAGATATAAACACATACAAATATCTTGCATGAAACAAGGATAGTCCAAATAATAGCATGTAGTAAAATACAAATACACGCATAGTTTATGTAGTTCGAGGAGTATTTATATATTAATGGAAAGGTTTTAACTAAGGGTGACAAAAATATAATTTTTTGTCACCCTTAGTTAAAACAATATTTTGTGTGAGAGAAGTAAGGAATTACTTCCAGTGGGGTAGTTTCCCTTGAAAATTCAATACACTCAAAAACGGGTGTATTGAATTTTAACTAAGGGAAGGTGTCTGCAGCCGTGTGTGTTCTTTGGGTGAGGGATTCCCCCTCGTGTCCATGGCTTGAGACCGACTAACTCAGCACGGATGGAGGAGAGCAGGAAAAACTTCCGAAATGCTACTTGTTGGATTCGAAGCCAGATCCTATCATTCCGTGAGCAAGCACGTAACGCCCGAGCTGCCTGGATAACGTATCGCTGTACTCTAGTCGGGTTATATTTTGACGCTTCGTGACAGTTCGCAGCAGCGAAAAATAAAACGATTGAAATGTGATGCAATAAAGGCCACTGCACTGAATATCTAGCAGTGACTGTCTAAAACCCTGTCAATGTTTATAATAAGAATGTTAAGTAATATGTGATGAATTTTCATGTTTAATTAAACTGTAAATATAAACGTTGATAACAAAAATTTATTTCTTTTTCGAAAATGCATAATTAATGATAAGGTACTGTTCTTGCGGATCACGACCTTTAACATTTTATCTGTTTTGGTCCCCTAGCCAAAAAAGATACGGTGCCTCTGCTTTAGCATGTCTGTCCACGTGTAACAACTGTAGTCCCACTGAATAGACTTTCGTCGTGAAATTTTATATTTGGCTCCTTTAGAAACTCCTTTATATGAAACTTCAAGTATTTACAACTTTGTTTCACAAGGCGGACTATTTCTTGAGCCTACGATCCCAAGACTCGGCAAGTGTTCACGACACTCGCTGAAACGGGTTCTTCTCTAGATGAGGTGGGACTGATACAAATTATCGGTCTTCTTGTACACAGACCTCTCTCCTCGCGCAATCTCAGGATATAGTTCGGCATAAGATATTCTCTTTATGTCGATGTGTGCAGAATTTCGGTTCAATGTACAAAAATATGCGGGAAGGGGATTGGACCTAACTTTTGTCCACCAGTGCATTAAGATGTTTGTTACTGTAGCTCAAAATAACCCCCCCCCCCTTTTTTTTTTCTTCTCTCTTTAGCAATGAAATTACGCATGTTCCAATAGTAAATAGTGAATCTTACAGGGACTATGCAATTAAATTTTATTCGATGCGTCACAGTTTTGAGCAGCAATTACACCCTCATGTGAGCAGGGTAGGGAAAACGGACGTCTTATTTCATAACAAGACCGTTTGCTGTTTGTTACGGTTGTGTGTGTATTATTTTTTAATATAACATTCTGAATAGATGGCGCTTCCAAAAACGATCATTTCAAGTGATTCAGTTTCAACTGCTGACGGATTAGAAATTAAAGAAATCCATAATGGAATATTGGCTCTGTATGATGAAGATTGCTACTGAGAAACACCTCAAGAAACAGCTGAAGCATCCTCACTCTCTAAGGGCGAAAAAAATCTCGATCTTTTCTGAAGAAAATATAGTAATCATTTTCTTTGACCACTGCGGTCTTTTGCCGTTAGGCTTCGTTGTGCACACAACCAGATGGAGTGAGCAATAGACGCCCATCACAGCTTACAAAGCTAGGGGTTTCACAAGTTGAATATACAGCAACACACAATTAGAGAATCGCATGTTGCTATAAAGAAAATTAATAGGTTATGTTAACAGTAGCCATAATGGAAAGTTAAGTGTAGTATAAAATAGGTTAAAAATTTTAAAAAAAGTGAGGGTAAATTACAGTTAAAGAGCAAATTATGCGATACTTACATATACAAAAGTACTTATAAAAATATACACAAAAATCAATTCCCGTTGACGCAACTGCCAAAGCGTGCAATTGTAGTGATCACAAACTTGGGTATTCAGTTACACATCGTAGCCGAGATTTTCCATCTAAAATGCAAACTAAATCTCGCGGTCACTGTTAGTTTTTCAGGTTACAGCTTTTACCAGACCCAATTAGATAGTTTACCAATTTAGACTGAAGAAGCACGGACACTCATTACGAGGGCAACAGCTTTAGGCTTTATCATTAGGACCCGAAGGCTCGAGTGTCACCAAATGCACATGAGCCGTTTACAAACTGAGTAAAGCGGGAACTGCTGTGCGATTCGGTGTCTATATACGAATTGGATTGCAAATTTATATCAATATCCACTCCACCTGATTCCAATATTTGAATGACTGATAGCGAGTACGCAGGTGCGAATCTATCGCTCAGTGAGTTAACGTCACTTTGGCAGCAGCGTTGGGGTTGACCCTAAGGATTGTGCGGGGGTGCATCGGGTACAGAGGTCCAAGAAAATTTGTGGATGAAATGACACCATTTAGCAGTTTGGTAGAAGTTTTGAACCTTCTGCTGTTTATTGGGGTTGGTAGCCTTGGCAGCTCTGTATGTCTCGCCATTTTGAGTTGTCCTTACCTGTGGAGGAATGTAATGTTTATGAAGGACCCACTTAAGTAGCCAGTACTTTTCGGCATGTATCGATAGTGACACAGTAGAACGCTTGTCTAAATACTAAAGGTGATGTTAAAAACAAAAATTAACGCCTTAAACGTATTTTAATTGGACAGAACTTATATCCTCTTTCAATATTGCTTCCAGATGGCAGATTGAAATAAAGACATTCCGTCAGGGTTGTCCAGGATTCTTGCCATACGTGTGTACTGTATTTTGTTTGGATCGAACTGTAAACAATATTTTCAAAAGAGTGGTACCATCTAGTTTCAAAGTTGGCTAAATCAGAAATAAAAGCAAACATCCTCAAGAACTTCTTCAAATGTGATGTAAATAGAACAAGAACTGATAGACGATCTAATAAATAGCACACACGTTTAAAGTAGGTAAGCTAATCGTAAAAGCAAATTTGCGAACCACTTTCTGCATTTTCTCTTGAGTTTAATTATTATGAAGTTGTAGTACCATATAATGAATGACATATTAAGCCCCTTAAAGTATCTATTAAGAGTGTTTACTGTAACGGTATTTTTTTCTTACAGAAAGTGCAAATATTCGTTCATCTCTTCTAAGGAAGTCAACAGATTGACCATTGTTTTCCACTACTGCAAAACATCACATAGACTGTTCTCAATGCAACTAGTGGCGTGCAATTTTATAAGCATTTGCCACATTGGACAGATGTTAACATTGGATATTTGAATTTCCTTATACAGTATTAAGAAAACTAAGTATTGAAAATATCTTGGCCATATTTAAGGCTACCCAAAAACTAATTCATCTGCCCATAAATTGCGCGCGTTCTCTAGTCGATTTTCCTGTTTTGCTGTTCGAAGAAGTCTAGTTGGGACGAAACAACCTTGCTGTCCAGCCAGAGACCGACTAAATCAGCCACGGAGTGGGAACAAAAAAAAAAAAAAAAAAAAAAAAAAACCTATAAAAGTTCCCTGTGTCATTGATTAGCTTCGAACAGGACCTTTTCCACCCGGTGTAGGGAGAGCGATGATTATAACCACTGTGCTGGCCGCGCTGATTCATGGCCTTTTATAGATGACACAATGATTCTGCGACTAAAGCTATCCCCTCCCCATTCGGGGCAATGATCGGATTGCTCATATATTCCATGGTAACCGTTTCCCAATGTGTATGCATACCAAGGCAAGGTACTTCGGGTTCGAATCCAGGCGAAAACTATTCCTCTGTATAATTATTTACGCTTTTATTACATTCATTTCATGAGTTAGTCTGTCTCAGGCCGTAGATCCAATATTTTTTGGCGGGCATCCGATTTTCTCTCAAAAACAGGCAATCCGACCACATTTTCGAAATTCAGTTTTTGGGTGTTTGCATTTTTAAGAATTCCTAAGAGAAATATCCCAGTAGCGGAGTGTAGTTCTCTTACTTTCCTTAAATAACTTATCATAATATTAACACACAGGCTATACAGATATCTTAGGTTACTAAAACGCTGATCAAAGACCCTGAGAAATAATTAAAAGGTCATCTGTAAATTAGAGCACTGCAGCAAGCGAGAAAGGTAAATGCGGAAATTAAAAATATAATCTATTATTTATCTTTTTCATTTTAATAGAGCATACAATATGGATCAAAATTTAACTTTAATTTTGCGAGCTATTACGTATATTTAATAACAAAACAAAAATTCGCTGAAGAATACTTTCTTCAGCCGCTACCTTAAATTTATTGCCACAATCGGAGTAGTTGTTGCGCTCAGTGTCCTTGGCATAGGAAAAAATGTTCTTATTTTGTGGTCATGCCTCTTTATCACGATTTTTCTATACGGAAATAATAATTGAAAGCATTTTGTTTTTTCACCGCCTACGTCCTCCGTGACAAGATAGTGGTTTTGTCACTTCTGACTCATTTGGAGTGTTACGGGTACAAATCTATTGAAAATCAGCAAAGAAAAAGTCGTGCATGCTCATCAGCTTTCGAAGTAATTATACATTTCCGTTTAGGCATAATATTGGAAGTTCTTTGAGATACACGCACTGCTTCGAAGAATTTTCTAGAGTATAAGTACTTGAAAATTGAAAGGAATAGACTAAACGTCTCTCAGTTGTACAGCTACAACTAAAATAAATAAATAAATAATAATGTGTTTCTTACCCACTAGATGGCAGGACATTTCTGACATCGTTATTTTTCGAAAAAGCGGTGAAAATTTTACCAGCTTCTGCAAGACATGAAGAGGCTGACACGGATCAAATTGCCAAAACAGTTTCAGACAGAAATAAATGGCATCGTGGTAAAGTCCACTAAATATGAGAAGAAAAGGCTTCAGTTGTATTACAATCTGAGACGAATTTAGCATTTTTGAATATCGGTTACGAAAGCACCAACAGTATTTCATCTTAAGGTTACAAACTTGGCAATAAATGCGTCTGAGGAAGAGAATATATCCCTGGGGTTTATGTGAGTGAATTCAGATTGTTTTGGGTATTGAGAGATAATTGCGAAAAGAAAGAATTGAGAAATAATTTATACAATTTAAATCTTAAAGTCAATTTCAAGTCCATTTATTTTATTTATTAATATATAAATGAGCTGTTCAATTTTTATTCATTTATCTTTTTTTTTTTTGGAAATTTACTTCTCGACAAATATATTCATTCTGTGTTTTGAACAGCAAATTATTAGCCATATGGTGTCAGGAAGCCTGAGGCTTATGCTGCACCAGACAAAAAAAAGAAAAATCATATAATTCATCATGGGAGCGCATATTCTCTCTCTCACTTGATGGACATACTTTTAATTATCAGTCTCATTATATAGATTAGTAGTTTTTACGTATTCCGGATTAGGCATGGCTTTTTGGCATTTGAGTTTAATAATGAAACGTTAGTTAGTATTCGTGAAATGCGCAATGAGCTCGTGGTTAATTTGAACGTAATGGAAAATACCTGTTGTTTCAATACTTGGTGATCCTCATAAAGGGCAAAGGAAATACAGGGATAAATACATTGAATTTGGCTTCATCCTCTGGTGTGACCTTAGAAGATATCATCTAGATCAGTGATGGGCAACCTTTTTTGGCACTAGCGCAATTCGGGAATCAAAAAATGTTTACGGACTGCATTACTAACGATATTTATATTTTTTATTTGTCGTCAACATCAATGCAGTCAAATTAGATAAGTGCCTTTAGGCGGTCACGTTATTACAGTATGAAGTAAGGTTTATGAAAATGTTAAATGTGATTATATTTATACGTCGCCCTTTCGTTGTTGTCCGGAACCTAAACCAAATACCGCGATGTTATTTTTATGAGAGATGACAGTTTTTGTTTGATTTATATTAAATTAAACGAAGTAAGAAATCTTTATTGCAATAATAATGCAATCTCCCATGACATTGTCAAAAACACTGATACTGCATAAGCGTTCACTTGGTAAGCCAGAACAGATCCTGAGGGGTATGCATCGTGTGCAAAGAACCTGGGCTCCAGATTAAAAAGGACCACAAATTCCAAAAAAGGCGGGGATCCGCTCAATCTAAGCAAGGAGGATTCCACCTTTTCCTCCTACATTGGGTACAAGATTAGGTGCCCATGAACTTCAGGGTCGATCCTATGAAGAAGAAATCAAAAAGATTAGGCCATATCGTCTATCTCTTATTTGTTTTAATTGAAGCGTATGTCACTTGCCATTCCTGGTGAGGGAATTTCTACATTAGTGCAAGATTTTAATATATCAGACGATAAATATATCTTCATTCTTTTCATTATTTGGAAGTGGTTCAGGAACCAAAATTTATAAGATTTCTTGCCAACTTAGATTTTGGTTTGACTGCCCAGCTCCCAACTGTGATGATTACTATTATATAAGTTTATACAATAAAATATCATTTATTTAATGCTATCCAGTTAAGATAGAAAGAGATGAAACATGTACGAAATAGCACTCTTCTCTTTCGCAATCCCGAACCGCCTTGTAAGAAACAATTTGTCAAGTGGGTCCGAGAATCGCCGTATTGTAATTTGACCATCAGAGTTGTCGTGTATTGCCATGTGAGTATCAGATTTGTGAAGGAATCGGAATGCATTCCGGTTCACGGTCCAGTTAACAGTTGCACTTGAACTCGTGAATGAAATATTGGCTTATTACCCCTTCACCGGTGCAGGATTCCTCCTGTGTGTGTGTTATTTTTTTTATGACACAAACCGAACAGACAAATAATTTGACCACAGAAGTCCCGAAATTTACAAACACAAGAGTACCTAACTCAATCATATGCAAAAGAAAACGTAATAAATAAACATATTTAAAAAGTACGGTTTGACTATTAGAATAACAACGGAAAACGATGGAAGGAAACGAAATTATTCTACATTAGCCAGAAAAAAATACCCCAATCAGTATTATGCCATATTGCCAAAAGTAAGCGGACATCTGCATATTTCAAAGAACCCTATATTGATACAGTATTTAATAACGTCTCGATACACTTTTTACATAGTGAATCCTCGTCATAGACACGAAACAAAATTTTAATAATATAAACGCAGTGTTTTGGATTATTCTTCTATCACAGCCATCGATTCAGCTATATATTGCTAGCTTGTTGAGCTGGCATAAAGCCAACAGTGCAAGCCGATGACGATTTTGTATGCCCAGGTTATTACACTAAAACAAAGAAGGACCTTCCTTATACTGCTTCCACATGTAGGAAGAGCGGAACTGCCCAAATTGTCAATGTAACGCATGGCATTCATTGTTACAGCAACAATGATCAGTGGTCCAAGCCAAACCACGAGAAAAACAACTGCAGTTAGTGACAGCACCTCCGCCAAACTTCACAGTTTGGAATGACAGACTGTGGCAAATAGGCGCCTCCGTAGCCAGGTGGGAAGGAGCAGCAGTGCGTAGCACACGCTTCTTGATTAGACCGGGGTTCGAGCCCGTAACCACCAAATATGGAGGATGCGGAAAGGTCAGTGAATGACCACCGCATATCCCGGAGCAATATGGCCTTAGTTGCTAATGCTCCTAAAAACCAAACAACAAAACAAACAAACAAACTGTGGCAAATAACGTTCTCTAACATCCACCTGAGCCGAACATGGTCGTAAGATCGTTAAATCGGGTATAATGATTCACCACCCAATAACAGTTTCCAACGTTCCAAGGACCAATTACGATGGGTTTTGCATCAGGAAAGTAAACACAGTGCTTTGGGCGCTGCAGCTCTTCCTTAAAATGCAATGCTTTATGGCTCCCTACGTGTTATAATTGTACAGTGATGGAACCAGGTAGCGGTGACGTCCTAAGACACACACACTACAAGAGGGAATCTGCGATGCGAACCTAAAAATATGGAAGTAATTCCATTGTGCTGGAATTATTATTTTTTATGAAGACTCCCAAATACGAGAGGCATTAGAACCTATAGTACTTAGTACCGTGCATTGAAGGTTGAGAAGATGAAAGAAGACACTTGTTGACATTAGACTTGAATTTCTGTAGGTTGCAACTTTCAGGAAATATATATGAAGGGAGGTTGTTCCAGAAAACATAAATTGAAGGAACAAATGAGGAAAAAGAAAGGTTGGGCAGTAAAAGAATGCTGATTAGTTGCGGCACGTGTTCTGGCTGGTTTGGAAGAGTGAGCAGGAATTAAAGAAGCCAATTCAGAAAAACAGTGCCTATATGGAAGTATTTGTAGAAGAGACAAAGGAAGTATCAATAGAATAGGTGTTTTAGCAGAGTGAGGTTAACTATTATATGAAGAGTAATAACGCATTTGTGGAACAGTATTCCGCAAGTGTTTAAATCTATTAGGAGTGGTACATCCCCAAATCAACTTGTTAATTCACTATTTTGGATGGCTGTTCTTTGTTCCTGTAAAACTTCTATTTATTAGACTGGGCCCGTGTAAGTAGTTTTGGATTTGGGGAAGCAGCTATGGAACTTCTTGTACAGGTTGTTATAGGTAATTGATGGCTTTACTCTCTTGTAAAGATTCAATGAGCCATATATCCAAAGTAGACAAGGGCAATACTGCAATCATTGTACATCAATTACTATTGCCTAGGAGATCAAGATATCTACAAGCCCATTAACAAAAATTCCACAGGCAACTTTAGAGATGAAGATCTCTAAGGACTTTCATCAGAAATTTATATTCTGGAATCTGCGTATTGCTTCTGTTGAGCGAGAGGGTGTTCCTGAGAAGTATGTTGGAGAGCAGTTTGGATAGCTAGACAGATGTTATTTTAATAGGGTTTCAGGAGCATCAGCGACTAAGACCATATTGCTCCGTGTATACTGTCCGTAAATTGCGTGTGTTCTGAGGCGGTTTTCTGGACGAAAAACCCGGAAACTCGGGTTTTTCTTCCAGAAAACATGCTATCCTCGCCTAAGACCAATAACTCAGCCACGTTGGGAAAAAGGCCCATAAAAATTCCTCACATCATCTACGGGACTCGAACTCAGGTCTTTTCCATCCGGTGTGGGGAGGACGGCGATCCGGTACTGAGTCCAGATACAATACACGGCCTTAGTCTCTGTTGAAGATACATAAACATAAATATACAACATATAAAAGTGCATACAGATATAACAGAGCGTGGATACCGCGGCATCTCAGAGAGTCCACCTAGAGCATGACAAGGGCATACATGTCTGCAAGAATGGAAGATCTGTAGGTTCTGTCCTTGCAGAGCTTTTTAACGTCTATGGCTAATCTATTCAATATTTGGAAGGAGTTATGGAAACATGTTGTCCAGGGAAGACATGCTACGCAGCTTTGATCTGTATGGGGATGTGTCGGTCTGGAGATGATATCCCATATATCAGGTGAGCTCAGTTTTCCGGATAGAAGCTGAGAGAGGGTAAGAAGGTTCCTAGAGATGATGTGATACCTCCAAGGAAGCGTATTAAGATTGGTGACCAGAACAGATTTTGAGATTGTAGTTGTTAGCCCGGCAACCCTATTTAGCTAGTTCAAAATCCAGTATTCCAGGGAAAGGAACCTGGCTTGGTATGATGAGGGTGCTGAAGACCATATAGTCGAGGCATACAAAGGAATTGGGATTATGCATCGAAGAAGGTATTTGATGATAAGGTCGGGGTTATGGAAGTTGGAGATCTCTTGTATAACGGCCCATAAAGCCGAATATGTCTTTATTCCAGTGGTATTAAAGTGAGGCAAGAAAGTGAGGTTTTTGTCCCAGGTGACACCCAAATCCTTATGTTGGGTGACTTTTTTAACTGGGGAGTTCGCTATTATGATGTTCACATATTGATCTGCTGTGTGCTCATGGACTTTCTAGCAGCAATCTTCTTGATTTACAATGATTGTGGCATTGTCTGTGTCTGCTTTGGACGTATGTATCATCGAATCTTCCTTGAGGACTTTGATTTCTGCTGTTTTTGGAGATATCATATATATATATATATATATGGATGTCTTTATATTTAAAATTCCTAAGGAGATTGATGGTGGTTAAGTTGTGGTCTCTTGCTTATCATTTGTCTTTCGGAAGGGCATAGTATAGTGCAGTGTTTCCCAAGTGTATACGTACCCAAGGGGTACACGGCAAGATTTATTTTACTTTATCATAGATTTTTCAGCCGCAGAAAACAATTCAATAAAATTTAGTACAGCGGGTTGTTCCGCTTATAGGAATCACTGGTTATTTGAATCAAAACTTGAAAAGCAGACCCATTATACATTGCAGCGTGTTAAGCTTTTAGCCGAGTGGGTAAAGTACCTGCCCGGCAACCCAAAGGTCGCGGGTTCGATTCTCGCCTCGGGCTTGGATCAAAGTACTGCAAAAACCTTGGGAGGTGCAATATGGCCACAGAAGCCGATGCGCCAACAACTACCAAATCAAATAAACCTTTATCTTATTAGAATCACAGTTTCAGTTTATTGAATCAAAAGATGATATAATCTGTGATTTTTCGGTTTTATTTTTTTTTTTACTTTTCATTTCATTTTATTGAACTATACTCAAGTGATCCGGTATTAGCTCATTGTGTTTGTATTGTTTACATGTAGTGTTCCAAGCAACTTTTTACCGGACATCCGTGGGAAGTAATCACGCTGTTTGTTCCCTGCTTGTTGTCTTCTCTTTCTGCGAATAAACGCTACTGTGTTGTATGTATGTAGAGTAACTGGGTTAATTTTAGGATGCCAGTGACATAGTATTTTTAAAAAAAAAGTGCTTTGTTAAATTTTGACTAATCCTTTAATTACTCAGTGAATGTTTTTTATGTCGTGTAAAACAGAAAAAAACACTGCTTGGTATGTAAAAATTTTAACTTTATTTAAATTTATACATTTCATTATCAAAACAGTAAGTATTAAAAATGTACTTTCTTTACTCGCTAACAATGCGTACTTTAATTTCTGACTGCTACGAATCCACCATATATATCTACACTGTCCTGTCAAAATGTTTGTTGATTTTTTCATTTTTCAATTATTATTTTTATATACAGTACACACGTATAACTATATATTAATTCTATGTATTGTACTGAATTTGTGTAGTCCTGATAAAATAGCATTATTAATTTAATGTAGCCCAAATTACCTTCGCCCGAGAAGGGGTGATGATAATTTTAGATACATTTAGACAATTAAGACTAAACTCTCAAAAGGGATACGCGATTACTGTAAGTTTGAGAAACTCTGGTATAGTGGTTTCGCCATTTGTCACTATTTCTCTGTTTTTGAATCCTGTCGATGACTGGAGGGATTTCTAAAATTCCTCTTGAATCAAGGCTGTAAGTTAGCCTATCTCAGGCAGAAATATCTCTTTGAGAAAAGCGGAGTCTACATACAACTCTCTTGAGCTCCTTCTTGTCACTGTCGTTAATCTCAGCGGTCTGCCCAAATGATTCCCGACTGTAGTAACACCATGACGTTTTCATTTGGTGAATATGTTAGCCACTGTTGATCTGGGTGTTGCAGTCTTGCTACAGTGATACGAACAGAATGATTACTAATATGACATCTTATGATGACTTCTAGTTCAAAATCATTAAATTCAACGCCTTGATTCATCTACTGTATTTCGTTGATCTGCTTACTTCCAGCTGAATATAATTGCTTTTATACCTATTCAAGCATACGAGTGGCGAGGATGGTTCATTTTTCTGAAGTCCCACAGTAATCGGGTATATCCCGGTGTCAGAACAAGCAATGCAGTTCCACCTTGAATATTGCCAAACTATTTTCTTCAACGGCATTGAAAAGTAATTTATTCCAGTCATCTGCAGCAAGCTTCACGAGATCCTTTCATTTGCTGATATTAATAATTCTATAGTTATGTCCCCTACCAGTAAGAAGATAATTTTACTGATTCCCTTTAGGGCCTTATTTGCCTCAGTCAAATCTCCCACCCTCAGATAACACTTAGTTACAATTACAGTCTACGCTGTATTCGAATCCCGTTGAAAACCGGTGAACGAATTAGTCTGTATAAGACGACCGTTACACACTCCCGTCCGGAAACTTTGCGTTGACACAAAAACAAAAACAGATCCTCCTCCTTCCCCAAAGACACCAAGCTTTGCAGTCTACTCCTTTTAAACTGTTCTTCCTATGGATGCCGTTAGGTAGGTACGTTTTACCAATGATATCATTATTCTTCTATATAAGACGATGGTGACACCACTCTTGCAGTGTATTCAGTTCGGGAGGCTGCATCTAAAAGCAGATACCGAATTTCTAGAGATGGGTCAATGTACCTGGTCTGATAAATTATCCATAGGAAATTTTCCTGTAAGGAAGATTGTATCTTCCTTACTGGAAAATTTCATGTCTGGTTGTATTGTAACTCTGAAGTTCTTTTCCTCCTTCACTAATTTTAACTCTTCAGAACCAACCGACCAAAGTCCTTAGGCCACTACTGAGTGAAAGACCTTACATTTAGCAGCATCTTAGCAATCTTAGATGGAATTTTCCAAACTATACTTGTAACTAGTCCTGGTCATGACAGCGAAGCAGAACCATAGCGTGTTTTGGACAGCAACCGAAGCACGCTATGCTACATACACTTTTTTTTTTTTTTATGAAAACCCCAAACACGAGATGTATTAGAACCTATAGTACTTAGTACCGTGCTTGGGTTGGACGTTGAGAAAACAAGAGAAGATATTTTTTGACATTGGACTTGAACTTCTGTAGACTGTAATTTTCAGAAAAGATATGAAGGAAGGTTGCTCCAGAAAACGGCAGTTGAATTAATAAACGAAATATGAAGATGAAAAGTTGGTTCTGTGAGTTTGAAGTTGGACAGTAAATGGACGATGCCTGGTAGCGGCACGTGTTCGGACTGTTTTGAAAGAGAGAGCGGGAATTATAGAGGCCAATTCAGAAGAACAGTGCCCATGAAAGTATCTGTAGAAGAGGCATTCAGCAAAAACAGTGCGTCTATGAGACAGCGAGTGGAGAGACTCTGTTAGAGAGGAGTCATTAATTACCATAACTGCCCTCTTCTGAACGGAATCAAGAAGCCTGAGAGAGGTTTTGGGGGCACCACTCCAGATGTGGGAACAATATTCCATGGCAGAGCGGATTTGCGATTTATACAGAGTGAACAGCTGTTTGTGAGAAAAGTAACGCCGAGAGCGAAAGAGAAAACCAAGTTTTTTAGATGCACAGGAAGCAATTTTTGTAATGTGCTTGTGCCAAGAGAGATTACAATTCAGGATAATCCCCAAAATAGATATATCATTTTGCCTAGAAATCGAAGTGTCAACAAAGATAAGCATAGGAGCAGAATAATCCTTATTGCGAGATATAAGAAAAGACTGAGTTTTAGAAGGATTGAAATCAACTAAGTTGTACAGGTAATTCTCCCCATTGGAGAATTACCTGGAGATCGGCATTTAATGAATTAGTAGCGGATATTCGAGAAGTTGAAGCTGATTGAGCAGGACAAGGTTTCTCAAAATGGAAAGTTCAATGAAATGTGCTATCATCGGCAAAACTATGGATATTCAATCAATGGAAGAAGGTGATTAATATACAAGAGGAAAAGAACTGAACCTTGGGGGTCACCAGCATTAGTGGAGAAGTTAGAAGACAGAAAGCCGTCACCCTCAGTGGGCGATCAGAGAGAAAACTGGATAACCAATTATAAAAATCAGTTGGCAAACCGTAAGACGGAAGCTTGTTTAGAAGACCTTTAGGCCAAACACGATTTATGTCTAGAGCAACTACTTTTGTGTTTCACCGAACCTTTCCATTGAATTTGTCTATAAATGGGTAACCTGAGCCAGAATATCACCAGTGAATCGGCACTGACGGCATCCATACTGGAGATCGTTGATCAGACGGAAGGTTTCTAGGTAGTTTAAGAGTTGGCCGTTAATTGATTTCACCATTACTTTAGAAAGAGTAGAAGTAATTGAAATGGGAAGATAATTGGATGGGAGGGAATTTGTTACCCTTTTTAGGAACTGGCTGGATATGAGCAAATTTCCAAGCACAAGGAAAAACAGCTTTGGAATAAGAAAGTGAAAAAAGGCGGCAAAGAACAGGAGTAAGTTCAGGAGCACAGATTTTGAGAACATGTGGAAAAATACCATCAGGACCTGGAGCTTTCTTAGCATTAAGTTTCGTCAAAATTCTTCTGACATCCTTTTGGCGGAAGACCACAGGGGGCATTGAATGGAGCGTGTTGGGATTGGTGGAAGGTGTTTTACCAAGATCACTAATACATGAAAAATTAATACTTAAAACATTAATATTTGAAACATTCGGGTTAGGGTTAGGGTTGGAAAAAATTCGAGTTAGGGTTGAACGTGAAAGTGTCTGAAATTCTGCCCAGACACGATAGGAGGGAATATATGATGATAGCCTTGTCGATCAATTCGGCCCTGGAGAAATTGTGCAAGGCTCAAAGGTAGAATTTTTTTCAGCCTGGTCTCTGCTTGTTGACAGGAGAGAATACTCCTACAGGGATGGGATACACATAAATAGAAAGGGTGCAAGAATATTTGCTGATGCTATCGAGGCAGAGTTAGGTGGGTCGGAAAACTTCTAGCTTGGAGGATACACAGAATAAAAGGTTAACGGTGGCCGCAGGCAGAGGCAAAAGTGATTCTTCCACTGCTTCTATTAGGATGAGCAGCAGCCTGGAAAGCAAGGTAGTGGCGATTTCCGGGACTGCTGGAAATCATAGTGGAACAAGTAAATACATGGGCTGTGTTAGGGTAACTAAAAGCAGGAACAGGTGCATGTACGCCAATGTTAGGAGTATAGTTATTAAATTTGATGAGCTTGAAGTGCTAGTCAAGACATCAAAGGCAGATATTGTTGGGATTTCAGAGACGTCGTGTCATACAGATATAAGTGCTGAATTGGAATTTGGGGAGTACAATGTGTACAGGAAAGATAGACAGGACAGGAAGCGAGGAGGGGTTATGCTGTTAGTTAAGAAACACAAAATCTAAGGAAGTGCACCCAATTGATGTGGTGGACAATGCAATGTTGAGTCTGTTTGGCATGAAATAAGAACTGGCAAAGGAAAAATGAGAGCAGCTGTGTATTATAGGCCTAATGAATCTGATGAGTATAATGAGCAATTGCGCAGAGATACAGTGGGCCAGTAAATCAGAATGTCTTATAATGGAGGATTTTAACTTTTGAGATATTGACTGGAACTTGTTGATTGGTCACTCGCACACTGGCAAGACTTTTGCGGATTTATTGAATGACTGTTTTCTACAGCAACATGCTCGAGTGGCAACCAGAGGGAGTAATACTCTTGATCTGATTATCAGAAGTGATTATGCATGCATTAAGAATTTGCAGATAAAGGAATCACTCGGTGACAGTGATCACAATGTACTGATGTGGGAATTATTTTACGAAAGCAAAAGGGCTTTTGCTTTCGTAAAGGTGACTACAATGGTCTTAGACAATTTTTAAATTCTGTACAGTGGGGATCAACTGATGACGTTACCAATGTTGAATTCTAAATGGGAAGCCTTCAGGGACTTAATTTTGGAGGCTACTTTGCATTCTAACTAAGAAATACTGTTCAAGGTTTAGGTCTAAATGGATGTCAAATGAATTAATGAGGCTTGTGGCAGAGAAGTAGAATGTATGGGATGCATGTAAAGTATCAGGTGACACAGAAGCCTGTGGCAGGTATAACCTAGTCTGTAATCAAGTCACAAAGGAGGTTAGGCAGGCTAAGGCAGATTACGAGAAATCTTTGGCAAAGGATGCAAAGAAAAACAGCAAAGAGTTCTTTACTTATGTAAACTCTAGAAAGAAGGGAATGAATCAGATTGGTCTACTAGATATTGATGGTTCAACTGTTGATGATCCTGCTCAGGTAGCTAACAAACTAAATGAGTATTTTGCATCTACATTCACACATGAGAAGTCATTCAATGAGGGGAATACCAGAAGTTTATCAAACGCTAACAGGGAGCTAAGTGATTTTGTAATAACTGAGAGCAAAGTGTAGGAGAAATTGTTGAAGTTAAACATAAGAAAGGCACCTGGGGTGGACGGGATCTCTCCAGTTATCTTAAAGGAGGCAGCAAAGGAAGTAAGCAAACCCTTAGCCATAATTATGAGAGCTTCCTTGGACTCAGGGGAGATCCCCATGGACTATAGGTGTGCAAATGTATCACCAATTCACAAATGGGGTTCAAAAGGTGACAAGTAACTATAGACCTGTTGGTTTAACTTGTGTTCCCGGAAAAATAATAGAATCTCTGGTTAATGAAGCATTGCAGAATCATTGCAGAATCATCTAGACAAGACTGCAGTAATCGTTAAGACACAGCATGAGTTTGTTAAAGGGAGGTTTTGTCTGGCCAATTTGATTGGGTACTATGATGTGGTCACAAAGGAACTGAATGCCAAAAATAATTTTGATATTATATACTCTGATTTCAGGAAAGCTTTTGATACTGTTTCACATGGAAGTCGCTGTGCAAATTGGAGAGATATGGCATTAAGGGTAAGTTGCTACAATGGATAAAAGGATGGTTGAGTGGGAGACGAAAGAGTGTGGTAATCAATGGACACTGCTCTTCGTGGACAAATGTTATTAGTGGAGTTCCCCAGGTTTCGGTGTTGGGCCCATTGCCGTTTTGTATATTTATCAATGATATTGATGAAGGTATATCATGTTTAATGTCTAATTTTGCAGATGATACAAAAGTTGGCAGGGTTGTTAACGACAGTAATGGGCTGAGAAATGGCAACTGAAGTTTAACATTAACAAATGCAAATGCATACGGGTAGCAATAACCGAAGAGAAACGTACCAACTGTGTGGTACTACACTCAAGGAAGTGGAAAGTGAAAAAGACCTGGGGGATAATTGTGCAGTCGAATATGAAGTTCGCTGAGCAGTGCAGACGGGCTGCCAGGGCAGGTCACGGAGACGGAGTCTTGTCAATGATATATAGGAATTTTGCTAGCAGGGACAGGGATGTGATTATCCCGTTATACAAGGCTGTTGTTATTTGGTTTTCAGGAGAATTAGCAACTAAGACCATATTGCTCCGGGGATATACGGTGGTCATTTCTTGACCTTCCTCATCCTCCGTATTTGGTGGTCACGGGCTCGAACCCCTTTCTAATCAAGAAGCGTGTGCTACGCACTGCTGCTCCTGCCCACCTGGCTACGAAGGCGCCGAATATACAAGACAATGGTCAGGCCACACCTAGAGTACTGTGTACAGGTCTGGAGGCCTCATTTTAGGAAGGATGTAGAGTTGCTAGAACGAGTACAAAGAAGGGCAACAAGATTGGTGAGGGGAACAAAGGGGTGCTCTTACCAAGAAAGGCTTAAGTTCTGCAAATTGCAGTGCTGCAAACCAGGCACCTGCAAGGTGATCTGATTGAGGTCTATAAGGCCTTGAATGGGTTGAGCATGCTGAATGCTGATGGGATTCTTCCTCTTGCTGAGACTAAGAACCTGAGGGAGCACGGTTTCAAATTGAAGAAAGATAGTTGTAGAGTTCATGTGTGGAAATTTGCCTTTAGCCAGTGGGTAGTTGATTGGTGGAACAGGCTTCAATCTTTTATTGTGTGGAAGCTAATAGCCTAAATAAATTTAAGGCTGAGCTGGACAGGCATTTGGAACGAATGGAAGGAATGAAATGGATGCGTTTTTGTGTTTTTGTTTTTTTTTGGCTGATGCTGCATAAGCTTGCTTTCTTGCATCGTATGCATCTACTAATGCTAATGAGTAGGAAGAAAAATGGGATGCTAGCAGGTCAGCTTTATCTTTGGCTGAAGTGACAACAGAACCATCTGGTTTTAACAGCGGTGGGAGCAGAGATGGACAAAAGTTGCGGCCAGTAGTTTTGGCAAGAGACCAGATTGTTTGGCTACCATTAGGACAAGAGGCAAGTTTTCTACTCTTAGCCTGTTCAAAATCTAGTTTTGACCGATCAATAACTGCTTTACAATTGTTGCGAGCTTTGGTGTAGGCAGAAAATGAAACTGAGAATTGGAAACAAGCCAATTACGATATGCAACATTTTTCTCCTGAACGGCCTTAGCTCATTTATTGGAAAACCAAGATTTAGATAAAGGACGAGGTTTTAAAGTGTAGTGTTGAGATAATGGATTCCATTCCTACAAGAATAATAATTTCACTGACAGGATCTGAGCAAAACATCAGAAGTTTTGAAACAGTAGTCGAAGGAAAAGAAGAAAAGAAATCTCGCAGATCATCCCATTTTGCATTCTTGTAATGCCAAACAACACGAGGTTGTGAATAGTCATAAAATAAAGCCGCCATTGTAGAAGAGACAATCACCGCGTTGTGATCTGAAGTGCTTAAAGGACCTGTCACTTCGACCGTGTACTTAGAAAGGTTGTTTGTGAGAAAGAGATCAAGCGTGTTGGCTGTATGGTTAGGATTGTTCGGTATTCTTGTAGGTAAATTAACAATCTGTGCAAGGTCATTAGTAATCGCAAAAGCCTCAGCATCTCGACCAGCTGGGTCGATGTGATTAGAAAACGGAATCCAGCTAGAGTTGTGAACATTAAAATCACCAAGGAAAATGACCTCACTGTTAGGAAAGTTGGATTGGAGAAAGTCAAGTTGCAAAGAGAGGAAGTGAAAGAGCTCCAAGTGATTAGTGGAGTTGGGAGAACGGTAGAGACAACAGATGAATTTGACACAATGAGGTAGAGAGATTTTAAGCCAGTGAAGATCGAAAAGAGGAGATTCCAAATTACCAAGTCTCTGACAAGGAATATTGGGACGGATATATGCACAAGTACCACATTTGAGGCAAAAGGAATCGTACAGCGAATAATTTGGGCAACTGAGATGAACAGTAGTTGAATCAACCGATAACTGAGATTCTGTCAGAAAAAGTACATGGGGTTTGGCAGACTGCAAGTGGAAATGGACATCGTTGAGATTAGAATATTTGTGAAACGAACTAGGAAGTGTTTGGGAGATTTAGTTCTTTTCGCAGATAAGCTTACTTTATTAGTTTGACAATTCATGATGTATTCAATAGTAAGAAAAAGTTTTGGGGGAGGGACATGCTATGTGATTAGTGCAGCAAGATTATACACTAGCTGATCCGGAAGCCTCCTAAAGAGTTACCAATAGGTGCAAAGTGGAAAGTGTGTTACGTGTCTAACGGCACCAGGGGTTTCCCCCATCTCCGCGTTGCTTTCATTGTGAGTGTACCAGTTCACTGGGAAGGCCAGAGATTTAAAGTGTGTGGATCATGTGAGTGTGTTATGTTATGCACCGTTGTTCTTCTGGCCATTTAGCCGCTGGACCCCCAGCTGAAGCCCAACGTTGCCCGCACTTCGCCTCGTGGAGGCAGACCAGGTAACAACTAGTTTAAATTTTCACTCTGGCAGGTCCTGCCACCTAGTTTCCTGAGATTTCAGTGGCTAGGACATAAAAAAAAAAAAAAAAATTTGTACCGGGATATTGCACTAGAATTGGAAAACCCAAAATGGTGGGCGAACAGCGTAATTTAGATACGGTTATTTTTGACGTGTGGGCATTCCCTTGCATACAGATAGAGTTGGGTAGGGAGAATGAAGATTGGGAGGATAAAGACAGAAGAATGAGGTCAATAGGGAAGACGACCCCAGATGGAATCAGTGGGGCATGCCCATTCCCCACCAGAGGGAAGAGTGGGGTCAGCGAGGAGGGGAGGAAACAGAAAAGCCGTCACCTCCACCCCGCCGGGGTGAGGGAGAAGAAAGGGCCGAACAAGAGAGCCGGCTCAGACGCCAGCATGGCGTGTATGCAGCAAAGCTGTGGTTTCGTCAGGTCCGCGACAGTATCCCATCCAATAGTTGGTCAGTGTTGGATAGGATCTCGTCCACTGCTGGTCTAATAATCAGGATGTCAGTGTGGGATGGTGTCACTAATGGGACCTAGATCTCATCCAGTAAAGTCCTAGTCATTGTTGTCAGAGTTCCAGTGTCGAGTCTAGGGAAGTTGTGATAGTGTTCGTAGTCTGCTGAACGGTTCGTGCGCAAATTGCGAGAGGGCTCTGTAGTACTCCTCCTCCCCCAATAGGTTCGGTCCGGTGTACTAACCGACGGCCGGCCTGCGCGAACACCGTTTTAGAGCTGTACCCTCGAAATGTAAGGAAGATTGGATCTCGCCATGATGTCCATCGTAACCTCAAAGTCAGTAGTCATACTGCATGATGGAAGCGATAGGGAGAGGTTGACCGGAACTTAGCTCTGGAGACTAAGCATGGGTTCTGCCACTTCAAGCCTGCTATAAGCACAGTGGTGGTATTTTACCGGTTGATAAAAGTCATCTACCACCTAGTATTGCATTGTAATGCAGAGGGGCGGCATTCCTCCATGTGGTGTGGGCACCACACCTCGACCCCTTCTTATGTTGGTTCACACCTGGGTGGTCACCCACAGTGTGCTTATGCATGGGGATTATACCTAGGATTACGAAACGCCCCACCATCGTGAAGGTGCAAGCAGAGGATTTGGCTGTCACAGACCGTCCAGACTTAGCCGAAATTGGGTCCACTTGACTTGTCACCCGAATATCAGTCCCATCAGCGTTTTAGACTCCCAGGTAGCAAATACAGCTTGTTGGCATATCTGAGAGAATGCTTTGACAACCTCTATGATCTTCTTTAACCTTCAAATCATCAGAAAATCTTGAAACCGAGTGTGTCAAATAGAGAATGTCATTAAGAGAGAAGTAAGAGAGATACATGCTTTCACTGATCCCTAAGGAATCCCACTTGCTTACACTATTCTCTCTGAAGTATGATCATTTATGATTACCCTCTGTCATCTCTCCTTCAACCCCTCACGATCCAATAAAGGATCTTCCTTATAATCCAAGTTTTATAATAACGTATCGTGCACAACGGCACCAAATGCTTCATTAAAATCAGGGTATATTATGTCAACTTGTTTTATTTTATTTTTTTTTTTGCATTCAAAAGCCGGTTAACACATTAAATATCGTATGAATAAAAGGTTCTTTGAAACATGCAAGTGGCCATTTACTTTTGGCAGTAAATGCATTATTGAAGTCTGAACATTAACATCAGAACTGTCAACAGTCTTCTATATGACTACAACATTTCCCACTGAACATGAAAGAAAAACACCGCTGCTCTTCTTTGATACACTACAATATAAAAATGTGAGTTTTCATGTGGCGATCTCCATACACCGCTGGGTCTTCTGTACTGGGCTGAGACACGTCTGTTTCTACTTTCAGTGGTTCTTACTGGCATCCATAGAGAGTAACTGTGGGTGCCGAGTGGTGTTGAACGGAGAGAGTAGATAGTGGGAGAAAGTTTGGGTTGGGAAAGAATAGAGTCAGAGAGGGGATGAAAGTAAGAGGCATCCCCTGGAACAGGAAGAGAAAAATTGTGAAAGCCAGACAAAATAAGATTCGAGAAGGACAGTGTGATGATCTCACCCCGAAAAGGGGTCAGCAGGTACACCTCATGGTGGATACCAGGAGGGAGATGAAATCCTACCCTCAACGGGTTAGCAAGTGGCTTCCTGGCAGGGAGCCTACTAAGCCGAGGCCTGATTCCCACTAAGTTGACTCAGCCCCATCGTTTGGTGAGCAGTCATGATTTGGAGTGTATTCCGAGTTCGGTTGTCATTATCTGTGGATTCATTCTGTTTAGAATTACGCTGAGATATAGGTGGAGCACGCAGGTAGGATGTGTCCGGGTACGCCATCAGGCGTCGTCGTCGCTTAAAAAGACTTCCCACGAAGTCGTTGAAAGCTACAAAGTTTTCTTTTGTTTGTATGAGCAGTGGTGCCTGTTCCAGGGTATGTCTGCCGGGAGCAACTATTAATGATGTCACCAACAGATTGTCAGATTTTAAGGGGGGTAAAGTGAATATTATTATTCATGTGGGAACTAATGATAATGGCATTAAACGTACACGACCTGACGATTTGTTGGAAAAATACAGGACCATGCTGAAGAAATGCCGCGAGCTAGGCCACAATGTCTATGTGTCTGAAATTCTGCCCAGACACGATAGGGGGGGATTATATGTTAAAAGCCATGTGGATTAACTCAAGACTTGAAGGACACTGCAAGGCTTTAGGGGGAAAATTTCTATCAGCATGGCCCACACCTGTAGGTAGAAGGAATTTGTTTTGTAGAGACGGGATACACTTAAACAAAGGTGGTGCAAAAGTTTTTGCCAGTATTATTGAGGATACCTTAAAGGTTCAGGGAAACTGCTAGTTTGGGGGAGGGGATGTGGGTAATACTGACACGTGTTTATCTGATAATATTGGCCAAAGTAACTCTTGCACATACCTCAAGAATTCTTATCTGTTACCCCAACTGCACATATTGTCTAGATGTTCTGGGGGCAGAAACGTTTCAAGTGAGCGGGTAGCTAATGCCAGGGAAGAGAGCCTAAAAAACTTCAAGAGTTGTGTTAGGGTTGTTAAATATACAAGTACAGTAAGTCTTAATTGTTTATACAGTAATGTTAGAAGCGTCGTCAATAAAATGAGCGAATTCGAACTGCTGGTTAAAACAAGTAACGCGGACATAATAGGGCTTACGGAGACGTGGTGCCACCCGGAAATAGGGGATGATGAGTTTCAGTACGGCTTGTATAATGTATTTAGGAAGGATAGGGTAGATACAAGGGATGGTGGAGTAATGCTTCTTATCAGAAGCAGCCTGAGTGCGACGATAGCTTTCGCGGATTCACACGTTTCACGTGCTAGTACAGAATCTGTATGTGAGATAGTTGGAAACAAAGGTATAATGCGAGTAGGAGTAATCTACAGACAAGGTTATTGTGAACATTATGACCAAACCCTCTACATGCAAATGGAATGGGCAAGTAAGCGTCAATGTCTTATTATGGGTGATTTCAATTTGCCTCTAACTGATTGGGGTAAATGGGAAGGAAACTCGACATGGGGAACAACATTTTTAAATCACCGAGATGACTGTTCTTTGTATCAACATGTAAGGGAAAGTAATAGAGAAAAGAATATTCTAGACCTCATCATCACACATGAATCAGATGACATAACAGGGCTGGCAGCAGAGGAACCAGTAGCAGGAAGTGATCACGGAGTTCTACGGTGGATGATGATGAGAGAGGGAGCAGCAGCAAACGGCAAAGGAATGGGTTTTAATTTCAGAAAAGGAAATTACGATGCCTTAAGGTACTACATGGCCTCTATTAACTGAGTATATATCGTGCAGAAAATGAATACATTTGAACTGTGGTATGCTTTTAAAACATTAATCACAGATGCCTTGAATGCGTATTTACCATTAAAAAATACTCCACGAGGAGGGTTCCAAGTTGGATGAATAGTGAAGTTGCCACATTACTTGAGCAGAAAAAGGTGGCATGGAAAGGTTACAGAGCAATAAAAAGGACTGAAGCCTATAACAGCTACAAGATGATCTGTAATAGAGCCACAGAAAAGGTTCCACAGGCAAAGGCAGTTTATGAGAAAGCACTAGCAAACAGAGCAAAGAGGGGGGGGATAAGAAATTCTTCACATATATAAATGCCAAGAAGAGCAGGACAAACCAGATCGGACCCTTTATGTAAGGGAAAGGGGATAGTATTAAATACACCAGCTGTCGTTGCAGATGAACTCAACAGTTATTTTGCACCGATATTTAAAAATGAAAAACCTTTTGTGTCAATGGGAAATTGTGGGAGCGAAGTTGAAAAATGTGTAATTAATGATATTGAAATTTCGCAAGATTATTTAATGAAAAAACTTTCGAGCATACAGGCCAGTAAGGCTCCTGGAGTTGATGGAATATACCCTATAATCTTAAGGGAGGCGGCAAGTGAGTGCATTGAACCATTGAGGCTAATTATGGGAGCATAACTAGACTCTGGAGAGATTCCCTTGGATTGGAAAAGTGGCAATGTATCTCCCATACATAAGGGTGGCTCTAAGAGTGAAGTAGGAAATTATCGACCTGCCAGTCTGACTTCAGTGGTAAGGAAAATCATGGAGGCAATGATCAAGGGTGGAATTCAGGATCATTTGAATCGAATTGAAATTCTGAAGGATACTCAGCATGGTTTTGTAAAGGGAAAATAATGTTTAACAAATCTGGTTCGCTATTTTGACAGGGTCACTCACGAGCTGGATTTAGGGAATAATTTCGACATTGTTTATTTAGATTTCAGCTTTGCTGAAATCTAAATAAAATAAAAGATTTGATTGTGGTGATTAAACTCAGTCCCACATGAGCGGTTGCTTTATAAGCTGAAACGGGTTGGAATCATTGGGAAAATCCTTGATGGATAGCAGGATGGCTTCAGGGCAGGAGGCAGAGGGTTGTCATAAATGGCTATTCCTCAGATTGGTTGATATAAGAAGTGGGGTTCCCCAAGGATCAGTATTAGGACCTCTGTTGTTTTTAATTTTCATAAATGACATCGGTGAAGGGATAGAGGGCGTAATGTCTAAATTTGCAGATGATGTTAAAATTGGTAGAGTAATTAATGATCACTCAAGCTGAGCTTCTTCAGAGAGAGACCTAGATAGACTTCAGGAATGGTCAGAAAAATGGCAGCTATGCTTTAATCCAACAAAGTGTAAGGTATTACACCTGGGAAACAGTAATCCCAAAATAATTTATTCACTTGGTGTAGTTCAACTAAACCCAGTACGGGAGGAAAGGGACTTGGGTCTTACGATACGGTCAGACATTAAATTCTCTGAGCATTGTAAACAGGTTGCAAGGAAGGCCCATGGTGTCCTATCGATGATCTATCGAACTTTTGCAAGTAGAGATAGGGACGTGATTTGTTAGACCACACTTGGAATACTGTGTTCAAGTATGGAGACCGCACCTAAAGAAAGACATCGAGCTTCTTGAAAGGGTGCAAAGACGGGTAACTCGCCTGGTGAGATCGGCAAAAGTGCGCCCTTATGAAGAAAGACTTCGAATATGTGGGTTGCAGAGTTTGGAAACTAGACACCTTAGAGGAGATTTGATTGAGGTGTTTAAGGCTCTGAGAGGCATCAGTAAAATGAATGAGGACGGAATTTTCAAGATTATAAATGATGCTAGAACTAGGGGACATAAATTCAAGTTACGGGGGGGGATGTTTAGATTGGACTGCAGGAAGTTTTATTTTAGCCAGCGAGTTGTAAATTACTGGAATAGGTTGCCTGCATGGGTGTTAGAGGCTGACAGTTTGGGGAAATTCAAAGGTCATTTGGACAGTACCTTCGGGTGAGCGAAGCGCATAGGATGATAGGTTTAATTTCCTTTTCTTTTATTAATTATTATTATTTATTTTATTTTATTTTTTTTTTCATTGTTTTATTCGGGATTTTTTTTTTTTTTTTGGCTGGTGCAGCATAGGCCATAGGCTTTCTTGCACCATGTGTCCATTACTAATACTAATACTAATATACATCGGTGAGAATTTGAATAGGAGTTCGCAGGTCCTGGTAAATTGGACATGTAAAAGTAATGTGGTGGGCTGTCTCCGGCATTCCACAGGTGCAGTCAGGGGTTTGTGCTAGCCCCAACGCGTGGAGTTTGGCGTTCAGGCTTCCGTGTCCGGTTAGTAAGAAAGTCGAAAATAGCCTTGGTATGAACTATTTGTTAAGCTGTTTGTAGTGTTCCTCTACTGTAGGCATATAATTATGGGTGGTTTTCCCCAGGCAGTCTACCAGATGGTGATCAGTTCACCTCTGATTCTTTTCTTCTCTTCTTGGACAGTATTCTTCAAGTCCAGAATTATGTTGTTACTGCTGTATGGGAATTTCCGTCTTTTGTGGTATGCCACCTCTAGGTGAAGTGGTAATTTACCAGATAGGACCTGCAGCGCAGGAGTAGAAAGTGTTCTGGAAGTCATAAGGAGAATTGTGCGTTGTGCTTGGTCTAGTTGTCATTTTATTGCTGTGCAGTTATCTCTATGGCCCCAGACACCAGCCACGTAGGTGGCTATTGGGAGGAATCTACACTCATAGTAGAACTTTAAGGTTCTCCCCTTCAAGCCTCAGTTCTTCCTGGTGACCCCCAGGAGCCTGCCGGCGTACTCCTTGATCTTCTCCTTGATGTAGTTCTCATGTTCTCTGATGGATAGCTTCTCATCCAACAGAACTCCAATATATTTGTAAGCAGAGACGAGTTTTATAGGTTTATTTTATTTTATTTTTTATTTTATTTTATTAATAAAAAGATACACAACAGGTAGCCATTAACAGTGTATCTGAGATCAGATCAATAAACATAATAACAATAATGTGAAATCCTACAGGACGATAAACATTGATATAGATTCAAACAATAAAAGCATATGTACAAAAGAGGATTGTATTAAGTTAAGTTACCGGTAAAACAAGTAATAATTAATCTGTTAGAGAATAGAAAAATAATATAACAAATAATAATAAACTACAATAATTAGATGTGAGCTAGTCACTTTGCAGTTTAAGTGAAGAGGCAAACTTGTGGATGGAGTTCATCAGTGATTGGGAGTTGTCAAAGAAGTCAATGCGAGAGTCATTTGCTGATTTGCTGATTCTGTTCAGTGGACTGAACTTCATTAAGTCCGTGTTGGCAGAGTCAAGGCGAAACGGTGTAAGGTTCCTGACTTGTCTACAGGGAGCATTGAAGTTTATTTTACTCAGGATATCAGATGCTTCATAAATTCCAGTGATTACTTTGGCTACGAGGGCGATGTCAGCAGTAACTCTTCTAGTGCACAGAGGCCTTAGATGAAAGTAATCACACAGCGATTCATAATACACTGAGTGATAGAATAGAGGATTGCGGTACGTAAGGTAACGGATAAAGTTTTTTTGGACTGCTTCAATTTTGTTAGTTAAAGTCTTTGTGTGAGGATTCCAGATGGGTGAACTGAATTCAAGGATTGGCAGAACAATAGTTTTATAAAGGATAACCGCATATCTGTAGTTTTTGAACTTGTATGTGTTCCGTTTGATGAATCCCAGTGTTTTGAATGCTTTGCTGGTGATTTTAAGGACATGGGCATCGAATTTAGCACTGCTGGAAAAGAGAATCCCTAAGTCGTTAACTTGGTCACACCTTTCGATGATCACAGAGTTAATACTATACTCCGTATTCATTAGTTGTGGAGATCTGCAAGATGAGAAAGAGATAACTTTGCACTTCGAGGGGTTAGCAGACAAGCCATTCAGAGACAGCCACAGAGAGAATTTATTGAGAGCACATTGAAGTTGTTGAGAATCGGTAGTCTCCTTCACTGCTGAGTAGATCTTAAGATCATCTGCATAGAGAGCAACTTGAACATTGGAGGTGTAGATGAAAGAAGGAAGATCATTTACGAAAACAATGAAGAGAAGAGGACCTAAGGGAGAGCCTTGTGGTACTCCGCTTAGTGATATAAAACAGTCTGAGTTCACTTGATCGATGATAACGCTCAAGGAACGATGCGTAATATAGCTGCGTAGCCATGAGAGCAAAGGGTCACGGATGCCATATAGCTTAAGTTTTTCCAGAAGTTGTTCGTGCGGGACTTTATCAAATGCCTTAGATATGTCTGTGTAGACTGCATCAACTTGCAGGTGGTTATCAAGAGCTTCAGAGGTGTATTGCCAGAAAGGAAGTAAATTTGTGACTACTGACTTGCCACTGCAGAAACCATGTTGATTCTGATCGATAAAAGGCTTGAAGAATTCGAATTGAAGAATTCGGTTGCCGATATTTAATCTGGGGAGACCTGGTTGGGTTCAGGTGTCTTTCCAGGAGCATCTGTCGAGTTTTTATAGCTGAAACCGTGCGCTTGTAGTTTTCTGAGAGATCTTCTAGAACGTTGTTGGCCGCTTATTTCAGTTGTTGCCTGGAATCCCCTTGCAGGACCATGTCCAAATCATCGGACCTTTGTGCTGTAAGGGTTTATGTTTTTGGTTCACATGAAAATTCCATGAGATCAGTATTAATTAAAATAACGATTACAACGCACTTCGATTCTCATCGCCATTTAACCTCCCGAAGTTTTCTAACAACAGATACAGAAATGCTTGTATCTTGAGGCCACCATTTCAATAGTAAGATGTTTGTGTATCGAGGCATCGCATCGATGACTGGTGATCTTGTAGCTGCCCAAAGAATTTCTGATTCATATGTGTTACCCATAATTTACGTGCGCTATAATTAAGGTCTTCTTGATACTTACTTCATTCACGTGATCACGTCGATGACTTGGAATTTAACTGTATTTCCCTTTGTTCTTATCACTAAAGAATGCTGTTATTTTTACGGACTTTCTGAACTATGCGGACTTTCTGAACTATGCGGACGTGGATACTCATGCCGATACATATACAATATGGAAGTAGTAATGTTGCATAAAACACGTATTATTATTATTATTATTGGCTTTTGTGAGATATAGTAGAATCTCTTTAATACAAATTTCAAGGGACATAAATTTTCACGTTTTGTAATAAGTTCGCCAAATGTGTCAAAATTAAATTATCGTTTTTTGGGGGTGAGGGGGTACGTATATCTAAGAATAATAAGAAATAATAACAGCAAAAGTAAATAAAATAATAATAACACAACCCTTGTCTAACAGCAATAGAACAACAGGCATTTTGATCCAATTTTCTTTTGTAGTAAAATAAAGTAAGAGAAAAGAAGCAATATAATTGAAACGAAAGTATAGTATACATATATGTAATTATTATCACAAATTAGTAAAAGAATAATTATAATCTTAATATAAAAAGAGACATGCAAATCAATTTAAATTAATCGGACTTAATGAAGGAATCCAATATCGTTCGCACAGTTTTGTTTTATGTGCATCGTTAACTACAGCACAGACATAATCAAATGAAACACTGGGTCAACACATAAAATGTTACGAAAACGAAGATACCCAATATTGACTAATTTTATGCTGCTGAACCTGAACATCACATTAAAATTTGTCGATTGGCTCTTGTTTCGAATTGCAGTTGGGATCTCATATTAGCGAGTTACTCAACATTATCAAGGTATGTTCGTGTCAGACGGCACCTGGGATTTCTCCCATCTCCGCTCACTCAACATTATCAACTACGACTCTCGGCAAAACGCGTGGCAACACCGCAGTTGCCATGCGTTTACCACAACACTCTTATCACATGATCGGCAAATATCGCCTCTCTCTGCATCATGTGATAAGTTGTTGTCGCCCTCAAATGCGTCCAACTCTGTTGCAGTAATCCTGGAATACGGCTACATACTGAGTGATTTGTTCTCAGTTAACGGTTGTTCTCTGTGAGATTCCTACTTTTTTGCACAGTATTTGTGTCGTGTAATAGCATTTTGCACAGTATTTATGCCCCGTAATAGCATGAATAGTCCGGATGACTTCTGTTAAGTATGTGGAGAAGTCATGTTATGTGGAGAAGTCGAGTTAAGGGACGCTTTCTGGAAGTCAACTTCCAGAAAGCGTCCCTTAACTCGAGTTATAACAAATGCCTATTTCTTGTACTGTAGGTATAAAGTAGGCGAACAGGATAAGAACTGCGCTTCACACATGTGCTGCACTACCTGTTCATAAAAATTCAATACGTGGGTGAATCGAAAGGGACGTTTTATGCCCTTCCAGTGCTCATGATGTGGAGGAGTCAACAAATCGCGTCACAGACTATTACTTCTTTATGGTGCCTCCTTTTAGAAAAGGGTAAAGTACCTTCCCGGCAACCCAAAGGTCGCGGGTTCGATTCCCGCCTCGGGCTTGGATCAAAGTACTGCAAAAACCTTGGGAGGTGCAATATGGCCACAGAAGCCGATGCGCCAACAACTACCAAATCAAAAAAAAAAATTTAGAAAAGGGATAACAATGAAGAAAAAGTGGACAAAAAAAAAAAAAAAAAAAAGACAGTGAAGTACCCATATCTACCGTCTGCAATTCGTCCCGTGCCTCACAGTGAAGTACTACTCATTATACACTAAGAAGTGCAGTAGCCATCTGCGTCAAGGGATCCACCATTTTGTCCAAACCTTTATCCTTCTGAACCACATAAGATCACGGAAAGTGAGCTTAATGACCTCATCAGGGATCTCGAACTGCCGAAGAGTAAGGCAGAACTGTTGGCCTTGAGGGTACAAGAGTGGAATCTTCTAGATCATGCTGTAAAAGTGACAACATTTTGAAATAAAGACTACAATAAATTCCATCAACAGAAGGTGAACTCACCGTTTGTAAGGATGTTGATAGTCCAGTGGCAATGGACATGAGGCACTTTCCCCAAGAATGGCGACAATTTATATACGCTTCTAAGATTAGCCTTAAGGCTGTGTTATTACACAATGGAAATATGCCGCCTTCAATACCCCTTGCGAATACCGTCCACAAAAAAGAAACATGTAGAACATCCTGTTAGGTGTACACTATCAGAAGTATGAGTGGCAGATATGTGGTGATTTAACGGTAATTACCATTTTATTAGGACTACAAAAGGGTTACACTAAGCATTGTTGCTTTCTCTTGAGTGGGATAGTCGTGCCAAGAATATTCACTACGAGAAGAGGGGTTGGTCTCAACGAAAATCATTAACACCTGGAATGAAGAACGTAGCATTTGAACCTCTGGTAGATCCAAATAAAGTTTTGCTTCCATCACTCCACATCAGCTCCTGAAAAATTTCGTGAAGGCTTTGGAAGTGAACGGTCCTGCATTCACATACTTGCAAAAGAAATTCCCAAGACAGTACGAAGAAGAAGATTAAGGCGGGCGTTTTCATTTGTCCACAAATAAGGCAAACTTTTCAAAGACGAACAGTTCAAATGTCCATAGTGATAGCGAGAAATCAGCGTGGAAAGCCTTTCAAAATGTTAAAGCCGGCAACTACAGGCAGCTTGTGGAAGATCTCTTACTTCCTACGAAAAACTGGGGTGCAACATGTCATTGAAGATGCATTTCTGGCACTCACACCTGGATTTCTTCCGCCAAACTGTGGTGGTGAGCCACAGACCATGGTGAGCGCTTCCATCAAGACATCGCAGATGGAACAAAGATATAAAAGCAAATGGAGTGTCACCATGTAAGCCGATTATCGTTGGATGATGAAAAGGGATGCTCCCGAAGCTGGATACCGGCGAAAAGATCCCGTGTTTGATACAGGCATGTTCGTAACTACATCTTACTGCCATATAAATAAAAAATACCTTGTATAAATATAAAAAAAAAATACTTTTTTCGAAAACAAGAGCCAATCTGCCATTTTAAGCACAATTTCCGTGTTTAGAACCCCAAAATTTATAAAGTAAACTTACTTTCATGCCCTTAACAAGATATGACCCAAAATTTGTTGTTCGGTGTTATCATTGGCGTCTAAGTGTTTTATTCTCCTAATAAACACCGAATTAAAATATAATGTTTTCATGCAACAAATTTCTCGTTCGTTGATGGCGTTTCATAAGTGGTATGCTGCCCCACTGCGATAGAGGCTCTTGCCAGTGTCGCAGTATTATGTATTTAGCCACAATGAGCATAATTTTTGGAAAGCAGCGCTTCATGGCATATGTAGTTTCGTCATGTCATTGGGCGCTCGGTAATGCTGATGGCGTTTTTGAAACACATGGCTCCGAGACACAAGGCAAAGATGAACTTACCCTTGATGAGGTAATGCCATTTAGCAGAACTAAGCATATAACGATTACGTAAATTAGTACAGGAAGGAAAATAAGGAACAGATGCGCATTCTCTTTGGGACTGCATACAGTACAACAGAATATCTTTGTTATAAAGCTGTTCTCCTATATAAACGTGTAAAAAAATAGTTCAATTTTAGTATTGCGAAATTCCAAGTCTTTCATCCAAGCTTGGCAGAATGTTTTTCTTCCCGTAAGACAGCTACAAAAGGCCCAAGAAAGTTCCATTATATTAATACTGTAACCTAGAGTCGTGCGCGGGTCCACTGCATTAGACCATCAACCCACAAAAATTAAAATTAAAAAAATAATGACGTGTAAGAAAATTTGTATTAAATTTTTGACACGTCAGTAATAGCGCGATAGTTAATTTAAATTAGAATATATCAATCAGTGCTATCAATATTTTATTATATTGTATATAATACATAAAAATGACAAAAAATATATAAATTTTAAAAAATAATGAAACATATTCGTAATATAATTTGAAATTTTTAGTAAGTTGCTGTGGAAACAGGCCATCAGCAGGTACAGCTGTGCAGTTCTTCCTTTGATAAGAAATCCAGATGCGGAAAACTCTCTTACTGCACTGGCACCTTTCGCAAGAATTAAATCCGGACAATAAAATATGAACATGCAAACGATTTTGTATGTATGACAAAAAGCTACTTAAATTATACAGTAATTTTGAATTTACCGCAATGAATGCAATCTTAAGTTACTGTTCTTTATGTCTGCAATTTTTTGGGAAACTGTTGACGATGTTCTTTGAGTTTTGTGTTGACAGATTTCATTTTTTCAAATACCTATTCAGTTTGTCAGCAACCTGACAAGGATCATCAACTGCACCAATGTGATTCAACCCTTTCTTTCTACTGCTAATAAGTAAAGAAGCTTTTGATGCTTTTCTTGGTATTCTTTGCCAGAGACATCTCGTAATCTGCCTTAGCTTGCCTAACATTCTTTGTGACTTCATTGCAGACTAATTTATATCTACCGTAGTCCTCTATATCACTTGGTAATTTATATGCATTCACATGCACTTTTCATCTCTACCCCAAATCTCATCAGTTCATCTGACATCCATTTAGGTCCAAGCTTCGAACGATATTTCTTAATTGATAAGAAAAGCGTAGTATCTTTTACGATTACTTCTCTGAATGCTTCCTATTTAGACTTTGCTGTTGTAAAATCATCAGACGGTCCACTGTACAGAATTTAAAAACTATCTGAGGCCTCTGTAGTCACCCTTACAAGCAAAATCCCATCCCTTTACTCTTGACAGTAGTTATGTAGCTATCAGTAGTTATGTCTTCAAGTAAATCCCACATCAACACATTGTCGTCACTGCCACCCAACGAATCTTTTACATGCAGGTTATTAATGCCTGAAGAATCTGTGCTGATATCACATCAAGCGTATTGCTTCCTGTTATTTCCTCTCTAACAGTCTGATGTAGAAAACAATCCTCCAATAAATCCACAAAAGTCTTGCTAGTGTGTGAGTGACCAACCCATAAATCCCAGTCAATATGTGTAAAGTTAAAATCTCCCATTATAGGACATTCTGATATTTTAGCCCACTCTATTTCTCTACAGAGCTGTTTGTTACACTCATCAGAGGCCTTAGACCTATAACGCACTCCTACTCCCAATTTTGTTTTCGAAGTGTTATCACACCAAACTGACCCCACATTGCACTGGTCAGCATGTTGACTCGATGTTCTGCCTTAGATTTAATATGCTTCTTAACTTGAGGACAGATAGCAAAGGAGGGGAGCATAACTTCCCTCCTTTGCTATCTGTCCTTTCTGTACACATTATATTCTCCATATTCAAATTCTGCTTCTCTTATATCTGAGTAACACCACGTCTCTGATATCCTCACAATGTCTGCATTTGATGAATTAATCAGTACTTCAAATAAATCAAATTTACTTACTATGCTCCTAACATTAGAGTACATACAAGTATATATTTGACGTATACAAGCATATATACATCCGTTTTTACTCTTAGTTACCCTAACAAACCCATGATGACCCACAGCAGGACTTGAAATCCACACCTTTCTTTCCGGGATGTTGCATGTTTCAATAGAAACAGTACAAGAATCACTTTCACCTGTCTCTGCGGCTCTAGTTAATCTATCAGTCTGTGTATCCCCCCCTCCCAAGCTAGCAATTTTCTGACCCAACTAGCACTGCCCGACAGCATCAGCGAATATTCTTGCACCACTTCTATTTAGGTGTATCCCATCCTTGTAAAAATATTCTCTTCTCTTAACGAGCATGCTGAGAAAAATTCTACCCCATGAGCCTTGCACAGTTTCTTCAGGGCCGAATTTATTTTTTTTCACCATAATTCCAAGGATAATAATTTCATCCTTCTAAAGCATATACAAATAAATTCATATCCAATACTCACTAATCATAACCTGGATTTTGAACTGTGAGTTTCCTAAATATATCTATTTTTGCTTCATCTTATAGGATCTTTCAAACACTGTAACAGGGAAAAAAAACAGGGGAGGAGTATAGGTGGTAATCTCGGCCAAAATTCCTTCAAGCTCCGACTGTCATCACATCAAAAATAAACTTGTGGGTGGCTCTGTTTTGTAGAAAACGAGAAACCGTCCCATTTATTTTGTCACATTTTATGCATCTTCCTTCCAAATCTCTTCCTCTTTTGCACTTTCCATAATGTATGCCAAGCCTTTACTCCCATTATTTAAATTGAATTATTTATCTTAGCGGCATATTCTAAACCTCTTTGCATAATTACCAGATAAACTGGACACTTACCAGAAGCCACCCGCAAGGAATCATTAGAGATTCCTCGCATCTTTTACCTACCTTTTTCTCAACACGGTGGAACTTGGACCGTACTGTCATTTTCCTATTATAGGAATAGTCTTATAATTTTATATAAATTCTTTGGGCAATTCATTTTCCTCAGTCGTTCCACCGCATTCAATCACAATTTTGGCCACAGTGCGAATGAAGTCCATAAGAAATAGAGGTAACAAACATTCAAGATGAATGCTGTTTTGTTTTGTTTCATCAGTTATCATCCGTCTGTAATGTGATAGTTGTTTTCATTCAAAAAATGGCTAAACGTATAATAGTGCAATTTAGGCTTGATAAGGTTCTCTTAATATCCTTGATTCTTATTAATAATACACATATATACTGCTTACACATATACTCTGAATAAGTACAGAGATAACTCGAAATTTTATGAAAATGAAATTCGCCAAATTTCTGTTATACATCTCTGTCCGATTTTAATGAAATTTGGGATGTCTCAAAATATCTTTTAGACAAAATATAAAATTTCATCAAAATCTGTTCACTGGGTGCTGAGCTGCTACATGTGAACGGACAAGGTCAAGACAAGTAAAAGTTTTTCGTACACTCGATTGCACCTAAAAAAAAAAGTTAGCATTGTGTAACATTTTCAAGCGCGTTAGATTACCAAATAATGTACTTCAGAGCTTAAAATTTTCTGTAATATTATTATTCTACTAAGGAAGTTTTTATCGGAACCTCACAACGTAATGAGTAGTTGTGAGAGATTTGTATAGCAGTTTTTTTTTTTAAGAAGGGAAGGGGGGAAACGATGCACTGGGGATATGGGTTGATATATTTGGTACAAAGATCCTGAGGAATATTCTAAATAGGCTCTGAAAAATTAAGCTGCTGTACAAGATTTCTCGCAACGTTTTGTGGGAGGATATTAAATCAGAACTGGAACTAAAATCTCCACAGGGACCAACAAATCATGCGATGAAAATTTAGTCTGCTGAACTTTACTCTCGAAGAAAATGTCCAAAATACTTTCATTTTATATAGATTTCTTTTTTTTGAGCCGGAATGTTTCAGATGTTTGACTGTTATTCGATAAGACAATGTCAGTCTGACATTTTCTTATTGAGTAACAGTCCAAAATCTGAAACATTCTTCCATTTATGTATAGAGATAAGTTGGAATTTTACGGGAGAAAAAAAAAAGGCAAATTTCAGTTAGCCCGATTTTAACGAAAAATGGGATGGCTCGACAAATCTTTTGAAAAATCAAAATATAAAATTTCATCGAAATCAGTTCTTTGGAGTTGAGTTGTTATACGCGGACGGACAGACATGGTGAAGACAATAGGCCAGTGGTTCTCAACCTTTTTTACTCAAAGAAGTTCGGCAAGGTCCTCAGGTAGCCCCTAAGATTATCGAAGACACAGAACCCTAAGAAAGGGGCGTTGTTCGTTTTTTTTTTTTTTTTTTTTTTTTTTTGTGTCCTGTATTATTGTGGAACCGAAAAATAATCGCTACTCTTAAAATTTTAAACCAAAAAAAAAGTATGATTAAGACTCGAAATTTTTAAAAAATAATAAAAAAATAGGCTTATTCAGTGAATCAAATGAGAAACCTTCTGCGACAGATTTTCAGCGATTTTGATGAAATTAGGTGTCAAAACGGATAATTGACAGGAATGTCTTTTGAAAGAGATAAAAGTGTAGTCTGTTTCTTTTTTTGATTTTGTGTCAAAATTTTTGGCAAACGCACGTTCACAAATGATAAAAGTATTTACGAACTGCTTTGGCTGCTATATTAGGGAGAGTCCAACAAATGTTTTTGTGTTCCTCTGTCTTCCCAGAACGAAGACATTGGAACAGTAAAATACTTTTCTTGAAGTGACGTGTCACAAGAGATATCAGTCAGTTCTTTTTCTTCTTTTATGGATACAATAAAGAAGTTTCTGTTTTTCAAGAAAGGATTGTCTATCCACTTGTAATTTTCAGTTTCAGTATTGACAGGAAAATATTCTTCAAAAGAGATCGACAGCTGTGTGAGGTGGTCAATTATTGCTTTCTGTAAACCTGACTCTGCGGAGATATTTTTTCACAAGACATGTAGTAAAAGTATCGTGTTTTTACCTTGCAGTGGTAGATTCAGTGCATTCAGTTCGTCAAACATATCGCCAAGGTATGAACGCCCTTGTGAATTATAATTACTAGACGATGATTCTCAGCAGTTTATCTCGAGTTGTTTTTCTTGTGGCTTTACGATCAGTAAGAAACATTACAATTTTAGAGCGTAATTCAGAGAATCTCATCAGCACTTTACTTCGATTCAGTGTAAAAAAGTAAGCAGACGTAGTCGCTGCCCATATTCCGTCGCAAATCTGCCCGAAAGCCTTGTATTGAAGCCACTAGATTTCACATAATTGACGATTCCTATTAGTGGCTTAAAAATATCTTTTAGTTTTGCAGGAATGTTTTTCACAACTAAATTTTTCCTTGTTGAAGTACACAGTAACCACTTGAACAGAAAGGCTGTTCTACTCAGGTCTGTAGTGGAGGGTATACGCCGTATATCCTCTGGATTCTTTTAGGTGAATAGCGTATACCTTCTGGTTTTTGAAAGACTTGAAAAAACAAATATTATTAAAATATTTACTGAAAATTAAAAAATAAATTTATTGGAATTTGATTCATAGGCAATACTTATAGTTTTATTGTTTTTAATAGTACTAGAAAAATAGACGCACCAGGCGTAATAAACTACGAATTTGAAATTCACTACACAACTGTCAGTGTATACGTATACATTAACAATGAATATGAATTATAATGATCAAAAATATATACTGCAGAACATCACATTTGGCTCTCGGATGCAGTTACTGGGTTGCAGGCAGGCAGCTGTTTTTATTTCTCGTCATTTGATTGGAAATGAGACTCCTGTAGGCTTCAGAGTTGAGCAACCTCTTGCAATCAACGTTGTGATAATTTATGAGGTGAAGGGATGCATTGGGGAACATCCTGTCCATTTGTTTGAGCCTGGAGAGGGTGGATTTGAATTGTTGTTGGTTTCTTGAATTTTTTCTGTTGGTGGGAGCTATTATATTGGCTAAGTTTGGTGAATCGGTTGCAGAGATAATTAACTTTGCAAGAAGCATGATTCCAGACTCGCTGATCATCTGTTGCAAAGGCTTTGTTTTTAAATTTTTATAAAGCTGTTGCCTGGATACTGTATGGGGAAAACGAAGTTTACTGTTCAGCCATCTAAGAACCCAGTACTCTAGGTCAAGGAATTTCTTGACGGTAACTTGAAGAGCACCAGATCAGATTTCGGAGGTATAAGACAGAATGGGAAATATGCATCTCTGAACATTTTCATGACTTTTTCTGAACATTTGAGCATCTCTGAGCATTTTCATGAAACAGTTCATGACTGTTTTTCTATCTTGAATCGCTGCTGTTTCTTGTTTGATTAGCCATTTTGCTTTTTGAACTTTTTTAGCAACATATACATAGTGAGAATTAAAGGAAAGATTTTTGTCAAAAACAACTCTTAGGTCTTTGTGAGCATATACGTTTGGGATTGAAACATCTGCAATTTTAATTTCTATGTAGTTTGATTGTTTCTGTAAGGAATAAGTCAATATGAGCAGATTTGTTTGCATTTATAGTCAGATTGAGATTCTTTAGATATTTGATGATTCCTCACATCTGTAAATTCGTATCATGGTTAACCTTGGAAATGTCATCACAGGATTTGGAAATAATAAACAACTTTAAATCATCGGCATAAGCCTGCAGATTTGGATTTTCATGTAGAGATGTTGAAAAAATAGTACTGGAGAGAACACCTCCTTGAGGAATGCCTGTTGTGGTAGTGACGAGAATATTACCGGTATTAGTGGAGAAGAGGAGATTTCTGTGATTTAGGCTGTAGGTACGATCTAACCATTGTGTCAATGAGGAAATTACTTTTCAGTGTTTCAATGGCTTTCTTGTGATCAATGTTGTCGAAAGCACCTTTGAAGTCTATGTAAAAGACATCGCATTGTGCTTTATCCTGAAACTCAGTTTGGATGCGCACAATGTCAGCTGGGCTTGTTGTGGAGCGCCCTCTAGGACCAAAATGCATGTTGACAGGTGCATTAGCAAAGATCGCATCCTGAAGATATGGCAACATAATCTTAGCGATTATTGACGATACAGCAACTGGACAATAGCTTATATGGTTATTACTATAGCCTGTTTTGGAATCAGGGTAATTCTAAAAGTTTTCCATAGTCTTGGAAAGAATGGCTGGGAAATGCACCTGGAAATAATATGAACTAAAGAATCAATGATGAATGCACTGGACATTTTAATAAATAAAACTAGGGATACCGTCAGGGCCTTCACTGCTGTCAGTTCGTATAAGGTATATTCGGGTCAAACGGCACCTGGGGTTTCTCCCATCTCCGCGCATGCACATTGTATCGGAAACAGAACACTGTAAAGCCAAAGATTTAAAAGTGTGTGGGTCGTGTAAGATGTTGTGCCCATTGTTCCTCTGGCTTATTGGCTGCTGGGCCCCTATTTGGGAACCGACGTTGCTCATACCCCGCCACGTAATTTCGTAATTGGTTAATAATTTTCTAAACTGCATTCTTGTTTACAAGTTGGTTGATTAGCAAGGCTTGACTAGGAAGCATTTTATGTTGCACGCTATATGTGTGTTTATAAGAATTGAATTCTTTAAATCTGTTTTGCATATCTTAAGTGCCCAATGTCAAAACTGCATGTTTCCACATTGAATTTTATCCATTCCAAAGCCTGATCATGCTGCAAGGTAGCTCTTGTTTCTGAAGAAAGTGCTCTTTTATTATGCTTGAGCCTGAACATTAAATAATTTTTGTACACCTGAATTTTTTTGAGCTGAAACAATGCTCTGCTCTTTTTATACTTTATGTATGATGAAGAAATGCCGTACTTCTTCCACTGCCTGTGGCATTTTTGTTTCCTTTTAAAGTATGGTTTTAGATGGGATTTGAACCACAGTTTGGATTGAAAAGAAAGTCTTACGAGTTTGGATGCCGATTCTGTTTTTAATTGATTCAAACATTTTATTAGTAGAAACGTGGCTTCCTGAATAGGTATATTTTTTGAGAGAATCCCACGGGTAATATTTCAAGAGCTGTAAAAATTTTTCTTTCTGAAGGAATTTAATTTATGATATTCTTCTGGTGATTTCCCGGGGTGGGGGGGGTGAAGTTCCCACAACAAATTGCTGCTTGCAGTTCTATACTTTTGTGGTCAGATCTAAATGTAATGGTACTGCTAAGTTTTTCTTGAACTTGAAGTAAACAAGATCAAGCGCTTGATTACCTCTTGTAACAGGGACGTTGATTTTTTTTAGCTCCTAGAACTAATGAGGAGTCGGACAGCAACTTCATTTGTAAATTATATTTGGGCAGGGGGAGATTAAAGTCGCCCATTATAATTATGTTAGATTGAGACTTATGAACAGTGGTGATCCAGGTTATTACTTCATTAATAATATCATCAGTAGGTCCAGGCGGAATATAAATATTATATATTTGAAGCAGTGAATCTTTAACTTGGATCAGAAGAGAAATTCCTTCAAAGTTGTAGGAACAGGAGTTGTAGGTGTTAATAACTTTAAAGTTGGATTTTAAAATAATTGCTGACCCTCCACCTCCCTCTTCGATTAATCCTAGATGTCATGTAGGTGCGTAGTTGAGATGTTTCGGCAGTTGGAAAACATCCTGAAGAGGTTCCTGCAACCACGTTTCAACTAAACAAATTATGTTATGAGATTCTTCAACCAAAAGTGCTATAAGCGTAGACAGTTTATTTTTTACACTTCTTACATTCTGAAGAAAAATGCTGAGATGAACGTAGGTGTTAGAAGGATGTTTGCAAGTATTAGGAGGAAGGATAAATGATGGACTATGATGCGAACCCGGGCTGGTATTCTCTAGCTACGCAGACAGTTCAACAGATTGAGAACTGGACGTTAACTTCTCACTAGAGTTGTTGACAGAACCTAGAATAGTTCCATAAAATCAGGATTTAGATACTTTTGAAGGTCACAATCCTTTAGTTCAATTCTGAAGGATGCATAGGTCTAATATTTGGTTTTTATCTTGAAAGCACTACCCGGAATTTCTAGCTCTAATAGTAGCTGATCCACCTGCTGGGAGGTAGTATTGGGATCTAGTCTGCTAACAAAAATATTATTACCTCTAAACATTCTTGTTCCTATTATGCTACCATATCTGTTTTTTTCCGCTTGGAACCCTTTAAACTTGAGGAGTTTGAAGGCAAGCTATTATGGGTAGGCACTTCAGGATTAGGATTAGATGGATAATTTTGACAATGCACATACATACTACCAGGTTTTTGCTAATTGTGGTGGGTTTCAGTTGTATGCCTGTGTCAACAATACGTTGCGAGGGTACACAATTCTGCTCTCAGAGAGAATGAGAGATAGAACTAGAATTTATAGATGGCGCTGATGTTCTTTCTGGAACAAATTCTTCAGCATCTGGACTGAGGACTGGGTCGGCAGCAACCTGATGAACATAAGAAGGGCGAGGTATTGGAGGGCTCTCAACCATTGCCTTTAGGTCAAGAAGCATGTGGTAGAATTTACATTGTTGATCTTCTATTCGAAAAAGATGCTGTTTAATATCATCATTTTCTCTAAATTGTTTCCTCAGCATTTGTTCCAGAGTAACGAATGAGATATCGTTGTTCGGGGATTTGTAGGCAGGGGGGATGGGTAGAAAATGTCCTCGGTTTGTGTGGAAGCATCTAAGGTTGACTTCCTTGTATGATGTGAGGGATTATGAGATGGTAATACTGTAAATTGATAGAAGGATATGAAAGATTGTCAGAGTTGCATGGGAGATCAGCATCTGTTGGGGTATTCTGACAGTTTAGCTTATGTTGACTAGAAGGAGACTGTAAATTCGAACTTCCATTGTTAGCTTTCTTACAGGAAGGACATCTGTAATTATTTTTTAATACACTTGATGATTTTGAAAAATTTTTAATCAATGAACGTAAATCACAGTAAATCATACTGCAACTTTTGAAGATAACCCAATTACGAACTGTTTTTAGACATACATTGCATGAAACTGCTTCTTTAGGTACCATGCTGAAGATTTAAAAATACTTTGAATACCAGTAAACAGAATATACAAACAAGCAGGTGGTCCGTTATCGACACAGCAGGGTACCGTTGCGAAGAGTTAGAATGTCCGAGAAGCTAGACGATAGGTCGGATCGGACGTAGGTGTGGCTAACGGAAAAATTGCTGGAGGGCTACAGGACTTGACCAAAAGCAGGACTACCTCGAATAAGTAACGCTTCACCAATGGAGAAGACTGTTATTACTTATTCTCGGAGGATACCACACCCAGACGACACTATTTCAAGGCTTGTTTGTCTATGTGTAGAACAATAACTATTATTCACATGTCCCTATTAGACTTAGAAATGCAAAAGCAGAGGGAAAGTAATACTATGAGCGGAAGAAGAAAAGGAACGGTGTCGAAGAATGAAAGGGACAGTAACTCCTTCGACTCACACCACTCATGAACTCCTCGAATAGGCAACGCTTCCCCAGTAGAGAAGATTGTTGTTACCTATTCTTGGAAACTCCGGGCATCATCAGGTTTTCCCCTGGTGACCGTTTCAAGGCTTGTTGGCCTATCGTCGGTGGTCGGGTAGGTAGCAGGTGTTGCAATCATGCCAAACCAGTTGTGAATTATAATTTCATAATATGAGAGACTCAAAATGGCACACATAGTAATGGTACTAGGAAAAATAAACACACAAAGAGTAATAAACTTCAGAGAGTATATATATATATATATATATACACACACACACACACGAGTATATCCTCTAGAATTCGAATAATAAATAAAAAATTTCCATCTCTGGGGGAGGACTCCATCTCTCAGGATGTTTTGGAAAATGTGCAACAGCACATCAAGAATATAGGCACTGCATATTTTTAAAATAAAGATAGGAAACCCGTCAGGGCCGATCGTAGATTTGGTAGGCAAGGAATTTATGGCATTGATGAGATCTTCTCTAGAAATAGTAACTGTGGATAAAGCATTCTCGCAAACGCCTCCTCTCGGTAAAATATGTTGTGCCATATTCTCCATGCTTTCCTTGGACATTTTTCGCTTTACCTTCAACTGGCAGCCTTTCGAAGCACTTCTTAGCCCAGTGTCCGAATGTGGTGTCTTCCATTTCAAATTTAGCGGCCTTTTTGCTCACAATTCTTTTCCAATGTCGAAGCTTCTTAATAACCTCTTCGTAGCGTGAATGTTGTTTCTTTTTCAAGAAAATGGCTCTTTTTTCCTTGTGGTCCGTGAAGTCTTCATTCAATCCTGATTTTTTTCCATCTCCTATAAGCCTTTTGCTTGGCCACAAACGCCTGTTTTAAATACTCGTTGAACCACTGTTTAGTTTTGTGGGTGACCCTTAACTCTTTTGAGGCACCCAGGTCAGCAACAAATAGGAGCTCTTTCTCTATCAAGTTGGCAGCTTCTTCCACCGGTTTATTGTATAGAGCATTCCAGTTGTAGGTCTTGAGATGTTTTAAAATAACCTCAGGTCTAATGAACTTAAGAGAGTATATCTTCTTGGTTTGACGAGTTTGCTCATCGATGCGTTGCTCACCTGCACTATTGGATAGGGAAATTTCACAACATATTGGGTTGTGATCCGACTAGAATTTAGTTTGAGGGGGTGACAGTTTTTATGTTTATCAGATTATGATATAATAAATGCAAATGCTGCTCTCCCCTAGTCGGAAGCGTATCAAGTAGGGTCAGTCCTAAGGTTTGGAGGGTTGCATCAAGGTATTCTTTAGCTTGTGTCTTGGGCTAGGCATATTAAAGTCGCCAGTTACAATCATGGGAATATCTGTGCCAAGATTCTCTGAAATCCACACAAGAAGCTCAGTCCTGGTGTCAGCACTGTGTTCCGGCGGAAGATAGATAAAGCAGAAGTGGATTTCTTGAGCCTTCTTCCTGAAAGATGCGGATATGGCTTCAAAGATTTCTGACTGACTTGGTTTAATTTTTGTAGAATGCGAACTTTCATGATAAAGGATTGCAACTCCTCCACCTCGCTTATCTATTCTGCTGTTCCCAATAAATGTGTAACTGGAGGATTGTACCAACAGATCCAGTTGCCTGGTATAATTTAGCCAAGTCTCCACTATACACATAAAGTCATATTCTTCAAAGGCAAGTCTGCAATGTGTGCAGTTTGTTAACAACACTTCTAACGTTCTGAATACAAAAGCAAATGATCTCGCATTCTCCAGAAGGGACATTCCGTTGCTTTAGTGGCTATGTAGGTTGATGCGTACTACTGGTTCTCTGCACGTATGCGGTGTTCTTTTCTCGATATCGTTTAACTAGTGCACCCACTGGCCAGTTGTCTTCAAGGATTAGATTTAGGTCATCAGGGGAGCATGTGAGCAAAAATGACGCATAAGAAGGATGCCTTGTTTTCAACTGTCTTACTTCTGTGTGGACTCCGAATCCTCGAGCAAACATGGCCTTTATGTCATTCTGCATGCTCGGGGAAAGCCTAGTAACAAAGTCTTTCTCTCGGGTTCTGACGGCTGTAATATTGAACCACCATGCCAATTGGCCATCTGTTGGGAGGTTTGTACGCGCTGTATCTACATTAAAATCGTAGTTCGGAGATTGTGTAGAGGGATAAGAGTTATTATTCTGGATCTGGCTATTATGTACATTTGTTATGGAAGTTGCTCTTCGGTTGGCAGCCTTCGACATACTCTGATTCTGCTCTCTCCAATAAGTCTTCTAAGATAAGGTTTTCCTTGTATTCCCGTTTGATGTTATTTCCGCATATGTCAGCTTGGGATACTTTTCAGGGCACACTCTATCAGCCTCACATATGGCCAGAGAATAAGAGCTAGATAGGTCCTATGGTAAGGGAGATGGGGGGGGGCCTCGGGTAGGTGCCTTAGATCCTTGTTGCATATATTCTACTTGGGGCTGTTGCTCATGATTATCTGAACCTGAATTAAGGCTCGGACAAAATGCTATTCCAGTAGTGTCAGACACAAAATTCTTGGGACTTGTGTTTGATAATAAGTTGACCTTTTTAGAACATATTCGTCAACTTCGTACAAAGTGCACGAGGGGACTAAATATTCTTCGCTCTCTCTCCTCTACGTGTTGGGGAGCAGACAGGTGCACCCTACTACGTATTTATCGTGCACTTGTACGATTCAAATTAGACTTCGGGGCCCAGGTATACTCCTCAGCCAGAGACTGTCCTTCGATGGCTGGACCCTGTCCACCATCAGGCTATCCATATCGCTACTGGAGCATTTCGAACATCTCCTGTCCAGAGCTTATACGTCGAAGCAAACGAACCACCGTTATCCCTTCGACGCAAGCAGTTGTCTTTAAACTATGCTTTAAAGTTGAAATCCCTGCCAGACCATCCTACGTGGACATCCGTTTTTGAGGCACGTTGGGAAAACTTGTACAATATCCGTCAGACTGCCATCCAACCTTTTGGTATTCGTGTCCAAGAACTACTCAGAGAGTTTAACATCATGATAGACAAGGTTGCACAAACACCAAAAGAAACTCTTCCACCCTGGCATGCTCATACCCCATCGTACGACTTTTCCCTTAAGAAATGGGTAAAGCCTCAGACTCCATCATCTGTCTACCAGCAGCTCTATTCTGCACATCGAGCTGAGCACTCTGACTTTCTGCCAGTTTACACAGACGGCTCGAAGTCTGAATCGTGCGTAGGATCTGCTGTTGCGTTTCCGGACACTATAATATCTCAGCAGATTCTTCCTGAATCCAGCATATACACTGCAGAGCTGCATGCTATAGAGTTAGCCTTGGATCACATTCGAACTTGTCAATGCCAAAGGTCAATAATATATTCTGGTTCTTTGAGTGTATTACAGGCTTTATTATCTTTGAGACACAACTCTCATCGAGTTCTCTGTCGGGTTCAGTAGATGATACATTCTCTTCACGAATACAAGTTTGATATCCGCTTCTGCTGGATTCCTAGCCACATTGGGATAAGGGTAAATGATTTGGCCGACACTGCAGCCAAATCAGCAACACCCACTAATAATCGTTGCCTGTCAGTCCCCTATACAGACTACAGGCAAATAATACGCAACAAGATATATTCCCAATGGCAAGAACTATGGCATAGAGAGGGAACAAATAAATTATACCAGATAAAGCCTGTAATAGAAACAGGGCAGTCCAGTCTGCGCAGGAATCGGAGCGAGGAAGTTGTTCTTGCTCGACTCCGCATAGGACACAGTCATCTGACACATTCGTTTCTGCTGAGGGCAGATGACCCTTTTATGTGCGAGTCTTGCACATAGGAGGGTTATCAATATTTTATCAATAAAGCATATTTTAATAGATTGCGTTAATTTTACCCATGTTTGCATTATATATCTTACCGGTTTTACTCATCCGACTGGGCCTTATACACTCAGTCAGATTTTATCAGACAACGACCACGTGTCCGCAGTTTTCAAGTTTTTACCAGCTATTAATATATATACACCTATATAAACTGCATAATTTACTTTTAAACTTATACTGCCTTATATATAGATATAAATAACAATTTGAGGAGATAACCTTTTTAAAGGTTACCAGAATTTATCTTTGTTGATATTTTAATCTTTTCTTGGCGCAGTATAACCGTAGTCGTTTTTGCGCCAATAAAATCAATCAATCATGATTATCTATCACCAGTGGTTGATCGATAAGTCCTCTAGTTTCTCTGTTTCGCCGATAGGGAGTGACGGGAGGGATATTTAATATGGCATCTTTTGGTCTATGTCCCACTAATGGTTCAGCATTAATAGCCGAGAAGGGGGCATGAGCTTGGGCATCCTGTCCGCTTCTATGGAGTATAGCGCAATGCTCTTCGCGTTCAGGCTCCGAGGTTTGAGGCACTCGCGGTATTGTTTGGTAATCTGGCTTACCCCATAGCATCATACAGCTTTTCAGGTCAGTGATCTGGCCTCTTAGTGAGCAAATTTCCTGTTTTATTTCTTCGTTCTGTGCGCGGCGTTCTTGGTTGATAATGAGAAGGGTGGACAAGCACTCGAAAATTCGGGTAAATTTTTCTTCTAGATTATGCATGTCTTCTTCGGCCTGGATCCCAACAGGTTTAAGAAATTCCCCAAATACGCTTCATCTGTTACGCTTTTGAGCACATGTTTCGTGCCATTGAAAAAGGCAGTGTTCGTCCGATTAGCCATAGGTGGGTTTGCATATGGGCTGATAGGGGGGTTTGCATGAAGACAGTCCTCGGGACATGTATCACAACCAAGGACGTTTAAAATGTCAGAATCGAGTTCTCTGCTGGTGTGTTTCCCATTAACATCCTTCAGACAGTCATTTGTTCGTTCATGGCCATAATTTTCGTGATCTTTTTCGTCTTCTTTATTATTTTCTAAATTATTACTTCTTCCATTGTTTCCCGAGTCACTGTGTTGTGCATCAGCGGTGGAGTGAGAGGTCAGCGTAGTCACTTCCTCCGATGTGTTGCATTCTTCGGTCGGCACATTTCTTTCTCCCTGCCGGGGGGGGGGGGGAATCAGGCTTCTGATTGGAGGTTCTTGCAGCTCCTGTCTGTTTACTATTTAAGCAGCATTTTCCCATGAACCCTTTCCTCTTGTTGAGCGATAAGCGCTAGAGGCTCGAGTATCCTGAGCATAACCGGCATATTCTATGCTTTGACTTATTGCAAAGTAGCGTTTCATCTGCGGAATTATTGCAGAGATCACATATGCCGGGAGTTACTGCGGTTGTCATGTTTAAGAACTGGTCCTGTGGTTAAAGTTGCAGCGAGGTAAGAAAGCAGGGAACCGTTTCTTATTTCCGCTCCAAATTTAAATTTATACACACGATCCAAATTAATGCACACTAAAACTGTCAAAACAGAAGGAACTGGAAAGTTGCTGGAGAGGCCTTCATCCTGCAGTGGATTGAAAATGGCTGACGATGATATATGGAGAGGAATACGGCTGCCACTCGTCAATTGCAATACATTTGTTACAAAGTAAATTTTTTGTGAACAGCACATGACATCCTTTTTTTTTAGATAGACCTAGGAGCACTTCTCCGCATGGTTAAAGGGGCATATGCCCCTCTGCCTCCCCCTGAATGCTTCCGTGCTAAGGACTAAACTAGAGAAATATACACATGAAGTGAAATCACATGACTTCGCTTCGGCACAATGATAGGCCAGACAGTTTGGTTTTTTTGATTAGTTTCCCAAAACACAACAAATTCTAAAGCATCAGAAATAAATACAAGGTGAAATCAGTAAAAATTCGGAATTAGCTGATAAATATTTTAATAAAAACTAAGCACATGAAAATTCGTCATTTTCGATGCAACTCCCGAGGTGCGGGGTTACCTCTGGAGTTCGTAAATCGCCTATTGCCGAGAACCTATGGCAATAGGCGATTCACGAACGCGTCTAATAACAAAAAGAACTAGCGGATGCGCCAAAGAATGTCAGGAAACTGATGTTAACCAGTTTTTCCACGTGTATTTCGCTAAATAAACCGTCTCCTTTAAATTTTGAGGATTTTATGCCTGAATATTTAATCCTCCATTAAAAATATGTTATCTTTTATATCCATTATTTGAAAATGTTTAAAATATTCTAAATATTAAAATGCAGTGCTCTAAACTGTTTTACTATAAGAGTCACTAGGACGCCAATTTATAACCACCATCATAACGCATTTTATGATATAGACGGCTGCTGACAGATGAAGCACTAAATTTTTCCACAGCTTATTCTGTTTATTATCGCGGTTTATATTTGTAGTAAATTAGTGCTTGAATTACAGGATGCAGAATGTGTATATCCTGTATAGTTCAGGGCTGGCGAACCTTTCCGCCGTTGCTGCCAAATTAAGGAATGCTTTTACTTACCAGTGCGAAGTGGTGCCGACCAGTGGCGTGTCTAGAAATTTTATTGTAGGACGCGCGCATATTTTCAAACAAGCGTACTGTACTTCATTGCACAAGTGTTCTTTGAGTCACGCACATAAAGAACAATGTCTTCGACAGGTTATGCCTTCGAATACTGTAGTATTCATTTCATGATTCATTCATTCATTTCATTCATTTCATGAAAACCGCAATATTTCCCAGGGATAGCATGCAAGCCAGAGGGTGCTAAAACTATATTCGCATGGTATTTGTGTACGCAACTTTGCATTAGGATTGTTGCAATAAAACTGGTAATGCTCTTTTACACAGCAGAAATAGATGCTAGGAAATCTAAGAAGAGAACGCCTTCTTTTGAAGTGTCTAGGTCTCAAAATCAGAGAAGGAACCCCTGATTTATATTCTGGCTGGAGGGCTAAATTTTATTGGTGCGGAATCAACCACAGCCACAATGTGCGATTATTATAAGAATTTCAACAGCGTTCTCTGATAATATTCTGTGTAGGAAGTCGAGCTTGTTAAGTTTGAATCCTAGAAGACCAGCGGCCACCTTGACCTATTATTAGAAATATGCACCATGCTAGTATATTTGTTGTATCTATTATCTGGCCTTGGGCTCTTGGTGTGTTTTCCGTATCTGTTTTACAGGTTTTCAAACTGGGTTCTGAGAGATTACATTACCTGACAAAAATTTTTTTTCGTCATACCTCTGGAACGAAAGTTGGGTTATTCTGAACAAAATCAATGTCCTGATTATGAAAATATCAATCTTTTACTTCTGTCACATCTATATCAAAAGATATAGGTATTTTTTAAATTCCTTGTTTTTATACAATATCAGCATACCTGGTTGTAATTATTATAAACAATATATGTTACTTAGACATGTTTCCCACTCAATGATTTCCTTTTATACTCCAGATTGCTTTCCCGTTTAAGGCACCAACAGTAACCTCTCATATGGCAGAATCCCAGAGACTTGGTATCGTTTTTCCATTGCAGATGCGTCCTGGTTGAAGCGCTCTCCTTGTTCATCACTGATATCTGCTAAGTTTTCAGGAAAGAAATCCAGATGGGAATGAAGGAAATGCATTTTCAATGATATTCGGTACCCCATGTTCTTGTAATATTTCAGCAAGTTTGTCACCAGTTGCTCATAGTTCTCTTCTTTTCTCTTTCCGAGGAATCGGTGTACCACAGCTTTGAAAAATCTCCATGCAGCCATTTCAACATCATTCAGATTTATTTGAAATTCTTCATCTTTTAGGAGCTTTCCTATTTGAGGACCTATGAAAATTCGTTCCTTTAGCTTTGAATGGGATAAATTTCGAAACATTTTCAGTAAATATGCGAATCCTCTGCTTTCTTTATCCAGTGCCTTAGTGAAATTCTTAATCAGTCCAAGCTTGATGTGTAAAGGGAGAAGAAAAACCTTTTGTGGATCAACCAATGGAACATACTTTACATTGCTTTTGCCGGAAATATATTCATATCTCTTGTCCCAGTGTTGTACGACGTAGTGTTTGGCTGTTGCACGACTGTCCCACAAACACAGGAAACAACAGTATTTAGTGAAACCACCTTGCAACCCAACAAGCAGTCCAATCACTAAGAGATCACAACAAATATTCCAACCATAGTCATTGTAACGTATAGCAGCAAGAATCTGGGACATACTATTGTAAGTTTCTTTCAGGCCAACAGTATGAACAAGAGGAACTGATGGTAAAGTATTTCCATTATGAAGCAATACTGCTTTCAAATTTAGCTTTGACGCATCAATGAACAAACGCCATTCAAAGCTTAAATTTGTTTAGGCTATCAACTTCAACAACAAGTGATGGAAGTCGGTTCCACCAACCAACCTCCCGCTGGCCAAAGGCAAATTTCCGCACATCTATCCGACATCCGTCCTTCCTCAATTTGAATTTATGCCCTCTGAGGTGATTATTCTGAGCAAGATGAAGAATCCCATTGGCATTGAGCATGCTCAAACCATTCAAAGCCTTATACACCTCTATCAGATCACCTCGCCGGTGCCTAGTCTCCAGACTCTGTAATTTGAAAAACTTAAGCCTTTCTTCGTAAGAGCAACCCTTTGTTCCATTCACTAATCTTGTTGCCCTTCTCTGTACCCATTCCAGCAGCTCTACATCCTTCTTGAAATGAGGCCTCCAGACCTGTATACAGTACTCAAGATGTGGCCTAACCATTGCCTTATACAAGGGAATAATCACCTCCTTATCCCTGCTAGAAAAATTCCTGTATATCATTGACAAGACACCGTGAGCTACTCTTGCAGCTGGTCTGCACTGCTCAGAGAACTTCATATCTGCCTGCACAATTACCCCCAGGTCCTTTTCATTCTCCACCACTGTCAGTGTAGTACCGCAGAGTTGATACGTTGCTCTGGGGTTACTGTTTCCCATATGTAGTACTTTACGTTTGTCAATGTTAAACTTCATTTGCCACCTCTCAGCCCATCTGTTCAACCTTTCCAGATCCTGTTGCAGCAGCATAGCGTCAGTAGTGTCCTTAACAACCCTGCCAACCTTTGTATCATCTGCAAACTTGGACATTAAACTTGATATCCCATCATCAATATCATTCATAAACACCGAAAACAACAACGGACCCAACACTGAACCCTGAGGAACTCCACTAATAACATTAGTCCACGTTGAGCAGTGTCAATTGATTACCACTCTCTGTCTTCTGCCACTCAACCATCCCCTTATCCATAGCAGCAATTTGCCTCCAATGCCACACTGCTCCAATTTGTGCAGCAGTCTTCCATGTGCAACAGTATCAAAAGCCTTTCTAAGATCCAAATATATAATATCAAAGTTATTCCCTGCATCCAATTCTTTTGTGACTGCATCATAGTATCCAATCAAATTGGTCAGGCAAGACCTGCCCTTAACAAAACCATGCTGTGTCTGAGCTATAACTGAATTCTTGTCTAGACGATCCTGCAGTGCTTCTTTAACCAGTGCCTCCATTAATTTACCTGCAACAGAAGTTAAACTAACAGGTCTATAATTACTTGTGTCAGCCTTTGATCCTCCTTTGTGAATTGGGGTCACATTTGCACAACTCCAGTCTATGGGTACCTCCCCTGAGTCCAAGGAAGCTCTCATAATTATGGCTAAGGGTTTACTTACTTCCTTTGCTGCCTCCTTTAATATAACTGGATAGATCCCATCCACCCCAGGTGCCTTTTTTATGTTTATCCTCAACAATCTCTCCTCCACTTTCCTCTCAGTTATTACAAAATCATCCAGCTCACTGCCAATGTTTACTTTACCTACATCATTCTCCTTCCTGAATAACTCCTCATGCGTGAATGTAGATGCAAAATACTCGTTTAGATTGTTAGCCACCTGAGCAGGATCCTCAACTGTTCAACCATCAATATCCAGTGGACCAATCTGATTCATCCCTTTCCTTCTTGGGTTTAAATATGTAAAGAACTCTTTTCTGTTTTTCTTTGCATCCTTTGCTAAGGATTTTTCGTAGTCTGCCTTTGCCTGCCTAATCTCCTTTGTGACTTGGTTACAGACCAACTTATATCTATCATAGGCTTCAATGTCACCCATTAATTTGTATGTATCCCATGCATTTTTCTTCTCTGCCACATGTCTCATTAGTTCATCTGACAACCATTTAGGCCTAAACCTTGAACAATATTTCTTAGTTGGTATGTAAAGCCTGGTAGCCTCCAAGATTAGTTCCTTGAATGCTTCCCATTTTGAGTTTGCTGTTGGTAACATCATCAGTTGGTCCCACTGTATAGAATTTAAATACTGTCTCAGACCATCATAGTGGCCTTTACGAAAACAAAAACCCTTCCCTTTACCTCTGATGGTAGTTACCTCCTTGAGTAAATCCCACTTCAACACACTGTGATCACTGCCACCTAGTGGTTCATTTATCTTATTTCAAACAGAACGTCAGTATAAAACGAAGGTTTTACCTTTATCATCGCTACTGTCACACTCGTCATTTCTGATGGGACGGCTACCGGGACGTATCGGCCATGCTCTCTAGCCCATGCTAAAGATAACATCTCCGCGTGCGCCTAGTCTTTGGTCCATAAGATGCAGAGGAATTTTCGGCAACACTTTCCAGCCCGGTAAAAAACGTCTTATGGTCAGGAAAATTCTGTACTTTTGTTTTTGTTTAAATGAAAGAGGAGCCAATAACATAAATAAAGGTTTTTTGAGATGCCCAGACAATATTTTAATAATTATTAATGGATCAGTGATTTTCAAAGTTTGTTTCGCGGAACTCTAAGGTTTTGCAAGTGTTCCGTTATTTTATTTATTTAATATGTAAACAGGTGTATTACTGTTTTTAAAGGTATGAGTTTTGCATTCAGAAAACATTTTGAAAGGTCCTGAACAATATCTATGAGAAGTTCTGTTAGGATGATTATGCTCTACAGCTTCAAGTAGAGAATGGAGTTTAACACATCCCTATAGAATGTGAGGAGTTTTTCCAAGGAATTTGTTCATCCATCTTATTCCTTAATATTTCGTAAGGGACATGTTTTGGGAATATAAGAGAAGCGTCAGGTGTGAATTTCCGATGCACCTATGAATGTAATTCTTTGCAAGTTTTATGCCGTGCATTCCTGCTTTACAATCCGCAGGGCTTCGAGTTGTGGGGGTTCAAGGGAAGTGTTATTATTATTTGGCTTTTTTTTTTTTTTTGAGTTTTGACTTCCACCCTACTGAAGTCACAAGACGCGAAACGTAAATCTAACTGCAATTCACAGAAAATTCTAGTTTCTAGGGTGTGTAAAGTGGGTGTTAGCAGAACATTAAGGACACACATTTTTTCAATAAAAATCTCAAACCTTTAATGAACATTATATACAGCATTTGCATAAAGAAACAAATAATTACATACATGCATACCAATTTCTATATATATAAACCATACTATAGTACAATACACTGTCTCTCCCTCAGGACTAATGCTCGAGGTCGTTCCTTTCCGTTACAAATTATCCACTTTACTTTGTATCTACATATTATGAATCCTCAATGAATATCCACTCGTTCTCATCTATTACTATTTTTTTAGATCTCTTAGCTTTTCACACACGAAATGTATTAAAACTGTTTATACTCTTCCATCAGTAATATTCACTACAGATCACTCATTCTACCTTAGTTACTCCTTTTATTCAAGAGGTTTCTCAATAAATAAAATTTCTTTCTCTACAAACCGTATCTGTCAAGTTATCATTTGTCGACACCTTGTATAAATTAATGATACATGTTAACATATCCTCGACTTACTACCCCTATGATTATATTTTCTTTATTAATTCCTTTATACTATTCTCTCTTTTTACTACCCCTGTACCACCCTTACGTTATTTCATAATCATTAACATTCACAACAAATTATCTCAACCTTAGTAACTAACTTGCCTAGTTCAAATTGAATTTTCTTTAGAAAGCACTATCAATCAATTTCTTACAGAGTTTAGATTATGAATTCATGAGTTCGGGGTTCACAAAAAAAAAAAAAAAAAAAAAAAAAAACAGCAACAGACTTACGTTCCGAAATAGCCGCTACTTCAAATTCCCTTTCGCTCAGGCTTAAGTTCATTTCTTGGACACTCCAATTTTTTTCTTTCCTTTCTTGGCTCACATATCTGCACAACTGGCCATTTCTCAACAGGCCGGACCCTAGACACACAAGTGTAAGCTCTTATACGACAAAACTTCAGGTACAACTTGCGATTACGTTGCCAGGGATGCCGATACTCTTCCATACCTCCAAAAAACATAATCGCTTTCAGTCCGCACGTACTCGCTTCCTCTACGCCTCACTACCCCTTTCTTTCACCCATTTTTTTTTTATTCGTCTTCTTGCTACCACGAGATGTGAACACCGACCACCAAAAAATCTACTTCCACTTCAACCCGCAAACTCATGACTTTCTCCCCTTTACACCACAGAGAAGTCAGACACAGAGTGGACACTTGCTCAATTACTTTCCCCTCAATTTTGGAACGCCTCCCCCAAGGACTCGCAACCAATCCCCATACTCTGTTGTTTCATTTTTCATTCCTTCCTATTTGCTGAAATATCGTACCACAGCCTTCTCCGTATCTTACCAGCCCTTCTCTAGAAATTTCTTATTTTTTTACATGGCCCTTTAATGTTTGCCGGTCACCTCCAAAACACTCAGTTTCGTGTTCACACCTTCTCTGCTAAATACATGGAACTTCCTCAAATATCAGTCACCCTGACGCCGTTTTCTTTTGACATGAACACTGGACGTCCACTAATTTCCTAACGGTGGCTTAGATCAAAAGAGATGCTTCATAATCCAGTTTCACCGTCCTGTTGTTCTTGGCCTCAGCAACCCTTTCTCGTCTGTTCGCAAAATGGCACCAACTCCTCTAGTGCTAACCGCTGTCCTGTTTGATCTCTTATTTTACTCGAAATTACTTGTTTCCATTTAGCCGCTATTTAACACATAGGTCTATAACTTTCCCATCCTCAAATCCAGTGTTTCTTCAAACTTTAACCTTATTTACATAAAAACTAAATATCCAATCTTAATACTTACTATTTTTAAACTTAATACTCCCTTTCCATCGCCCTTCCTGGATTTATTTTAGCAAGACAAATATTTCTATTATATTTGTAAGATCTAAGCCTTACAGAGTGATGCTCTTTGCAAAGGAGAGCCTTTCATCCCACAACCTCAAAATCTCTCTGTTGATGAGGGATATCCACTATGTTTTCCTTTTCTTTTTAGTGAATTTAATTTTCAAGCATTGAGACTTGGGCGATTGAAGATGTCAGTAATTTGTCATTGTGCAGTTTCTACCCGATGAGACCATCAGTTTATTGTTAAATTAGACGGACATTTTCACATCGTCAGCGTCAAAAAAAATTTATTATACGCACATTACTAAGTATAAGTGCGTCGTCATCTTGTCACACAGCCAAGAAGTGCACAATGAACAATGAATTAACCGAGCATAGACATCATCATAAACAGTTAGCTGCTGTCTATTTCAAAAAAAAAAAAAAAAAAAAAAAAAAAAACAGCCATAAAATCGTAAAAATACAGAAATAAATGTAGCATTTTCAATCAAGTACTAAACAGATAATGAAGAGTATGAATGTGGGAAAAGAAATTTCTCATCCTCCAAATTTGAAAGACTTTGTGTCCCTTTGTATTGCGGAAGAGATGAGAGAGCTGCAACGCTAATGCCCTAAATGTATCTTTCATTTCAGAATAGGCGCCTCCGTAGCCTGGTGGGAAGGAGCAGCAGTGCGTAGCACACGCTTCTTGATTAGACCGGGGTTCGAGCCCGTCACCACCAAATATGGAGGATGTGGAAAGGTCAGGGAATGACCAGCGCATATCCTGGAGCAATGTGGCCTTAGTTGCTAATGCTCGTAAAAACCAAATAACAAACAAACATACATTTCAGAATTGCGTGGTATTCGCGTTTTAATTCGAACATTGTGACGAACACGACCACATAATAAGGGTGTATTCTGTAAGCATTTCACAGACAGCTGAACTGATTTATTTTCCGACTTGGAAACTGGAATTTATGGAGTTTCTGTTCGATATTCAAATAATTGTGATTGTTATTATTATTATTATTATTTTAATAATAATAAACTGCAAATTAGTATGTAGTGTATTTGAATTTCACATGCAAACCTACGAATAGAAGTTCTCTTAAAAGAAATTCTATTCATAGTTTATACCCACGACTTTCTTTCAATAATAAAGACGATCGTTGACATAAAGGAGAGGAGACAAGTGAGAGGGCAGAATAAAGAAAAGTGTTAAAGAAAGTGAAGAGGTTGGCATCTCTCTATTACTTTAGAAAGAATCGAAATAAGGACAGCGGGCAATAATTTGATAGCAAAGATTTGGATTACTTCTTATAAGTCATTGGGTATGGGCACATTTCCATATCGATAGTGGGGGAAAAGGTTTTAAAGTCTGTGAAGGGTTTCATAAAAAGTTAAATAAATATATATACACTGCCCTACTATTAATATCCGTACATGCGCATATCTGCAAAAATCTTTGTTTACAGGAAAACTAAAAGTGTACAGTATTTAGCCTTTATTACAGCTTCTATTCTCAGCTGAACACTCTCCACCAATTGTTTGGGAATATCCTCCTATATTTTCTGCCATACGGCAACCAGTTCAGCTTTTTTTTTGGGGGGGCAGTCTCTCCTTACACACCCGACGATTCAATTCATCCTAGAGGTTATCTATAGAATTGAGGTCAGAGCTCTTAGCTCTTAGTCGGCCAGTCCAACTTTGCGAAGCTCATGTCCTCAAACCAGAAAGCGAGCAGTATGACACAGACTGTTGTCCTGCTGATACAGGTATGGGCCATTCCCTTCGTGCTGCCACAACTTAGGTAAGCATTACTGTTCAAGACGTCCAGACAGACTTCGGCATTAATGGTTTTGTCCAAAACAACAATTGATCACAGGCTAAACTATGAAAAACAGTCCCAGAACCTCACGCTACCTCCGGCAAAGCTCATTGTCGGGACGATACAGCCCGGCAGGCAGCTTGCATTGGGCACCCAGGCTCGATCATCAGACTAGTAGACCATGTACCGTGACTTCTCACTGCTGAGCAGCTTTTCATTGGTCTACGGTCCAATAACGTCGAGCCTTACACCAAGCTAGATGTCGTCTGGAAATAGTCGGGGTAATTAGTGGCTTGCGGATGGCTGCACGACTTGGTAACTCATATCATGCAGCGCACTGTACTGGTGGGAATGTGTACTAATCGTCTCACTGGGGGCCTGTGTAATTCTTCATGATAACGTTGACCTGCGTTCTGAGCGGACGATCCTTTGCAAGGCTCCCCTGACACGTTTCGTCAGGTTCAGAGGTTGTCCGGGTTATTTGGTGACGATTTCAGCACTAGTTCATTTCCATTTGCTGATCACATCACCATCGTTCATCTAGGGATCTTCAGTGCAGTTGAAACGTGACGTATACAGTAGATCGATTGTTTATGTGGCACCGTATTATCATTCTGCCCTGGAATTTTGTTAACTCTGTCGATCGTGGCGTCTTGCATTCTCAATCTTACTACTATCTCTTCGGAGGCCTACGAGCATATTTATAGTTGTGCTGACATGTGGTGCAGAAGTAGGGCTTACCAAACGATCAATGGAGGATGTTCGGATATTAATGCTACGGCAATGATCTGATACTTTGCTAATGTTTGATGGGATATTTCAGTTGATCAGTTTAATAAGCTTTAACTATAAACATTCGATGATTACATAATTTAAGGGTCCAAGATATCTCGGTCCTCTTCGTCCCTATAACTGATCGGCCCTATGAACCGAAGTAGTCTGTTCATGCATGATTATTTTGTATTATAACATTAACATTACTTCAATATTTATAAAAGCTGTAGTTCCTGATTATAAAAATAAATTAAAGAATCAGCATCTTTTTTTGTTTTGTTTTTTCAAACGAAACAGTCGGCTAGCTCCTGTCTTTTGACATATTAAGTTATACAGAAATAGCTGGATGGATTTGTTAAAGAGAGATTCTGTCTGAACAATATGGTTTCCACAAATATGGATTGCGTTCCATTTTCTGAGCGGTGCTATTCTTGATTATGGGTACATCAGCTGCATATATTGTTGTGGTTACAAAGTCCTTGACTTATCCTGATTGTGATTTTATGTAGTGGATTAAACAGTTAAATATTTCCTCATGAGAAAGACTTATCTTCTAATCAAGATCGGCAGACTCATGATCAGCTTTAGTGCGAAATAACTGATTCATTGATATATGAACTAATGAACTGACATACCCCCCAAATTGGGAGTATTATATTGATGGTGTGTATAATGTTATCGGTACGCTGGCAGATGATTCGATATCATCCGTATGCTGGCAGACAATCCCTGGCTGTCTCAGTGTGCCAGGAATGATAACCAACCAGTGGTAGTACAGTATACGTTATGTTAGAAATTACCTGTATAGTATTGCAATAGATGGTTGCCAGGAAAGCTGGCTGGGACAGCCTTCTTTAATAAATAAATAAATAAAAATACTATAAGATGGTAGCAAAGAAACTAGATGTGAAGTATAATTTTGAAATTACATACTTAAATTTCAGCAAAGTTTTTTTTTTTTCTTGATACTGTTCCATGAAAGACTGCTGTATAAATTGGCGCAAGCTACTATTATAATAGTGGTCAATAATAACCAACGTTATCGGAGCCTCTTATTGTTTTCAGTATTTGTTATCGATATAGGGATGTCAAATTTATATCAGCAAAAGTGGGCAAGAAGGTTAATGACAGTAATCAGGATATACTTCGACAAGATCTAGATAAATGGGCTGGAATAAATAGCAATTGAGGTTTAAGATTGATAAATGCAAAGTACTGGATTCGAGTAGTACCTTGAGGTATTTGACAATGAATAAAGGCTTAGGTAATTGTACAGTCCGACATGAAACTAGGAAGACTATAAAATATAAATAAATTTTCTGTTTATACTCCGGGACGACCAAACGGTCAGAGGAGTTCACAAGATAGACAGAATATAAGAAACAGCACCGTATTCAGCAGTCACGGGCTTGAACCCCGGTCAATCAAGGCACGTGTACTTACGCACCCGTGTGCATGACCACTCCGCTATGGCGGCCTTTACGGTATAAATCCACGGTATAAACCAATGGTGGTGTCTCACCTGAGTACTACACACAAAAGTTTGGATGCCTTATTTTAGGAAACATCATTTGAAACGATTTGAGAGAAGAGCGACAAGATTAGTCAGGAGCACAAATGGATACTCTCACCAAAAAAGACGGGTTCTGTAAATTACAGTCCTCAAAACTAGGCATCTGCGTGGAGCCTCGATTAGAGTGTTTAAGACTCAAGATTGAATAAACTGAATGATGATGATGGCGGCGTTCTTAATTTTTCTCGTTCTATACACACCGAGGGTACATAATTTTAATTGTAGACCAGATGGGAAGAAATTTGTTTCGGCAAAAGAATAATTTATTGTCGAAATAAATTTCCACCTGGTATTGTGGAAGTAGGTAGTTTGAATGAATTTAAAGGACTGGACAAGTTATTAGAAAGGATGGACAAACGAAGAAGGTAGTTAAAAAAAAAAAAAAAACTCATGCTTTATAAGCTTGCTTCCTTGCATCATTTTGCTCGATTCAGGGAAGGTGTACGCGAGACGTACCAAACGTTCGTTGAGAGTAACGGATAGAAAGAGCCACTACGCTAAATACCAAAGTGAGGTTAACAATTACCTGTATAATAATCATATTTGCATTTCACACTTCTCAAATGGTTAAACCATTACTATGCGTCGTACATCCCAATACATGGGGAACAGTAACCCCAAAATCACTTATACACATGGTGGAATTGAATTAAAGTGTGCTTGTTGTTGTTCAGTTGATGTAGAGTTAGTGGTGCAGTTATATCTTGCGAGGATGTAGTTTCCTTCATTAGTTTTAATTCCATCTTTCAATATTGACGGTCTTGTACAAATCGTTGCCGATCTATATCAAGTTTGAGTGTACTTTCTCATCCGGAATGGTGAAACTTTCTCTGAGATGGATTCAAAAGCTTTTATAGATGAGGGCAATCTTACCGAAAAGTATAAGGATCCAGCAGTAGAAACTCTCCCAAAATTATTCTGTACAGATGCGTTCACGGACTGATTTGCACGTTGTCCAAGCTGAAAAACCTGGAATTAGAATGTGGGAAACCCGAATCCCTTTGCCTGAGATCCTCTAATCTGAGCTCAGTTAAAGAAGCTTTAAGAATTCCTTCAGTCTGCGAGGCGATTTAACCCGAACGAGTGGCAAGTACACTGGGTGTTCTGCTAATACAAAGAATCTAACACGCATATTGTTTTCAGTTATGCATAAAAGATGTGACGTTCTGTATTCTGCTAACACTGAGTTAGTAGAACACAGAATGTCACATCTTACACATAGTTAAAATCGTTTTATAATTTCTTGACTTGGTCGAACTGCACTCAGAATAAGCACCGTCCACAAAGTAATTCATATACAGGGACAGCGTATCACTCGTTAAGGGTAGTATTTGTTGAACTGCATCTGAAGGAATTTGAAAGTTATCGGATTGATAACAGTCGTATACCGAACGTGTGTGTGTACATAATTACTTCGAAAACAGAATTATTAGTGAATGTTCTGATTTAGCCATTACAGATGTTTTTCTGATAATTTTTCTCCCCTGAAATTAGTCTGCATTGTGGTACAAGGCTTTGAGAGGGGAAAGTAAATTGAGTGAGAGCAAAAGTTTTACGATTATATATGATACTAGAACTTCTTTTTCTGACGTTAAAACCCAGGGTGAGTCATAGCCTTCTCGACGATATTCCACCAATCAGCCTTCCTAGAAGTCAGACTTCTCCAACTTCTTATTCTCGTGGTCTTTAAGTCTTTTTTCCACGTCATCCATCCATATTTTTAGTGGTCTTCCTCTCACCCACATCTCTGTAGGTTTCCATTTCATTATAATCTTAGATGTTCTTTTATCATCCATTCTCATAATTTATATTCGCATGCAAAAAGAAAACTTCCTAAACTAGTCTGTACCTCTTTTCGTCCTAATTTGAATTTATGTCTCCTAGTTCTAGTGTAATTTTACCGACCTAGGTTCGCAGATAAAGCTATTACTAATGATATTAAGTCCCGTATCCTGAGTGGAAACAGATGTTTCTATGCACATGAAAAGCTTTTGAAGTCCAGAGTACTGAACAAAAATTTAAAGTTGAGAATATACAAAAAGCCTCATTAGACCAGTTGTGACAATATGGTCGTGAAGCTTAGATATTAACGAGTAAAGATGAGTAGTTGATGAGAGCGTTCGAAAGTAGAATGCCTCGGCCAGGCAAGTCTCTGGCTCTTCACAAATCTGACAATGTCCGCACTCTGAATAAGATGGTCAAGTTCATGGTTCATTGCCCGTAAAAAATGTTGATGGATCCTGGAGGATCCATCAACATTTTTTACGGGCCCGAAAAGTTTTCGTAAAATTCTACGTTTGAATGCTCTCATCAACTACTCATCTTTACTCGTTAATATCTAAGCTTCACAACCATATTGTCACATCTGGTCTAATGAGGCTTTTGTATATTCTCAACTTTAAATTTTTGTTCAGTACTCTGGACTTCAAAAGCTTTTCATGTGCATAGAAACATCTGTTTCTACTCAGGATACGGGACTCAATATCATTAGTAATAGATTTATCTGCGAACCTAGGTCGGTAAAATTACACTAGAACTAGGAGACATAAATTCAAATTAGGACGAAAAGAGGTACAGACTAGATATAGGAAGTTTTCTTTTAGCATGCGAATATAAATTACCTCCATGAATATGTAGCTGACAGCTTGAGGAAATTGAAAGGTCACCTGGATCAGCACCTGCGTAAGGAGCGGAACAAATAATATAGTTTTTTTTTTTATTTTATTTATTTATTTATTTTTTGTCGGTGCAACAAACGTCATATTGGTAAATACTAATTAGTATTCCATTCCAGAACAAAGAAAGAGTGTAAGTGTATTCAAAACTTCGCGCAATAATCCACTTAAGATGAAAATGAGGTTTCAGTGGTAATTCAACGCAACCCACTGAAGAATATTTCACTATATTCAATGATATTTCTGTGGAGGTTCTTGAAGACTGGAAGATCAGATTTCATTTTAGTATCCACTTCAACTACCACTGTTATTCTCCAATTTTTATCTCGTTGCACCTATTTAACTCGAAATCAACAGTCACTGGGTAAAAATACATTAATTAATTAAAGAAAAACTCATTTGGCGCAATCGTGTCATTCATTAATCCCATACCACAAATGCATCTCTTTCTCTCGCTCTCTCTCTCTCTCTCTCTCTCAATAAGAACGAAAGTTTATCTAGCTAATACATGCCTCATGTGCTCAGATCACGAGCATGCGCAAGTGCACAAAGTTTAAGTATGTGAAACCCTACTTTCTGATCCCAGGTCCAATAAATCATTCAAAGTATCCCAAGTTAACTACCATAAAATTAAACGAGTTCGAAGTCTTTGGAGCAAGTTTATGTTTCCATTGGATACCACTTTGGCGTCTTAGGTTTGCTTTTCAGGCATATAGTGTTTCTCATTAGTATTGTGTCGCACTCCTACATATTCTTAACTTTAAAGGTTAGAATGAATAAGAAAAACAATGATTTACTGCCCTCTTATACTGAATGTAAATAAGAAACTAACTTTAAAAAATAAACCAATAAAATCGTTTTCACTCGCCCAATTTTCTCATTTATAATTATTCCTGTCCTCGCGGCTAGCAAGGTGGCTGCGATCTTTCTTTTTTAATGGAACATAAAATGACATCAGTAGCCCTTAAAATTCAAAACTCATATATGTGCTGGGGAAACAGATGCATTATTTTCTCTACGTCATCAGTCAAGCACATACACGTATTTGCTTCAGGGCACTGGACCAATAATAGCTGCGTTGGTTCAGTCCCCCCCCCAAACCTTATTTATAGGGCTTCTGAATATGTGTGCACTAAGACCCAGACCACAGCGCAAAATCACTGGTATCACCTGGATTGTAGCTCGCCACGTGAGTAAATCTGAACTTGCACTGACGACAACCTTCTACAGCAGTGCTTTCATTTCTCAAAGTTATTTCAGTACAAATCTACAGTAAGAACCAAAAGTCCAACAACATATAAATTATGAACGATGTGAACATATAAAGAACGAAAAAAAAAAAAAAACCACTAAATAAGTAGCGGAAGACTTACGAACAACATTTAGAGAACTAGGAAGCTGTTAAAAGAAACTCTTCGATGAGTCTATGGCCTATTGCTTCACTTGTCCTGGCTTTTGATTCATACAGTATAACGTAGAAATTTGTGCAAGAATCGTGTAAACAGTGTAAATGATGCATGTATTTTTTGATTCATGTTTATGTACTCAATTTCACGTCATAATGAAATCCTAATTCTTACCACAGATACAGTACGTATTAGTGCACCAGAGATGACTTACCGAATAGCTACAAAATGCACGCATGCTATCTACTGGTTAGTAGTTCGTCTGTCCATATTATTATTGCTGCACCAGACAAAAAAAAAAAAATTCTGAGTTACCCTGACAGAGAAAGAGAGAAAACAAGAGTCAGAAGTAAAAGGGAATCACCAAGAAAGAGAAGAATGATGATATCCAACTCGCGACCATGGGTATGCCAAGCCCATACTCACTAGATGTGAGCATCTGGGGTTATAGCAGACAGTTGCCCTCGTGGGTAAGTGCAGTTGGTAGAATCGCCGTCCTCCCCAAACCAGGTGGAAAAGACCTGAGTTCGAGGCCCGTCGATGACGTGGGGAATTTTTATGGGCATTTTTCAAAACGTGGCCAAGTTAGGTCTCAAGCGAAGGTAGCATGGTTCTTTCTCCCGAAAAGTGTTTTTCATCCACCAAACAGAAAATCGATCACAGAACACACGAAATTTACAGAGTTTAAAAATTTAGTTAGTTGCTGATGCTCCTAAATCCATACTATAACAACAACAACAACAATAGCAGACAGTTTATTATTGGTCCCAGTGGGGAGAGATCAGAGTGCTTTTCAATGACATGACACTTCCTTGCCGCCCGTTTACACTGCTTGGAGAACTTCATGTCAGACCGTTCGTAATTCTCAAATACCTTTCTTTCCATACTATTTTTAATTCAACCCAACCAAATGTATAAGTTATTTTGAGGTTGCTATACCCCAAGTTTAAGATCTTACGTTTCGTTGTTTAAAACAGCTGCTGCCTTTCTGATCATCCTTAAAGCCAGTTCAATTCGTCCTGAAGGAGTTGTTATTGTTTTAGTAGGGATTTAGGAGCATCAGCGACTAAGGTATATTGCTCCGTGTATATATTGTCAATAAACGGCGTGTATTCTATGGTCGAAAAACCCGAGTTTACGGAATTAAAAAGTATGCTACCCTCGCCTGAGATGAAGGAGCGTTGCTTGGCACTAATCAAGAAACATTGTCCCAGACTTTACATCATACCTTCAATCCCTTCGTGATATTTAAGGTAATCAAAAACTGATCTTGGGGAAACCTTACTTCTAACTTTAGACCATTTAAAAGAGTAACCATTAATCACAACCCAGTTCCTCCTGCCCTTCGCTCGATCTTAGAATCCTACCTGTAATCCCAACCTGTTCCAGCTTATACAGTAGCATCTCATGACTGAGTGAGTCAAATACTACGTTAAAACCAAAATAAACCATGTCGAAATTATTTCCTACATTCACCTTATTAGTGATTGTATTACGATAGCTAACCAGGTTAGTTAAACGTGATTTTCCCTTAACAAAACTGTTCTCTATCCTGCAGAATTCCATTTCTACTAAACATCACCATATTTCACTGTTTATCATTACCTCCGTGATTTTCCCTTCAACTAAAGTTATATTGATCAGTCTGTAGACCTCCATTTCGCTCTTAGAATTGCTTCAATGTATTGGCGATGCATTGGCCTTTCTACTGTGTTTAATAATGTCTTCATAATTAACCTTAAAGGTTTGTTGTTGGTGACATGAGTACCTGGATCATGTTGAAAAAGTTCTTCAAAATATTAGTATTAGTCATATACAATAGTACAAGGAACCAGGTATCCCATGAATTCTATCTTTTTAAGTGTAGCACAAGGAACCCACAGACTTTTGCTGAACGAGCTCTGTAATCCATGTAATTCTAAATATTTTCTCAATACAGCACCCTTTTTTGCAAATCACAGGCGAATTGCTCTTCTTTGGACTCTTTCAAAATGATCAGTTTTTTTTTAGGTGCAGTCTCTATACTTGGACACAATATTCCAAGTGCGGGCATATATAATGTTCAGTGTAAGGTGCCACTGGTGGTTTCCCACAACTGCACCGTTAGTACTGTTCAGAGGCAAACAGTACTCTGTAAATTCTAGAAGTGGTGTAGTATTTAATTTATGTAGGGCTGTGTCTTGTTCTGTTCTGGCTACATTGCCCACGTTGCCCGTACTCACCACTAGGAGATGAGCCACGCAGTGGAGATTGCTTTTCTGGATGGTCTCCTGATCGCCTGAGCTTTCTGAACGGAGACCAAGTAAGTGGAAAAACAGTACAAGAAAGTGTGGGTAAAAGAAAGAGTAAATGGAAGATGTAGAGGAAGGTATCCTCCAGTTACCAGTGGAGGCACGAACGTTCTAGAAGTGGTATGCACTATGCCTATTGAGGCAAGTTTGTCATTGATTCAACCATGGCCCGTAATAAGGAATGTAGCGCGCAGACCCGGACTCTATCCCAAGTCTCCTCCTCCATGGAGCAGGCTTGGAATAGAGATGAGCAACGTTTGGTAATGTGGCCTGTGGTTGTCTTTGTCCATCTGTTTTGCCATATTTGGATTAGTTGTTTTCCTATTCTTTTTCATTCCTGTTTGATGTTATTATCAGGGTCAATGGCGATGTCCGAGATGGATGAAGAGAGGCGGTAATGTAGCCTTCCATCTAATGACCTCCAGATCCAAAAGGAGAACACCCACCCGGACCTGAAGGGCAGGATTGCTAGTCGTGCGGCAAGCACATGGAGCAATGGAAGATACTGCAATCATAGGAAGATACTGCGCTGTATGGTGATGAATTTCATTCATTCTTTGGCAGAGTGGTTCGCGAATACCAGAATCCAGCGCAGTATGTTATGTGGGAAGAAAAATGGCCTTATATAATACTGCAAGAGAGGTCGTTTTAAGTCCCATTCTCGTCTGCTAATAATTACTACCATGACTGTGTACTTCCTCACTCTCTGATGGAGATATGCTAGAAGGGGAAAGAACATGAACTTGTAATCTAGGATAGAAGGGGAAAGAACTGTAGCTTGTAATCTAAGATAACTCCTAGGTACCTGATTTCGTTTGCAGTTTGATCGTTCTGTCTGTTATCTTAACTTTTGGAGGCCTGGTAGTTTTAAGTATTCCCTTGAGGAGGATGGAAGTTCTTTCCGGAGGACCATCTTGATCACCGTGTCAACCATCGACATGGTGCTAAAGATCCTCCATAAGAACCTAGCAGCAATAGACCTCCCAGATAACGCTTACGTGGAACTCCAGAAAGCCGCTATCCTGAACACCTATAGTATAAGAAGTAGAAATATTGTTCTCCACCGTTCCTCCGGAGAACAATATTTATACTTCTTATACCATGGATTCCTTTTTACTAATACCATAAAGGAGGCTTTGAAGGTTCAAATAAACTGCCAATTGAGGAGGAAGGAGATGGAAATAATGTCTCTGGTAAAGGGTATCGACCAAAGTTGAATTTGCGTCCTTCTCGGGAGTAATTGTGGGACATTCGTATTTCCATATACGTTGAAATACCCGATGAATTTGACAAAACGATCTTCATAGATACATGTAACAGAGAGAGACTTAACTAAAAAACTATAACGAATGTATTAGAGTAATAAAAAGTAAAAAATACAAAACTTAATCTGCCATTATAGTAATGGCACAAGTATTTTTAATAAAATGAGGACTTGAGCTTCTGGTCAGATCAACTGAGGCTGATATTGTAGGAATAACTGTGATGATGCCATCCCCAGGTAGGAAATGACAAATTTCATTATAATGAGTACAGTGTGTTCAAAAGGGATAAGCAGGAGCCTGTGGGTATGGGAAGATATACACCAAAAGCTTCTTGAAAGCAACAAGAAGGTTCGCAGAAGAACTAGATCAAGTCCAGACAAATATTGAATCCGAGTGGTGTGATGCAGGCCAAATGTCTTTTTAGGCAAGTTGTAAATTTAATTATGGATGAATTTAATTTCTTCTCTTATAGAATGGAAATCGTGGATATGCAGTACACACTCTCACGAGTAGCACATTTTATATAATCACCGGCCTCCCCACACCAGATGGAACATTTCAGGTTTCGAATCCAGTCAGAAGAACTTTTTTGGACCTTTTCACAGCGTGGCTGAGTTAGTCGCACGGGTAAGAGTTGCATGATTTTTTCCTCCAAGAAACTAGGTTTTTTCATCAAGCAACAGGTAAATCGACCAGAGGATTTACAGACAAAATAAACTGTCGCCTCATACCCTTAGTTTCTTGGCGCTTAATCCATACACACTCAGTGCACATTATAGGAAGGAAGGAGGATTAAAAAGTGGAATCGATTTTTCTTGAGATATATTTAAAAAGTGCATATTATAGTATGCTGTTTGATACGAATGCATTATTGGAAGTGTTTAAGGGATTTATCTTAGAGGCCACAAACACCCTGATTCTAGTTGAGAAGAACTGCAAAAAAAAAAAAAAAACAATTACGTTAGAGTCAGCCCGAAAGTTAATTCATATACCAATACATGTATATGTATTGTGTCTGTAAATTGCGTGTGTTCTCTGGTCGATTTACCTGTTTTGCTGAAAGAAAAAAACCTTGCTATTTACGCCTGAGATCAACTAATTTAGCCACGGAGTGAAAAAAGCCCATAAAAGTTCCTCGCCTCATTCACAGAATTCGAACCCGGGCCTTTTCCACCTGGTGTGGGGAGTACAGTCACCATACCACTGTGCTACGCGTGCGCACTGGGAAGTACTGCAGAAGGAAGATGCCACAATGAAGGAGTGCTGAAAGGCTTAATTGAGGAAAATAAAAAAATATATATATACGGGACACTTACAGGCTATCGCAGGACACTGATTCATACGATAACTAAGCAGATACGTAAGAAAACCACTTTATAAGGGGGGCCGCAAAAGAATAAGACCTGCAAAAGCCGATATGAATGCAAAAAAAGCAGAAAGCAAATTCAAAGGCCCTTGAAATATTAAAATATTGTAAAAAATCGAGTGAAATTGTTGCCGAGTTGAATCTTTTAAAACAAATTACATAATGCTATCAACTACTGAGGCTGTAAACAGGCAGCCTTGCATCTTCCCTGTGCCACTCATTGCGGTTTCATGAGAATCACTGGCACCACGCTACAAAACATACTTCAGGGTTCAGAGAAACTGATAGTAAAGGAAAAGAAGTGTAATATAGTTCCACGTTTATATGGTGATATGGGTCAAAGTAATACACTGGTGTGCAAAATTTAAGGACCAGTCAGGTTTTCGTCTGTAGCTTCTCATCAGAGTTGCCTGGATATGGGAAAAGCATACCAAAGGAATCTCGTGAGGTACAGAAATGATGATGATGAAGGAAACAATACCGACACAACAACGGAAACAAAACAGTACAGAGGGACTTTATTCAAAAATGGCAACATAGCACTGGCTGTCATGATACAGAATCATAACTGCCAAAGATGGAAGAAAAGGGAAGAGGTGGTCCTTGGTAGGAGATATGGCCACCCCTAATGTCGATGCAGGCTTTGCACCGCATATCCATACTTAGAACAATGTTGTTGATAAGTTCTTGCGCTAACATCGTCCATTCCTCTGTCAGCGCCCTCTTCAGCTGGTGAACATTTTCTGGTGGGTGTGGACGTGCCGCTAGGCGTCTCCCCAGAGCGTCCCATATTTCTTCGATGGGATTCAGATCGGTGAACGGGCAGGCCAGTCCATACGAACAATGTCTTCACTTTCCAAAAGCATATCACACTCACAGCTGCAGTGCGATGGGGGTGTGGCGTTATCATCCATAAACACGAACTCGGGGCCAATGGCATCTCGGAACAGATGCACATGGGGAAGGATTACCTCAGTACAGTAGCGTGCACCGGTTACAGTACCGCCTTCCAGTATCTGGCGTTTTGTACGTCCATCCAAGATAATGCCTCCCCAGACGAGAACACCTCGACCGTCATATCGATCTCTTTCAGTGATGTTTGCGGGGTGATACCGTGTGCCAACCTCTCGCCAGATTAGCTAATGTCCAGAATCGCTGCTGAGAATGAATCTACTCTCATCAGTAAAGAGTACCTTAAATAATGATTTTGAGGTTGTAACCTTTAGAAATAGTGTTGATCCTTAAGTTTTGCACACCAGTGTATTTGCACTCACCCTAAAAATTCTTGTTTGTTTCTGCAACAGCCGATGTTGGCAAGATGTTCTGATGGTAGCAACGTTTCAAATAAGCGGGAAGACAAAGTTAGGGAAACAAACCTAAATAACTTGAAGGTATAATCATCGTTCTCCCCACACCGGGTGGGGAGAACGATGATTATACCTACTGTGTTACCCACTACGGCCTTAACAAAGAGGAGGATGCGGAGATGGACGAATACTAATCTGGCCATTCTAATAGAGCAGAAAAAGATACCACGAGAAAGTTACAGAGCAATGAAAAATACAAAAGCCGACAACAGCTACAAGTCGATCTCTAATAGTACCACAGATAAGGTTAGGGACGTCAAGTGTATGTATGAGAAAGCCCTGGCTAGGAGAGCAAAGAATGGGCATAAGGAGTTCTTCATGTGTGCTAATAGAAAGAAGAAAAAAACTAATCAGATTGGACCGTTTTGTACTGGATGTGAGAAAGTTTTAGATAATCCGTATATATTGCTCATGAATTGAATAAATATTTCGCATCGGTCTTTACTGACAAAGGACCTTTCATGCTGAGGAGAGGATGTGTGAGTGAGGCTAAGAATTATGAAATTGGTGTGGTTTCAAAATTACATAAAGGTGTTTTTTAGAAAAACTTTCGAGCCTATAGGCAAGTAAAGCTCCTAGAGTTGATGGCATATACCTAGAAATTTCGAGGGAAACAGCCAAATGTGCGTATGTATATACGTCATAGGTTTGGCGGCACCAGGAAAGTTTGTTAAATCATACAGAACACTCTAAATTTATAATCTAGAAGAGGCAAAACCAAAAAGCCTCCGCAGCAGTGGAGGGAGGCCTCAACAACCTGCCCTGTTGTTCCTCAGAAAAAGACAGATAATCCACACCAAGGTGAAAACTGAAACCCAGTGAGGCGGAGATCCCGCACTCAGGAGAAGAAGAAAGCGTAAAAAAACACCCTGTGCACCATCAAAAAAAAAAACAAAAAAAAAAAAAAAACGGGAGATCAGAATCCTCTGAAGATTATATGACCCAAACAGAGCAAAGAAATGTGAACAAACAAACCGAGTCATTCAATAACAGTTAAAATAAACTAAAAATATTAAACTAAAACTAAACGAATATGGTTACATCAGTAAATAGAACATAATAAAGCCGATTGTTTTATGCTGAGTGTAAATATGTCCTGTTTACTGATGTAATCATATTAGTTTAGTTTTATGTGCCGATATGGTTTTGAGTACATAATACAAAAATCAGTATATAATTCAAAAAGTGCAGAGGTGAGAAAAAAATCAGATTGAAGCAGTTGGTGTTTATTCAACGTTTTTAAAAAAAAACAAGAGAAGCAAAGTTCTGGAAGGTGAAGTAAATTTCTTTGTTTTTCACAAGAGATATTCCGGTCCAGAGCGAAAATCTCTAACGCAATTTTTTAAGGGAATTCCCAAAGTCCTCATAAATATCACAGTCAAATAAAACACGTGCCATTCTTCACGTTGTCCGCAAAAACAGAGGTTAGTACAATATGATGACGTCCGAATGTGTACAATATATCGTATAGCCAACTTAATTTGTGATGCGATCTACCATCTCAAGAATTTCATTGCACGTGGTTAAAAAGTTAATCGACACATTTTGAAAAATGTTGCTTATAAATTTTAAAAATAATACAATTCAGAATTCTTATTTTAAATTCATAACGTATCTAAATTTTTAATTTATGTCAAGTTTTCAAAATGGGGGCTATACTGTGAAAAGGCCAACCGTAAAGAATCTTCTGTATGCAAGTCCGTAAGAATAGAGCGATTCTTCGTCTTTGTTCGTCTAAAATACAAAAAGGCGGATTCACATAGATATGTGGAACCAAAACAGGAATTTAAAAGTTCACTGCATTTTTTTACATTTGGTTACTTTTCTCGAAAAATTTTTTTCCAAAACTCTTTTTCTGGTGATCTGGCTTTTAGGAAGGAAAAACACCCAAAAAAACAAACCGTTTCGCAATATAATAATTTCATTTTCAAGTAATATTTTCTCCGTGTGAAAAATCTCAGCGATTTTTTCTGCAATTTGTTTCGTATCTAAGTCGAAATTAAATGGATAAGAAATATATTGAAAAATGTCTTCAATTGTTCTAAAATCACTGAATCTGGTTTAAAATCGTCCACAACTTTCTCAATTTCAGAAACATATTTTTCACTATTAAATTCAAAAACAGGATAGTTTTGCAAATGATCGATTTTTTTTTTCTTTGAGATCCTTAGCCATTGCTAAAATTTAATATTTATGTGCAGAAATACTACCAATCATGTCACCCACATTTTTATTTTTTATTTGTAATTCCATATTCAGATTACTGGTAAAATCGGCCAAAAAAAAAAGGCCACATCACACAATCACTCCGTATCTTGTAGCTGCTGATAATCATCTCCCCTTTGATCAAAAATTTTTTTAATTTCATTCAGCAAATTTAGAAATCTATATAGAAACTTACCCAGACTCAGTCACCTCACATCTGAGTGTAATATTAGATTTGGTTCTTTTTCATCGAATTGCATTTTGAAAAGTCTCCTTTGAAGAGATTGTCCTCTGATGGAATTCACGATTTTGAAAGCTATGTCCATAACACTTTTAGTATTTAATCTTTTGCTGGCGGATGATACAGTGGTAACTATATCATCTTAACACTTGCTGGTGGATGATACAGTGGTAACTCAAAAAAATGTAGGAATTCATCATCCCTTTGGCACAATGCGATGAATCCGTTAAGATGCCCCGTCATTGCTTTATTACCATCTGTTGTTATTGATACGAGCTTAAATAGTGGTAATTTATTTTTTCAATAAAATTCTTGAATGCTTTAAATATATCAAGACCCCTAGTACTTTCTTTTAACGAAACCATACCCAGCAGTTCTTCTCTAGTGGCAGAATCATCGAAAACCATACGAACAACCTCAGGGGCTTGCATCCGGTGAGTATCGGCTTGGCACACCCAGGGACCTGAGCTGGATATCATCATTCTTCTTTTTCTTGGTGATTCTCTCTCTCTCTCTCTCTCTCTCTCTCTCTCTCTCTCTCTCTCTCTCAGGGTAGCTCGGGAAATTTTTTCGGCTGGTGCAGCATAATCCTCAGACTTCCTTGCACCATATGGCTAATAATAATAACAATCTTACTTAAAATAGTCACGTGCAACGGATTTGTAATAAGCGTATGCAGTGGGGCGCATAATAATAATATTTAGATTTTGACTAATCTGTTTTTTATATACATACAGTATACAGTATTTAAAATTCGTCGTGATCGACCGAAATTAATGCCGCGATGGACTCGTTGGCCAATCCTGGTTTAGTGATCCGTGTCCAGTGATGAGATATGACGTCGCGTGGATATAGAGAACCATTTTCTTCTTCCTTTATCCATTAGATAAGTAACCTCTAGGGAAAAAAACCTTCTAGTAACTTTTCCGGTCAGCGACGTGTCCCATCGTGTCTGCCATATGTTAAGAAGTTCGTCTTCTCACTCTTGATGTTATGATTATTCAAATTGATTCTAATATCGCCCCAGTCAGTGTAGGTAAAAAGTAGTCCCTGGCACACTTCCTTGTGGCTAAGGTTTGGAATCAGGGGACACCTAGTCCCCTGCTCGCGAAGTCGTCAGGTACCGGCACTCAACACAACAACACGCATATTTACACACCTACATACACACACTTGCCGGCCTTGGCCTTTTGCCTTTTCAGATGCTACAGCGGCATATAGGAGAAACGCTGGAGACCGCAATTAAAAAAAAAAAAAAAACACACCTTGACCTTGATATCAAAGAACTCGGTTGGAATTCCTTTTTTCGGTCTATAACACAACCCTCTGTAAGCTACATGTAGATCTAGTGGAATAGATCCTGCAAAAACTTGACGAGAAGCTGACGAGACTGTACGACAGGCACGCACCAAGGCAAGTAGTATGCTCCTTTGTATAGAAATTAATTTATTTGAAATTTTTTATTCTGTAACCTGTGAAACCAGGCTCCGGCGCTGAAGTTTATGATAGGGATGAATGCCGCTGAGTAATAAAGACTCAAGAGTTTTCCTCGAAAGTCTCCAGTGCTGTTGAGTAATAGGTATGAGAGCTCTGGAGAAATTTTCAACTCTAGTCGTCAGATGAGAAAGATGGGCATTGAAATTTAATTTTCATCCAGTATTAATCCCAAATATTTCGTTATGTTATTAAGGAAGTTGTAGATTTGTGGAGGCTTGTTGTGATCTAATTTACCTTTCATCAGAAGCATTTTAGTTTTAAGTGGATTAATATTTAACTTGTTCGTTTTGGCCCAATTTGTAAGGTTATGCAGAACAGATCTGGCGTTGGTTTCAAGTATGACTCTTTAATCTTCCCCTTATAATAACAGTAACACCGTCTGCATACGCAATGATACTCGTATGTGTGTTTGAAAAATTTTTCCTTAGCCAGTCGTTTTAATACCATATTCCATATCAGAGGTCCCAGAATGAACCCTGGAGGCACCCTCTGTAAACAGCTCTAGTGATAGATTGATGTTTAGATTTTATTAGAACTTGTCTATCCTGGAATTGTTTCGAACTAAAGAGAAGAGTTGGGAGCTACAGTTTGCTGTACTCAGTCGTTAGATGGCACTCACCCACCAAAGGGAATCAAATGCGCCCTCGAAGTCAATAAAAATGCTCAACTCGTATTTGGCTGTTGAAGAGTTGATATGTTGAATTAAGTCCACTACGGAATCTCCACACGAGCGTCCCGGCATAATCCGTATTGTTTGTTTAATAACAGCTGTTTTTCTGGATTCTGAGAGTTATTACTCATTCAGAGCAATTTCCCCATGTCGGCAAGTAATGCCAATATCGGTCTGTACGCTTTTGGGTAAGAGAACGGTTTTACAGGTTTGTGGATTATACGTAACAAAGCTATTTTCCACGGTATAGGGAAAATTTCCTCCGAGAGACATTTATTAACATTAGCAAAATACTGTTAGGAAATGTTTTGAAAAGTCTGATGAAAATATTTTCAATGAGGTCACTACCAGGACATTTAGAAACATTGACCTTTTTAATGGCTTGTAATTCTTCCAGTGAGAACGGAGGGTAGCCTCCTAGGGATTGTACATATAATTTTACAATCTAATTAAAGCATGAAGATCATCATCTAGGATAGGGTTGTTGGAGGAAAGAACCTGTCTAGAACCAGTATTAATCGTGTCAGGCCAGTTTTAGCCAAAAGTGTATAGAACCATTGAGATTAATTATGAGGGCATAATTGGACTCGAGAAAGATTCATTGGGATTGAAAATTGTCAGCGTATCGCCAATACATAAAGGCGGTTCGCAGAGTGAAGTCGGTAACTACAGACCGATTAGTTTGATTTCAGTGACAGGGTAAATCTTTGTGGCACTCATTACGAGGACAATCCAGAGATATTTAGTTAGAAATGGCATTCTGAAAGACAATCACACGGTTTTTTACTAGAAAATAATGTTTAAATACCCTTATAACTAAGCTACTTTTACACAGTTGTTCATGAGCTGGATGCAGAGAACAATTTCGACACACTTTATTTGGCTTTTAGCAAAGCATTAGACTCAGTCCCCTCATAAGAGGTTTCTGTGTAATCTGGAACTGATCATACGATGTTTGAATTACTGGAAAGACACTAAGATGGATCGCAGGATAGCTGCAGGGCAAAAGTCAGAAGATTGTGATTAATGGATATTCTGCAGATTGGTGTAACGTCAGAAGTGGTGTCCTCCAAAAATCGGTTCTTGAATCACTGTTCTTTCTGATTTACATTAACGACATCGACGAAGGGCGTGAGGTCAAAATTTGCAGACGACGTAAAGATTGGGAGAGTCTTTAATGATCAGTCCCTTCAGCATGACTTACATTAAAACACAGCTGCCACTCTGACCAAGAATGATCAGAAAAGTGGCAGCTGTGTTGTAATGCAGCAAAATGCAAGGTCTTATGCTTGGGAAATAGTAACCTCAATATAACTTATATACTTGGTGAGGTCGAATTAAAACGGTAGAGGAAGATATGAAATTCTCTGAGCAATGTAAACAGGCGGCCGGAGATATCGCACAATATTCTGTAAAGATAGGAGGTCATAATTCGGTTATATAAAGCAATTGTAAGACCGCATTTATAGTACTGTGCACTAGTATGGAGACCTCATCTGAAAACAAATGACATTGAACGTCTTGATGGTCCAAAGTCGGGCATGGTGAGATCGCCAAAAGGGCGACCGTACAAGGAAAGACTTCGATTATATGGACTGCAGAACTTGGCAACCACGCACCTTAGAGGGAGACCTGACTGAGTTTTTAAAGGCTCAGAGAGGAGTTAGTAAAATGAATAAAGGCGGAATTTTCACTGCTATAAAGAATTCCAGAACGAGAGGCATAAATTCGTATTCGGGGAGAGGAAAGAAAACTCCCTAGATTGTAGGTAGTTTTCTTTTAGCCAACCAGTTAGAACAAGTTGTTCCAGTAACTTGTTTCAGTTGTCGATTATTGGAACAAGTTGCCTCGCCAAGGGTAGTTGACAGTTGGAAGAAATTCAGCGGTCAACTGGAGGAGGGAAGCGCATAATTTGATTTTATCTACTTGTTGCATTTTTTTTGGTTCGTGCTGAAAAAGTTTCTGACTCCTTTGCATTATATGGCTGATACTAATATCCTTGCCCTACTTCACTTCTCTCTTTGATAATTGCATACTTTTTGGTGCAGCAGCTACCGAGGCCATGATGTAACAGTTCATCTTCTTATGTCTCTAAAAGTGTGTGTGTGTCACAGGTCAATATGTATGCATACGTACTCGTATATTCTCCTTCTGTTCTAAATGAAATGAACACCTAGAGAATGATAAGATTTGAATGGACATGTTGAAAGAGTGGGAGAAAGTAACTTGACACGGAATGTTACAAAATACGAGAGGAAAAGGTGAAGTTGAGTTACATCTCCATTTACTCGTTATAGAGTATTTGACAGATTTGAGTGAGGTCAGAATAAACGTCAAATTGTGCGTGATATGAGGATGTCCGTTGGGTAAATGAAAAATATTATGAAGAAGACAATAACAGGTAGTCTAATACAGTGGTCTCCAAACTTTTTTGGTCGCTCACCCTTATTTTACTTAAAAGGACTAGTGCGCACCCCGGAATAAAAAATTAAATATATAAGTTTAATATTTTTTTTATTTATAAATCATTTACATAGAAGTCATTATATTTAAAATCACATATAATTTTAAAAGATCACAAATACAAAATTAAACCGAAGTTCAAGTACAAAATGCATGTATTTAAACGTGCACGATCAAATAAAGCCGCATATTGAAGTATTAAAAAAACATTTATTTATAATTTTTGTTTTCAATTACGTTTCGAAAAACTAAAGTTTCATAATTAATAAATATTGATTTATTGCGGATTATCTCGTGCATCACTAGGGGCGTGCGCACCTAACTTTGGAGACCACTGGTCTAATATACAAAACACGATATTTCTTTGTACGTTAGTTATCAATCATAATTTCTCTCAATTCTCGAACGATTCCATCAATATCAATACCTACTCATATTACATTTCTATTCGTCTATAAAATATTCGTAGGTGTGCTTAATTACTCGTTTTCCGCACTTGGTGAAATATTACAGTATTTGCTATACCACAACATCTTTATTGTCATCAACGCTTGAAGAAAAGGTGCTTCCAGGTTAACTCTATCAAGGATCTTTTAACCATCTTTTGGTTTTTTTTTTTTTTAATGGACTAAGGAAAACAGAATACAACTACACAGAACGGATGTAGTTGCCGCTGTTAGTAAACAATGATAAAATTTTCAGCATCTTATCAAATCAAGGGCCTGGCACACTTTTGTTGGTTGATAACACTATGAAAACAAAAATACTTTCTTGTGTATTTTGTGTTTCTCTAATGTCAATATTTTGGTGGAAATTGAAGGCTTTATGTTATTATAAGAGCCTATAATTGTAATATATTTTTTCAGTTTGCTATATCTACCAAACGAAGGTTTAAGTTATCTTCCGACCCGTTCTGCTATATTTGGGTATTATTATATAAGTTCGAAGCAGGTAAAGCTTAGCATCACTGGTAATAATAAGAATCTTTATTAACATAAATTTTATACAATAGTGATTCGTTACACAGAAAGCCAGAGGAATCTTACAATCTGTTGTTTATACAAGTGCTTTTGTTTTATAAAAAAAAATAATAATTAATAGATCAAAGCAAAGATGATAATCAAAATGTAAAATTGAAGTAGTAATTACAGCTAAAAAGGACTACAAGGTGAGCAGAACATTAAATGACATCCGCTAACTAAGATTGGCACTTACATAAATGTCTTTTACAAACAGCAAGATGGAACAAGATGCCATCGCAATATGCCTTGTCTATAGTCCACAGATCGATGTCGAACGAGTTGAGAGTGTCCAGAGTCACATTTGGGAAGTGTCTCTTGAAATTCTGTAACCGCTGGAGCCTTGAGCACAAGGAGGGGGTACTACGGAGATGTCTGCCTGCAAATGCCAACCAACCGTTTTCCAGATGTTGATGTGATCCTGCTTAGCTGAGCATAGATGAAGGAATGACTTTATTTTTAGCACATGGGCTCTGTGGACTATGGGCGTATATTGCAGGTTACGGCAGAGAGTAGATTTAGATGTTGCGTAGATCTGGTGCGACCACAAGCTGGGCCACTTCAGCACCCAGAATTCGAGGCCCCTTAGTTTCCTGAAGCTGGTGGGTGGTGTCGCCGCCCAAACTTCCACGGCATAAGTTGCAAGGTATTTCTTGATTATTTGCTTAGTGTGCGTTTTGAACAGATCAATTTTCATTCCTCAGAACGCTCTCGGGGCTTTGGAGTACTGAGCTTGGATTTGTTTTTTATAGGTGAGGTTGGCATCAAGGATTACTCCTAGGAATTTGACAATGTTCTGACTCCCACAGACAGAACTGTGGGAGTCAGAACATTGTCTGTGGGAGTCAGAACATTTCCTGCCAATTCCGGAAGTAGAGAAGCTGCAGTATCAGTAGAAGTCATCCGACTTGGCGTAAAGATGAGATAGTTTGACTTCTCTGGATTGACTGAAAGGCCAAAAAATTTAGCACACTTACAGAATGTATTTAGGTAGCTGTTTACAGATTCAGAGGCGGTTTGTCTTTCTTGTGAATCACCAACATGGCATTTGCATGGCAAGTAGCAAACAATATCATCAGCATACGATAGGAAAGCTGGAATTTGATCCATTAGTGGAACACACCAAGTTTTGCGGTGCATATGAAACCCATTTTGGAAGGCCTGTGGTCATCAAGACACGTTATGGTCACCTCATTTCTGCTGTGGTAGTTGCATATATCAACATTAGAAGGATGGTTTGTAGTCCTAAATACAGGATTCTTAAAATTAAAGTATTCCAATGTAGAGGACCCTGGAGGAGTTCTAAGGCTCCTACTGAAGAGAAATTTGGACAACAGGTACAATAAAGATGCGCTCGCCATTTATTGGGGGAAAAAATTAGTTACGAAATTTGTCACTGTATGGCGTGTACAGTGTTTGACATCTTGGCCACCACGATCACCGGACCTCACCCCATGCGACTTCTGGTTGTGGGGTTTTTGAAGAACAGGTGCATCGGGAAGGATGTAAAACTCTGGCATATCTGAAGGACAGCATTAGACGTCATGTGCTGGCTATTCCAGTTGACAAGTTACGTTCTGCTGGAGAAAATGCAGTTCTTCGAATATAAACTGTTGTTAACCAAAATGGAGGACACATTGAACAATTGTAGCGCTGTTCAAGTGATTTGTATTGCCACAGCGCCATTTAGTGACCATTTTTTTTTTTTTCCAATAAATGGCGAGTGCATTCTTTATTGTACCTGTTGTTCAAATTTCTCTTCAGTATGAGCCTTAGAACTCGCTCCAGAGCATTCTACGATGGGCATACTTTAATTTTAACAACCCTATAGAAGGCCTCCGTAGCCGAGTGGTCAGGAGTGGGAGTGCAGTGACACACGCTCTTTGAGTAGACCGGGGTTCAAGCCCCTGATTGCTAAATATGGTCGATCTGCCAACCCACACTGGACTAGCGTAGCAGATTATGGTCCATTTCCCTCAGCATGAATTGTTGAGGAGGCTTCCATCCTGCAGTGGGTTGATAATGGCTGCAATTTACTTTTTTTTTTATATGCCTTTTTCTATACTTCAATTAAGAAGAGAGCTATAAATCATCGTGGCGACTGCTACTTTTGTGAGGTTAATAAATCAAACTTTAAAAAGTCTTGCACTGAATCTCAACAGACCTTCCTCTATTGCTCCGGAATCACACAATGAACCTCTGCCAATTTCTCACCTTCCATGTGGAGGAACAGGATAATTGCGATTGAACTTCAGAAGCCTGTTCAAGTAAAGAGGCACATTTACCTAATCACTGTGAGGAAAGAAGAGGTCCTGAAATCTATTGTATTTCAGCTCCAACACTTTCACATACAAAAAAGATACGTTACTTATGCACTTTTCTGCACTGTTTTTTTGAGTTGGTGAATCTTTATGAAGAAATTGGTTTTGATCACAAATTCAGACGAGTCGCGGCTTTTCATAGCCATGGTCCTTGAGGTTGTCACAGACATTCTCTCAGATATGGCAGACAAGCTGTACTTGCTACCTGGAAGTCTAAAACGCTGATGGAACTGATTTTCGATTAACACTCAAGTCAAGTGGACCCAGTTTCAGCGAAGTCCGGACGGTCTATGACAGCCAAATCCTTTGCTTCACTTTCACGATGGTGGGACGTTTAGTAATCCTGGGTATAACCTCCATGAACAAGCACATGGTGGGTGACCACCCAGGTGTGAACCAACGTAAGCAGGGGTCGAGGTGTGGCGCCCCCACCACATGGAGGAATACCACCCCTCTGTGTTACCAAGCAGTACTAGGTGGTAGATGACTCTCATCAACCGGTGAAATACCACCACTTTGCTTATTGGAGGCTTGAAGTGATGAAACCCATGTTCCAGTCAACCCTTCCCCATTTCTTCCATCATGCAGTATGACTGATGAATTTTGAGATTATGATGAACATCATGGCGAGATCCAATCTTCCTTACATTCGAGGGTTTAGCTCTAAAACGGTTTTTGCAGGCCTGCCGCTAGTTAGTACACCGGACCGAACTTATCTTGCTACCTCTACTCTGTCAGATAGCGACTGGAGATAGTCCAAGTAGTGTGTATGCGGGGAGCATTGTCGAGCCCACGTTATGTCAAGTATCTGGGTATATTCTTACCATCCAAAATTTCATTATTTCATACAGCATGTCCCAACCACTTTTTCCTACTATTGAATACACCATGAATTGTCAAACTAATTGAGTAAGCGTATCCACGAAAAGATCTAAACTTCCCAAACACTTCCTAATTCATTTCACAAATATACGTGGTCTCAATTCTAAACTCAACGATGTCCATTTCCACTTGCAGTCTGCCAAACCCCATGTACTTTTTCTGACAGAATCTCAGTTATCAGTTGATTCAACTACTGCTCATCTCAGTTGCCCAAATTATTCGCTGTATGATTCCTTTCGCCTCAAAGGTGTACTTGTGCATAAGTCCGTTCCGATATTCCTTGTCAGAGACTTGATAATTTGAAATCTCCTCTTTTCGATCTTCTCTAGCTTAAAATCTCTCTGCCTGATTGTCACAAATTCATCTGTTGTCTCTACCGTTCTCCCAACTCCACTAATCACTTGGAGCTCTTTGACTTCCTCTTTTGCAATTTGACTTTCTCCAATCCAACTTTCCTAACAGCGAGGTAATTTTACTTGGCGATTTTAATCTTCAAAACTCCAGCTGCCTTCCGTTTTCTAGTCACACCGACCAGCTGGTCGAGATGCTGAGGCTTTTGCAATTACTAACGACCTTGCACAGAGTGTTCATATACCTACCAGAACACCGGACAATCCTAACCATACAGCCAACATGCTTGATCTTTTGCTAACAAACAACCCTTATAAGTACACGGTCGAAGTGAGTGGTCCTTTAGGCACTTCAGATCACAACTTGGTGATTGTATCTTCTCCAAGAGAGCCTTTATTTCATGACAGTTCCCAAACTCGTATTGTTTCGCATTACAAGAATGCAAAATGGGCTAACCTGCGAGATTTATTTTCTTCTTTTCCTTGGTCTGATTATTGTTTCAAAACTTCTGGTGTCAACGTTTGCTCAGATCGTGTCAGTGAAATTATTCTTGCAGGAATATTTTCACCTTTATCCCACACTCCACTTTAAAATCTCGTCCTTTATCTAAACCTTGGTTTTCCAATAAATATGCCAAGGCTGTTCAAGAGAAGAACGTTGCATATCGCAATTTGCTTATTTCTAATTCTTCACTTTCATTTTCTGCCTACACCAAAGCTCGCAACAATTGTACAGCAGTTATTGATCATTCCAAACTAGAGTTTGTACAGGCTAAGAGTAGAAAACTTGCTTCTTGCCCTAATGGTAGCGGAGCATTCTGGTCTCTTGCCAAAGCTATTGGCTGCAACTTTTGCCCATCTCTGCTCCCATCTCTGTCAAACCAGATGGTTCTGTTGTCACTTCAGGCAAGGATAAAAGTGACCTGCTAGCATCCCATTTTTCTTCCAACTCATGTATTAACGATCTTGGTAAAACATGTCCTACCATTCCCAACACGCTCCATTCAATAGCTCCTGTCAGAAAGGTTGTCAGAAGGATTTGAACGAATCTCGATGCAAGGAAAGCTTCAGGTCCCGATGGGATTTCTCCATTTGTTCTCAAACCCTGTGCTCCTGAACTTACTCCTGTTCTTTGCCGCCTTTTTTCACTTTCTTATTCCAAAGGTGTTTTTTCTTCTGCTTGGAAATTTGCTCATATCTAGCCAGTTCTTAAAAAGGGCGACAAATCCATTCCATCCAATTATCGTCCCATTGCAATTACTTCTACTCTTTCTAAAGTAATTCAGAAATCAATTAACTGCCAACTCTTAAACTTCCTAGAAACCTTCCGTCTGATCAACAATCACCAGTATGGATTCCGTCAGTGTCGATCCACTGGTGATATTCTGGCTTATGTTACCCATTTATGGACTAATTCAATGGAAAAGTTCGGTGAAACGCACGTTGTTGCTCTTGACATCTCAAAGGCTTTCGATCGTGTTTGGCATAATTGTCTTCTAAACAAGCTTCCATCTTATAGTTTGCCAACTGTTTTTTTTTTTAATTGGTTATACAGTTTTCTCTCTGATCGCTCACTGAGGGTGATGGTAGATGGCTCTCGATCTTCTAACTTCTCCACTAATGTCGGTGTCCCCCAAGGTTCAGTTCTTTCCACCACTCTTTTCCTCTTATATATTAATGACCTTCTTCCATTGACTGGAAATCCTATCCATAGTTTTGCTGATGATAGCACATTGCATTCCACTTTCCATTTTGAGAAACCTTGCCTTGCTCAATCAGCTTCAACTTCTCGAAAATCCGCTACCAATTCCTTAAATGCCGATCTCCAGGTAGTTCTCCAATGGGGTAAAGACAACTTAATTGATTTAAACCCTTCTAAAACTCAGTCTTGTCTTATATCTCGCAAAAAGGATTCTTCTGCTCCTATGCTTATCTTTGGTGACATTCCGATTTCTAGGCAAGTTGATATATCTCTTTTGGGATTACCCTGACTTTTAATCTCTTTTGGCACAAGCACATTACAAATATTGCTTCCTCTGCATCTAAAAAACTTGCGTTTCTCTTTCGCTCTCGGCGTTACTTTTCTTCTAAACAGCTGTTCACTCTGTACAAATCTCAAATCCGCCCTACCATGGAATATTGTTCTCACAACTGGGGTGGTGCACCCAAAATCTCTCTCAGGCTTCTTGATTCCATTCAGAAGAGGGCAGTTAGGTTAATTAATGATTCATCTCTAACAGTCTCTCCACTCGCTGTCTCATAGACGTTTTTTGCTGCATGTCTCTTCTACAGATATTGTCATGGGCACTTTTCTTCTATAATTCCCGCTCTCTTTTTCAAAACAGTTCGAACACGTGCCGTCACCAGCCAACATCCATTTACTGTCCATCTTCAAACCCAAAGAACCAACTTTTCATCTTCCTCATTTATTCATTCAACTGCCGTTTTCTGGAACAACCTTCCTTCATACGTATTTCCTGAAAATTACAGTCTACAGAAGAAGTCCAATGTTAACAAATATCTTCTTTCGTCTTCTCAATCTCCAACCCAAGCACGGTACTAAGTACTGTAGGTTCTAATACCTCTCGTGTTTGGGGTTTACATAAAATAAAAAAAATCTCACGTTAAAATTTGAAAACTGAAATGCTTCCGATGCTATTATTCACTCATTCTATTCCTGTTATATGTTTTGTTCATATCAAAAGAGAGCACGAAAATGTAAAGCATGTATTAGGAAAGATTAGATCAAATGTGACATTCCATAAACGGAATGTCTGTGGGAACTTCAAGATGGGAACACACAATGAGCATGCACACAATGGAATAAACATTCTCTTCGTTCCACAATCGCTTCTCAGGCTGACACTGCTGAAAGAATTTGTTTAAGCATTGGATCCTGAAGGGGATATATTTATGTTTCCAAAATCATCTGATGCAAAAATGAAAGGCGTCATATTTATTGGTTAAACAGATGTTGACTTCAAAAGAATTGGAAGACAAAATGAATAGTGCGAGCGAGATATTTAACAGTCGCCTCGCCTTGTAGTGAATGGCTTTCTTAGTAACATTAAGAGTGAAAATTATGGAAAAATGAGGCTCAGAATGCCAGGCAAGATCCATTACTTGCACTCTCATCTTGCACACTTTTTTCATGCAAAATCTGTACGATGTTATCTCTCTCTCTCTCTCTCTCTCTCTCTCAATGCGAGAGAGAGATTTCACCAGTACATACAATCAGTGAAGAGGAGATTCCAAGAAAGGTGGGATGAGGACATTGATAAGCGATTATACCTGGTGGCTCTTCGTTTGGGTTAATGACACTGACTACAAAAAGACAAAGACATTAAAATGTATGTTTTTGAGGAAAATATTTTTATTAACCCTTTTTAATTGTTGTTTACTTGTAACAAAGATTAATGCGCTATTTCGCGCAGAAGTTAAAAATTGCCAATAAATCTGATTTTATCATTAGCATATCCCCTTCCCCTCTGCGCAATACTTTTATCATTATTGTGCAGAGAGGGTTATTAGAGAAGACATCTCCCAGGCGACAAAGAAAGGAGAAGAGTCTTAATCAAGGTTCATGGGTACAAGGGTACACCATTAAATATACTCTTATTATCTAGAAGTTAGTAGCTTGTTCTTTTGTGTGTGTGTGTGTGTGAGAGAGAGAGAGAGAGAGAGAGAGAGAGAGAGAGAGAGAGAGAGACGCTGGCACCGAAGAGCGGAGATGCCTCTCCTGGAGAAGTTGTAGGATCCAGCACTGAGAGGAGGAATTTCAGCGTCAGAAGCGAAAGGATAACACTGTAGGTGATGTGTGTACACCGATGAGCCAAAACATTATGATCAGCGAGTCGTTATGCAAATCGAAGCAACTGCAGGTGAACTCCGGCGCATACGCGAGTCGGGACACCGTATAAAAAAGCACCTAATACTCAGCTCCGTTAATCAGTGTTACTCTTGTTCTTCAGAGGGGAAAGGCAGCGGACTTCAGTGAGTTTGACAAAGCCAAATTGTAATGGCCAGACGACTGGGTCAGAGCATATCCGAAACGGCACGGCTGTTGGGATGCTCACGGTCAGCCGTGGTTAGTACCTACCAAAAGTGGTCCGAGGAGGGAAAACCCACGAACCGCCAGCGAGGTGTTGGACGACCACGGCTCATCGATATTCGAAGTGAGCAAAGGCTCTGCCCGATGGTATGTGGCAACAGAAGAGCGACTGTGGCTCAACTCGCAGGTAATTGGAATGCTGGTGACGGGAGTAATGTGTCACAACACACAATACATTGGACCCTTCTGAAAATGGGGCTGCGTAGCCGCAGGCCGCTCCGAGTGACCATGCTAACTACGGTTAACTGGCGAAAGCGCCTACAATGGGCACGCGAGCATCTAAACTGGACCTTGAGTGATTGGAAAGTCATCTCCAATGAAACACGTTTCCTGTTGCACCATGTGGACGGCCGGGTATGTGTGCGTCGTTTACCTGGGTAAGTGATGGCGCCTGAATGCACCGTGGAATGAAAACAAGCCAGTAGCAGCGGTGTCATGCTTTGGGAGATGTTTTGCTGGGATACCCTGGGTCCACAGCGGATGTAAACGCCAAGTCTAAGTTTTGGTTTAGTGCACACTCTGATGCTCGAGGTCAGTTAATGGAAAATTTATTATTAATAATAACATGAAGATTTTTAGCAGACATCAACAGTGTAGTACGTTCTCTAGTGAATCAAACATTGATAACACTTTCTCAAATTCCTTCTGTAATCTAGCTATCAACGATTGAACTGTACAGCCTAACTGGACAACTAATGACCATAGGGCAATTTCTTTCGGGGTCTCCATACATTCTCGTCCCTCAGTTTCCAGTATCTGTGTGCCTGAATTCGTTCGCTTCTCAATTAATAAAATTAATTAGGACATATTTGAATACTCTGTAAATGCTGATTTCTCCAAACTGACTAACTCTCATTTTGACGCTATGTCTGTGACTGAACCTGCGACACAGATTCAAAAAATTCTGATGAAAGCATCAAAGAAAAACGTATCAATTCCAGAATTTGTTCCTGGTGGTCGTCAGAATTATCTTCGCTTCGGAAACAGGTCCACCATGCTCGGCGCACCTATCAGCGTAATCGTCATTTGTCTCAGGCTGATTCGCACCTTTTATAATTGTTACATTGGTCTCAAGAAACGATATGCAAAGGCGATTACTACCAGAAAGAAGGAAACATGGACAGAATTTGTGCACAACTCTGGTAATGCAGACCTGTGGGGCTACTTTATAAAATTATAAGAAAAAAAATTATTTACACAAGAAGTGTATGTACTGTGTATCGATCTTATACAATGGTTTGGAGACCACTAACTGGACGGATTCTGTAAAAATTATTCTAGATAATCTTTTTCTACAGGACGATGTGTACTCTGATTCTGATTTTCGCACTAATATTCGTTCCGCCAATACTCTGTACGTGTCTCCAAGTAAGACTGAGCTTTTTAGTGCCATCGAGCTGGACACAGCGGTCAAACAAGTGAAAGTTAAGAAATGCCCAGGAATGGACATGCTGGAGAGTACCTTTATTGTGCGTTTCGCCAAGATTAAGCTCAGTATACTTTTACAACTTTTCAATAAATGTTTAGAAGCTGGAACTTTCCCGGATATGTGGAAGACTGTCCTTATCAAGCTGATTAGGAAACCAGACAAGCCCCCTCAGGAACCAAGATCTTATCGGCCTATAGCCTTATTAGCCAAACTTGGTAAGCTATTAGAACCGTTTAATTGCCCTGCCGTTAAACAACTTGTTATTGGAACGGGGACTAATTGTGCCTAATCAATATGGATGCACTCTTGAAAGGTCCTGCGATGAAGCCCTTGTTGACTTCATTTCTTCTGTTGAACACTCTAGTTTCAAGTAAACTCTTGCTATCTTTATTGACTAAGAGGGTGCTTTTGATTCCCTTTGGTGGGAAAGTGCCCTCGCAAGTTTGCTTCATGCCGAATATTCCCAGCAACTTTATCTTCTAATTAAGAGCTATTTTTCTAACAGATTTATCACCGTCAGATCTAAGTACAGACAAATTTTGCGCCAGATCTTTCGAGGGTGTTCTCAAAGCTCCATTCTGGGACCACTTTTCTGGAACTTTGTTTTGCAGTGTTGGATTAGCCGAACCTTTGACAACGTGAAATTCATCTTGAAGACAACGTGAAGGACTGTCAAATTTGACAGTCCTTGTTAGTGGCGATTCAAGGTCTTCTATTGAAATATCCGCTGAGAAAGTTCTATCTGATCTTCAACAATGAACAGTTGAAAATAAGTTAAAAATTAGTTCTACCAAGACGAAAATTATGATTCTTTGCTCTAAATTGGACGTTCGTTGACCACCAAGATTTAAAATAAACAATACACAAATACCTCTAGTAACGGAAATTAAACTGTTGGGAATAACTATTGACAGCAGGTTAAATTTTCTCCCTCATTTATCCAATCTGCGAATTAAGATCAGAAATTTCACCGGCGCTCTTGTCAGAGTTTCTAGATCTTTAAGAATCTACTATAACTCTGTGTTTCTCTCTACGGTTGCCTATGCTGCTGGCGCTTGGTTCCATAGGGTGCGGACTGTGCAATTTCAATCAAAATTTGTGTCAATCCAGCGTACAATGTTACTTTGTATTTTGAAGATTTGTCGAACAGTTTTTTCAACACCTTCTTTGCAGGTTTTAGCAGGGACGTTACCACTCGATCTCTATGTAATTTTCAGAGGCTTATGGTATCCCTTTAAACGTCAGATTCCCACTCAGATCCTTGGAATTTCTATTAACATTCAAGTCGATGTTAAAGCTGAACAACAAAGAATTTGGCAAGAGTTGATCAATTTGTGGCAGAGTAGGTGGGATAGCACAACACTGGGCAGTGTAACACGTAATCTTTTTTTCCTGAAGTTAACACTCTTATGGATAAAAAATTTAGTCTGGTTTAGTCTTGACTTGTTTACCTCCTATTTGTTATCAGGACATGGATCATTAAATCAGAAACTGTTTAAATTTCTCTTGTCTCTTACGAAACTGTCATTTTGGCGGTGTGGAAGATTGGCAACACGTGTTGTACTCTTGTCCCTTATACAATGAATTTCGAGTAACTCTGTAGAATGCAATTTGCAACTTTTAATCAAACTTATTTATTTATTATTATTTTTTTAAATGTTCCTGCCACGGAAATCTCAGGAAATTAGGTGGCAGGACCTGCCAGAGTAAATGCAAACTATTAGTTACCTGGTCTGCCTCCACGGGGAAAAGTGCGGGCAACGTCGACCCTCCTCGGTAGAGGTCTGGCGGCTAAATGGCCAGAAGAACAACAGTACATGACACCACACATTCCAAGATCCACACACTTTTATATCTCTGGCCTTTACAGCGAACTGTATCACACCACAATGTAAACTACGGGGAGATGGGGGAAACACCTGGTGCCGTCTGACCCTAAATACACTTTACACTTTTCATCAAACTTGAGAATGCCACCGCAAATCAAGATATCGGAGAAAACAATAAAACTGTCAAATCAGATTAAATACCTTGGAATCATCCTTGGTCGAAATTTATCCTTCAAGCCACACCTTATGTACCTAAAAGATAAACTCAGAAAATATGCGGCATTGGTGGCCAGAGTTACACGCAGGGATTGGGGACTAAACAGGATGACCCTTTTCCCTGTACTATAAAGCAATCTTTATCCCGGTTATCACTTACGGGTTTCCCGTATGGTATGTGAAAGCGGGTACTGCTGTGAATGGCGCCTCCGTAGCCAGGTGGGAAGGAGCAGCAGTGCGTAGCACACGCTTCTTGATTAAACCGGGGTTCGAGCCCGTCACCACCAAATACGGAGGATGCGGAAAGGTCAGGGAATGACCACCGCATATCCCGGAGCAATATGGCTTTAGTTGCTAATGCTCCTAAGAACAAAACAAACTGCAGTGAATGGAAGTTTAATGGAGACAATTCAACGAAATATTCTTCTCACAATAACAAGGGCGTGTCGTACAGTGAGCACAAGTGCACTGCAGGTCCTGGCAGGGGTCCTACCTCTGGACCTGGAAATGACCCGCTGCGAGCTTATATATCATCTATCCAAGGGAACGCCGACCACGATAAATGACTTTACCATCGACATCATCAACAATCGGAAGAGAGAAAAACAAAGAATAGTAGATCACTTGACACAGATATAGCGAAACGAGCAAGGGAGCGATAACACGAAATTCATCCCGTACGTCACCAAACTATACCCAAATACCCGGAATTAAACACAACCTTCCTAGCCATGGGCCATTCAAAGCCAAACAACTGAATGCACTGGCCATCACAGAAGACTCTGGCTGTACCTGTGGAGAACAGGAAACATGGCAGCATTATGCACGAGTGTGAATTGTATGAGGGCCTTAGAAGCCGCCTAATCACAAGGATCCAATACGTACCGAACGATGAGGAACAGCACCTACTAGACACGCCCGAGGAGTTCACAGCCCTCAGCCGCTATGCACAAGAACTCTTCTCCAGAAGGAAGACATTAATAGCCACCTACCAAGATGGACCAAACTGAAAAACCCAGGCTAAAACGACAGATAGCGGAGACATATCCAGCCAACATGAAAACTCAATGACCAAAGATGGGACAAACCCCCACAAGAAAGGGACACCGGACTGACACCATAAAGTCACGTTACGTTCGTTTTGTTGTTGTTTTCGTTTTTTTTTAGGAGCATTAGCAACTAAGGTCATATTGCTCTGGGAATATGCGGTGGTCATTCCCTGACCTTTCCGTATTTGGTGGTGACGGGCTCGAACCCCGGTCTAATCAAGAAGCGTGTGCTACGCACTGTTGCTCCTTCCCACCTGGCTACGGAGGCGGCGCCACGTTACGAAGGAAGAAGAGGCAAACCACACTTGGAGGGGGAACTGAACCTGTGCGTGTTGTGGTAAGCCAACAAGTCAGCAGAGACACTGCCGTTACGTAACAAGACTTGTCACACCAACTGGACTGAGCTCTATTCTAGGAATGAAGCCATCAAGAAATAGACAACTACACCGGACTGGACAAATGCAGCGACGCTGCAAAGGCACCATATGACGACCTGTAGCACACCCTGGTGCGGTGCCTTTCCCTTCACACTCCCTGGCGGGGGGAGGGAAAGACATCCGCGCCTCCTTTCCCTCTGGTTGGGCACAGGCATGCCTGTGCCTGTGCCTCTGGTTGGGCACAGGCATGCCCCACTACAGAGCATGCACGGGTATGCCCCTCTGGGTCGCCTTCCTTATTAATCCCATATTTCTGTCTTTTCCCCCCCAGCCTTCCGTCTCCCTCCCCTACTCTGCCTGAACAGCATACGCCCCACACAGCTATCAAAATTCATAAATACAAATCTAACTGCGTTTAAATTAACCTCTCGGCTTCCATTTAATCCAGCGATTGCCTAAATTTTTTTTTTTTTTTTTTTTTTTTTTTTTGAGGTCCTAGCCACTGAAATCTCAGGAAATTAGGTGGCAGGACCTGACAGAGTGAAAGTAAAACTACTATGTTCCTAGTCTGCCTCCACGGGGAGAAAGGTGGGGAAACGTTGGACAACAGCAGGGGTCCAGCGGCTAAACGACCAGATGAACAACGGTACACGACACGACACATACAATATCCATACACTTTAAATCTCTGGCATTTCCAGCGAACTGGTTCACCTACAATGCAAACTACGCGGAGATAGGTGAAACCCCTGGTGCCGTCGGATCCTAAATACACCTTACACCTTTTTCATCAGGATTGAAACCTAATTTTCTATCAAATGCCACCAGTTACCGCGCCGTTCATGATTTTGCTAAGGCAGCCTTCAATAAAAGGCTTGCAATTCTTTCTGCAATGACTGCACTTGCGAATGTTTCAAAATCAGCACAAGACTCTTCACCTTCACTACAGTGACGTCCATTTTCTCAACAAGATCTACAATTTTGGACATGTGCTGTCATTTTTTTTTTTTTTTTTTTTTGCAACTCTACAAGTGGCCTACAACTCCAACTCAATTTAACGATGAAAACTCCTGAAATTTCTCGGCTGGCTGTTAACTTGACTGTGACTTTGTTATTGGTGATTGACTGGCTGTGACTTTGCTACTGATGACGGCAGGACTTACTGGATGTCATATTTAACCTAAGCTGTTTATAAGGTGTGCCTACTTCTGGTCCAAAATGCTTGTGTAAAGTTTTGTCGGTTGAATAGTACTGGTCTAGGAATTTTTTTTTTTTTTTTTTTGTTGGGGATTATTATCCTAATTATTTTCTTTAACCTTGTATATTGTGTACGGCGTGTGTGTTTTGTATGCAATAAAGAGTTCTTCTTCTTACCTTTAATTTTTGATATTTATGTTAATTTTTAAAATTTAACGAGATTACTTGCTCTGTTTACTTTGAAACCTCAAAATATCATCTGTTTACCTCAATCTGTTGAGGTTATCTTGTGTACAGTGTTTAAATTTGTCAAGTTGTTAAGATACCCTTTTTTTTAACAATTTTTGGTTAGAGTTTTTGGCTCGAACTTTGTTGGGCTCTTGGCGTCCCTCTCTTCTGATGCCGCCGGTTGTTAGCCCCTGGTCTACTTTCCTGTGGTGGTGGTGGTTGCACATTTCCGACCTGCTGATTCCGTGTAGCCAAACAGCCAGTTCATTTCTGGCCATTTCTACAGAGTCCTGTATCTTAAAAGTGAAAACGAGGCAGAGATGAACAAACGTTCCAGGTGCCGCCCTACACACCTAAACATCATTGCTGACCACGTACACCCTTTCATAGATTTCTAAATGTGTCTTGTGGTATCTGGTACCAACACGTAACCAGCAGATCTTTTAGCTCCTGTAAGGTCCGTAGTTGAGACACCGCAGATCGGAGTTGCTGTTCCAACACAAACCACAGATACTCGATGGGATTGATGTCTGGGTAATTTGGAGGCCAGGGCAATACCTGGAAGTCTTCCTCATGTTCTGCGAACCAGTCTTGAACAATCCGGGCAGTGTGGCATGGCGCATTATCCTGCTGAAAGACGGCGCGGCCAAAGGAGAAGACCGTTGCCATGAAAGGGTGTACCTAGTCAGCAATGATGTTTAGGTAGGTGGTAGACATAAGAGTGCCCGACACGTGGATGACTGGACCCAGAGTATCCCAGCAGAACATCGCCCAAAGCATGACACCAGCGCTACCGCTTGTTTTCGTCCCACGGTGCATTCAAGCACCATCACTTACGAGGCGCCTCCGTAGCCAGGTGGGAAGGAGCAGCAGTGCATAGCACACTCTTCTTGATTAGACCGGGGTTCGAGCCCGTCACCACCAAATATGGAGGATGCGGAAAGGCCAGGGAATGACCACCGCATATCCCGGAGCAATATGGCCTTAGTTGCTAATGCTCCTAAAAACCAAATAACAAACAATAACAAACAACCATCACTTACCCAGGTAAACGTTGCACACGTGCCCGGCCGTCCACATGGTGCAACAGGAAACGTGATTCATCAGACCAGACCACCTTCTTCCAATCATTCAAGGTCCAGTTTCGATGCTCGCGTGCCCATTGTAGGCGCTGTCACCGGTGAACCGTGGTTAGCATGGACATTCGGCGCGGCCTGCGGCTACAAAGCTCCAAGTGACACATTACTTCTGTCACCAGCATTCCAATTACCGGCGAGTTGCGCCACAGTCGCCCTTCTGTTGCCAAGTACCATCGGGCAGAGCCTTATCTCACCTTGAGCGTCGATGAGCCGTGGTCGTTCAACACCTCTCCAGCAGTTCGTGGGTTTTCCCTCCTGGGACCACTTTCGGTAGGTACCAACCACGGCTGACAGTAAGCATCCCACCCTCCGTGACGTTTCGGACATGCTCTGACCAGTCGGTCTCAGGCATAGATAGTAAGGTTTTTCGTCCAGCAAAACAGATAAATGGACCATAGAACACACGCAATTAACAGACATCAGACACACACACAGCACGGCAGATGAATTTATTATTCGGGTGGCCTAAAAATAATCGTGTTTTTTTTTTGGATATGCTCTGACCCAGTCGTCTAGCCATTACAATTTGGCCTCTGCCAATCTCGCTTAAGTCCGCTGCCTTTCCAATCTGAAGAACAAGAGTAACACTGACTAACGGAGTTCAATATCAGGTGTTTTTTATACCTAGTCCCGACCGGCGCACGCGCCGTAATTCACCTGCAGTTACTTCGATTTGCATAACGATTCGCTGGTCATAATATTTTGACTCACCGGTGTATAACGCGATGTGCAGAAGCACTGTGAGTCTATGTGCCGCTATTAGGCGAAATAAAATCTGCCATCCTAAATATTGAATACTGATAAATGTTAATCCATCAAAAAACAATGTCAAAAAGAAATTTTGAGAGCGTTGCTCATTGGCAACGTTTACCCACTTTCGAAGCCTTGGAGATGTGATAAGGTAATTATTCTGCAAAAACTTTCCAGAAATAATACAGGTTGGTCCATAAGTAAAGAAACATGTTTGTCTATGAATAAACAGCACTATTTTAAACATATATTTTAATTAATGGTAGCAAAATAGGAAGGGCATACAACACACTCAATTTACAGACAGTATATACGGAATAATATGACTTTAGTTGCCGAGGCTCCTAAAATCGTGTTACGACGACACTAAGTAATCCTTTATGATTCTATTTAAGTTTGTTTTAGTTCCAAACTGCTATTTCTTTGAGATTTTTTTCAAAATCTTCGCTTGCAAGTTGAATTGGCATATTTCTTTGAGATACAAGGTCAGTTAGCTTTTAGTAGATCATGCACTTTCCTACTTCATCAAATTTCTCCACAGTTTACATTATGGTCTTTATTGGTTGTTTTTTTTTTTTTTTTGGATAGGCTCTGACCTACTCGTCTGGCCATTACAATTTGGCCAGATTGTTTTATGTTTAAAGAATTATGTTTTATCTATGTTTAATGCCAGATTTATGTTTAAAAATTCTTATAACGTACAACTTCTGTAGAATTTTCATATTTCGTAGGTCACTTTACAATTTCAATCCTCTCCTTAATTACAAGGCTTATGTTATTTTTCATGTGTTGAAATTATTCTGAAACAATTAAAAAATTATTTTTTTCAAATAATTTATACATATTTATACCAGTAGTTATTCAAAATAGCTTCCTTGGACCACCCTGTATATTGACTTAGATGAAGCTGTTGTAGAGTTTTAGGAGCATCAACGACTAAGATCATTTTTTCCTTGCATATTGTCTGAAAATTGAATATGTTCTGCAGTGATTTTCTGTTGCTGGACGAAAAATTCGAGTATCCGGGAAAAAAAATTCCATGCTGCCCTCGCCTAGGACCGACTACCTCAGCTACGTTGGGAAAAAGTAAAAATTGCTCACGTCATCGACGTGACTCGAGCTCAGGTCTTTTCCATTCGGTGTTCAAATCTGAATGATTTTAGAAAATCCTGAAAACAAATGAACTTAGAAGCTGAAGAATTGGAACAAAGATGAGGCATAGACAGTGTTCAAACTTCCTTTCGATGAACTGTGTTCAGGTTTTTGATATTACAGCAGAGAACAATTAACGTGTTCTATTAAGTGGTCTGCATTTTCAGAAAAATTCTCTGATGTTTTAGTGCTAATAAGAAATGTGAACTATACACTTTTTTTAATGAAAATTTTGAAATTTTCGTTAAGAAAGTGTATCATTAAAAAAAAAATTTCTCTATCACGTCAGAATTTTTTACAAATAAAAAAATGAATTTGTGGAGGTGCTTCTCGAAAATTTTGTATTTTTTTTTTTTTTTTTTCAGATTTTAAAAATAGGCTATTTTATATAAAGGGGTGTGTGCCTGGGCCAGCAGTAAAAGTGGGTTAGGAGCCCAATTTGCAGTTTCATGACTGGAAGTGTTTTGTGCTGGATATCAGTTGCTGTGTGGAGGAGGCTGTCCAGAAATAGTGTTAGGAAGTTACAGGTGATACCAGTGTCGACGAAAGAGCTCGTTGGCATAACTGGTCAGTGCACGGAAGGTATCATTAGACTCCAGTAACTTGGTTTGTGGCCGAAGTGATGTAGTGTGGAGGTCTAGTAGTAGTTGGGTTCTTAGATCTAAGTATACGTTGCATGAGTGTATCACATGGTCCGAGTCTTCGCAGGTACAGAGGGCATCCTCGACTTGACCGAACTCTAGACGGCGTCTCTTGGAGGACTCGTCGCCAGTTAATAGGAAGGAAGCATAAAAGTTAGGAAAGAATCAAGTGGAATGTTGTTGATGTACGTTATCTCAGGGAGGAAAAGTTTAGTAGCTGCACCAGTTGGGTAGTTATTCCAGCAGGTTTGCCATAAGTTTATCAGTTCTAACCACACACGTTTGTTTTACTATTGGTATCGGTATGGGTTTGAATAGCGAGGAATTCTGCTTCCTTATTCTTCTTAATGGCATGCGCGAGTCCGATAAAAGCAACGTGGAGGTCCAGGGGGGAAAAGCCTGTTAGTACCTGTAGGTCTGTCTGCGCGTGTATCACAGTGGTACCGTCACCGTCCTCCCCACACCAGGTGGAAAAGGCCCGGGCTCGAATCCATCGATGACGCGAGGAACTTTTTATTATTATTATTAGCCATATGGTGCAAGGAAGCCTGAGGCTTATGTTGCACCAGCCAAAAAAAAAATGTCTCAACTACCCCGAGAGAGAGAGAGAGAGGAATCACCAAGGAAGAGAAGAATGATGATATCCAGCTCAGGACCCTGGGTGTGCCAAGCCCATACTCACCAGATGTGAGCCCCTGGGGTGACTTTAATAGGCTTTTTTTACTTCTGAGACGGACTAACTCCGTGCCTGAGTTAGTCCGTCTCAGGCGTAGATAGCAAGGTTTTTCCGTCCAGAAAAACGATCAGAGAACACACGCAATGTACAGACACAAACACGGATTGATGTAATCAATTACGGATAACCCTAATATAATAATTTAATTTAAAAGTACTTGTGGGTCTGCAGGGTAGCACAGTGGTATAGTTACCGTCATCCCCACGCCGGATGGAAAAGGAATCGAGTTCCGTCGATGACGCGAGGAACTTTAATGGGATTTTTTCACTCCGTGGCTGAGTTAGTCGGTCTCAGGCGTAGATAGCAAGGTTTTTTCGTCCAGCAAAACAGGCAAATCGATCAGAGAGCACACGCAATTTACAGACAAAATATATATATGGATATATATTATAAATAATGGGTGGCCCTAATATAATAGTTTGAGTACCCGTAGGGCGGTAGTTGATATCGTTCTACACTCGCGGGTAGTTTGTAGTAGTCGTTGAATTTGCTGAAATTTATGTTTTGCATGCACTATAGTCATTCGGTATTACTATACAGCAGCTCCATATGTGACAATTGTTATAAATTCTGCTGAGGCACAGAGGCGGTCCTTTAAGACCCCTTTACCTGTAAAGGTAAAGCGTGCAAGCATAGTGATGTAATTTTTTATCATTTCTTTGGTAGCTTGGATATGGGAGATGAAGATTCTCCGGTTTGTCCAAAATTACACCTGGTACTTCACCGATTGGTAATTTTTCACTGGGCGTCCATTAAAACGCATGATAGGCATTCTGGAGAAGGCCAGTTTGCCTTTCAATAGGAGGCTTCTGCTCTTCTCGGTGGAGACTAAGTTTTTTTTTCCATGGCCCATGCAGACAGAGGGTAGAGAGAGAGAACAACTGCAGCCTGGGTTTCTAATTTGGCGCGGGGGGACACTCGACGATGATACACATGTCGTTGGCATAAGAAAGCTGAGTAGTGTGTGAGTGGTCCCCCAGGAGCCAGTCGTCGCGTATCATATTCCAAACAGTTGGCCCCAGAATGGAGCCCTGGGGACAGTCAGGTGATGCAGCGATATTTTGTTTTGATGCTGACCTTGCGGTTAGAGAAGTAGCTTTTGAAGCAGTGGTAGAAATTTCAGGTACAGTTAGAGATTCTGGCCCTCTTGAGAACGCTCGGCCATTATACTGTGTCAAAAGCTCCTTTGAAATCAATGAAGGTTGCCAGTACATAAGTTACATTCAACTGTTCTGCCACTTTGAGGGTTTTAGATAGGGCATAAATTGTGGAGCACCCTGGTTTGAATCCAAATTGAAGAGGGGATGCCAAACCATTGGATTCATATCGGGGTTAGAAGCAGGAGATCAGCAGTCTCAAAAACCTTGCCAAGAATGGGAAACAGCGCAATGGGGCAGTATGCCTTGGAAGTACCCTTGGGATCCTTAGGTAAGAGCCTCAAGTTAGCATGCTTCCAACATTTAACCCCAGGGGCACATCTGATGAGTTGACACACCCAGGGTCTGAGCTGGATATCATTATTATTCTCTTTCTTAGTGATTCCATTTTGAATCTCTCTTAGAGTAACTCGGGAATTTTTTTTTTTTTTTTTGCTGGTGCACTATAAGTCTCAGGCTTCCTTGCGCCATATAGCTAATAATAATAATGATGGAAAGTTGCCCTCACTCAGACAGGTGTTGAAGAGCTGAAGAAGTATCATTGAAGCTATGGCCCAGAAACGTTGCATAGTCTCACCCTCAATAAAATCCAGACCAAGAGCTTTACCTTTTTTGATTTTGTTAATTTGCCACATTCACTTCCTCCTCTGTGAATTGTTCCTCTATAGTGTCTGGCTGGAAGCTGGGATCTTACTGTGGAGCCAGTGTCAGAATTGGTGAATTGGATTGCATCTTCGCACTGTGTAGTCTCAGATGAGTCATCAGATCCGAAAGATTTTATGGCATCCGTGGATCCAGCTTATTCCTCACGAGTTTGTGGACTAAACCCCACGCATTCCGGTTCTCCTCAGTTTCAACAAGGGAACGCCAGGAACTCTGCTTGGTATGGTAAATTTTGTTAGTATATTCACGGCGGGCTGCTTTGAATTTGTTTCTGTACCCTTCTACGATGTGAGCAGTTTCAGTCCTTCGCTTGTGTTAGTACTCTTTGCGAGCGTGCTTCAGAGAATTGCACAGATCAATGAGCTCCTGGTACGGATTGAAATCCAACGTTTCCACATTTTGTCCCGTGGAGGCAGGCGTGGTATTTTCATATTTACCAGTATTTTTATATTTACTCTGGCAGGTCCTGCCGCCTAGTTTCCTGAGATTTCAATGGCTAGGGCCTATAAAAAAAAAGGGGGTTTAAGCGCTGGGAATAGAAAGCCGAAAGACATTGTTTTTAGACTCTGGCAAGGTTTATTAACTCTGTCTTGGCAGGTTCTCGGCGACCCTGGCCCTAGACATGGTGTGTGAGGCGCCTCCGTAGCCAGGTGGGAAGGAGCAGCAGTGCGTAGCACACACTTCTTGATTAGACTGGGGTTCGAGCCCGTCACTACCAAATACGGAGGGTGCGGAAAGCTCAGGGAATGACCACCGCATATCCCGGAGCAATATGGCCTTAGTTGCTAATGCTCCTAAAAACCAAACAATAACAATAACGTGGAGTGTGTGTATGTGTGTTTAGGGTATAACGGTACCAGGGGTTCCCCCATCTCCGCTTCCCCCCCATAAACGTGGTGTAAGGTGTAAGGCGTGTTGGGGGTCTAACGGCTCCTGGGGTTTCCCCCATCTCCGCGTATTTTCTATCTTTCGGGCAAGCCTGAGATTTTTTTTTAAAAATATATATGGTTCATGTGCTATGTGGTGTGTTGTGCCCTTTGTTCATCTGGCCTATTAGCTAGCCACCAGGCACCTAGTGGGACCTGACGTTTCCACACCCTGCTACGGGGAGACTGGCCGGGTGTACCCAATGAGGCTATTTTACTCTGGCAGGTTCTGCCAATTACTTTCCTGAGATTTCAGTGGCTAGGACCTAAAATATATATATATATATATACACAGTATATACAGGGTGATTCACTACCAGTGCGACAAACTTGCAGGAGGTGTAGGGAACACAAAGACGAATCGGAATCACATAGCATTGCAGGGTCCGAAATGCCTTCATCATGCGGTAGAGGACGTTGAACGGGAGGTCGCGTGAACAGCAATCCCGCTTGAAGTCAGCATTTGCGAACCTGTTCCCGAGGCAGTAGGATGGAGGAGTATTCAAACGTTGAACTGGCCGACATGCACCTCGCGTATGGAGCTGCGGACTGTAACGGGCGCGCCGCTGTGCGCTTGAACTAGGAACGTTTCCCGCGCAGGAGTGCTCCTCGTCATACGATTTTCGCACGTGTGCACAGAAGGTTACGTGAGACTGGTTGTTTCACGAGAGGTACCATGAATCGTGAGCGAACGACGAGGACACCAGACAATGAGGAGAATATCCTTCGTCTTGCAGACTACAATCCGAGTACGAGTACTCGAGCGTTAGGCCAACGATTGAGTATTTCCCAATCCACTGTATGGAGGATACTGTCAACAAACCAAATGAGTTCATACCATCTGCAACGCGTCCAATCATTGGAGCCTGCGGGTTATCCACTCCGGAGGACTTTTTCTACTTGGTTTCTTCAACAGAAAAGCTAAGAACCCGTCCAGAATCATGTTCCACAGGAGTGGCCCCAAAACAGAACCCTGGGGGAAGCTCCTACGGATATCACTATTCACTCTACCATAAGTTGCTTCCACGATGATGCGTCTCTCGGAGAGATATGACCTAATTATGGAGTATAAGTTGATCGGCACGTGTGCCTGCCTTAGTCTTGCCAGAACGCTCGGCCACCAAATGGTGTCGAACGCCCCAGCGAAGTCAACGGGGATGACTAGTAGATATTTATTTTTGCAGTTTGCTGCTGATTCCGATAGGCTACGCAAGGCCTCCGCAGTAGACGAACCTCGCTTGAATCCGTATTGCGATGTCTCTGTGAGTTTCGCTGTCTGGTAATGCTGATTTATCCTTGTGTAGAGTAGTCTTCCTAGCAGTTTGCTTGCAACCGGCAGTAGGGCTATTGGCTGATTGGAGTTTGGCAGGTGGGGTGGTTGGTTGGAATTTTTGGGGATTAATTTTACCTTTGCTGTCTTCCATTTTTTGGGGAAGATGCCCTTAGCCAAGCAGCTGTTATATAGGTGTAAGAGTAGGTCTGGAACGATCTCCACAGTCTTCTTAATAATTTCGAGTTCTAAGTAGTCCAGGCCTGGACATTTATTGTTTCTTATCTGGGTTGCCATTTGTTGTAGTTCATCCTGTGTGAAGGGTGGCTCCTGAGTGTCTGTTGAGTAAGCGTCATTATCTTGACAGATGATAAGTTGCTCTGGCAGTGTTAGCTCTATTGGTTCCTGGAAGATGGCATCCATTTCCCCTAGGGAGACGATTGTGGCCGGCTGTTTGTATGATGTGCTCCATAAACTTTTCTTGATTTGTGTGTTTTTTTAATTAAAGTATTAAGTTCCTATTAGTGTCTCCGCATAAAGATAGGCCCTTGGATTGCCAGGTGCAAGTACTTTATTATTTGAGCAGACAACAGATAAGTATTAAATGAATTTCTGCATGTTCATCCTGCTACTCTATACAACCGCTTTCAGCCATTATCTTGTAGTTCAACTTATATATGTGTCCAACAGACACTTGACCTTGACCAGGCATTAGAGTTTCGCATAGCCGCTCTGCTCTCCCCTCCTTACTTAGACCCCTGCTACCTGTGGATTTCACTGCGGGACAACTAAGGCGACCGGCTGGTCACAGTGCCAATTGCTTGCAAAACCATAACTGGTGGAGATATTAAATTGTCTAGTAACACTACAGTAACTGAATTCAATATGACAAATACTACCTTCTGTCAAAATTCTAGCGTCTGCACCATCTGTGGGACCATCTCTGACCCCATTGTCCAATGTATTGAGTGTAAGCAATTAATATGCAATGACTGTACCCACTCTGACCTGAAAAAATTAAATAAAAGTCTTCCGAAATCATTCTGTTGTGATAGATGTCGACTCAGAAAAGCCCTATAACTGTTGCAACGCAAAACAGCTCGGAACCTGAGACACTTTCCTCCTCTTCCGCTAGCAAAGTTTAAATGCCTTACTCTAGTTCACTTGAGACAAATATCATGCCAATAACTAGAAATACTGACTCTGAATCGTACGTGGATGAAGCCTCTAATCCTTCTTTGTTGTCTTCGGGGTCGCATCAACTCAAACACATATATCTGTGCTGTCAGAAGATCTCAGCGCTAACTCCTTCCCTACTGAAACTCTGAATCCAACCTTTTGTATTCTGCAATCAACTGAATTCCAGCAACTACTCTTTAATACTATGCAGAAAATCCTCATTCAAACTCAGCTAATCAGCGTACCTCATACTGCAAAATCTGATATTCCCCTGGATTCGAATACACTCAATGAAGGAAACTGCGAGTTATCCACGGAGATTCGTGGCATAAAAACAATATTAACTAATCAACAGGCTGAAATTTCCGACATTAACGCCCAAATTAAAAATCTCAAGTCAACTATGTCTTGCCACTTAAGGGAAACTAGGAAGAATTCTGAACCTTCTCTTGAAACTAATGGGCTCAAAGTGAATAGGAATTCTCCATTACCTGACGATGCCCTCAGTATTGAGACCAGATCTTCATCTTCCACCGGCCTCAATACTCCTACTGCTGCAAATATTAATTTGCCAAAGCCTGCTAACATTCATGATTCAAGTCATTCAACAGAGCAATTTATTACCAAACAGACTATGTCAGATGATTCTTTTGATGTAAATCGAACCACTCCTACCACCTGCTCTCCTCTGCGGAACAGTTCTGTCTATACCTCTATTTTACAAGCTCAGAGCCACCAAGTGGAATCCTCTTCAACATCAGTTAAGGCAACATATGCAAAAATAACTGCTGTCTCATCTAATGAGGTCTGCAGACCTGTCTGTAGGGCTGCCGCCACAGTGAGTAAACCTGTTTCTGATTGCCAGTCTCAAATATCACACCAAAGATAAAAATAGAACAAACCTTCAGAAAATGTTAAAGCCTCTATATCTCAAGATACTTCCTCCAAGCTTCCAGCCAAAATTCATCAAACACAGAATGTAACTACTGCAGAAAAATCTCAGTTACTCAAACATAAGTACAATATCACACTTATTCCCACAAAAGACCGAATTTTTGTTTCTAGGCTTGGACTCGCCACTAAATCTGAAGATCTTATCAACTTAATTAAAGAAGAATATGGTTTTGGTGTAGATGTCGGTTCTCTGAAGACACGGTGTCCCGCCTACTCATCTTTTATTATAACATGCCTGCCATCACAAACAGAAAAAGTGCTGAATCTAAGATCCAACTTATCAGGGGCTCTAGTAAAACGCTTCACGGACAGACCATCAAGGGAGTCTAAAATCTCTTCCCCACAGGCATAGCAATCAGAAACTCTGCTATCTACACATACTACGCTCTCCTCTGGTCATAGAATCCCCAGATCCCAACTGTTCAGTGTTTACCTTCAGAATTGCAAGAGTATAATTAGCAATCTAAACCACTCTAAAGCAATCCAAGGCTCACGTATTTATGACATTTACCTGCTCACTGAAACCTGGCTCTCCATAGATATTGATGATCATTAGATTATAGATGGGCAATATACAATCCATAGAAAGGACAGAGGATCTCGTGGAGGCGGAGTAGCTATTATACATTCTAACAATATACTCTGCCAAATTTCATCAAATTTCACAAATATTGAATCACTATACTGCCTTCTTCATTTTGGCAAGTTAAAAGTTTTAATCGTATTGCTTTATTTTCCACCTCCCATAACTAATATCGACCTTCAATACTTAGAAAGCTCGCTGGAATCTATCTTCCACTAATTCAATCTGCCGACATAGCAATGGTTTTGGGTGACTTTAACTATCAACTGGCCAATTTAGCATCTTCTTCTCCATCACTGCAGACTAGGGCTCTCTTCAATATGCTTCACAGCTGTGGTCTTGAAAAAATTGTCAATTTTCCAACCAGAGAAAATGCCTACCTTGACCTAATATTCTCCTCTACTCATATAGATGTTCACGTTCACAATGACACCCTATATTTCACTTGGATCATTCGCCAATTACGTTTGACATCACTGTGACTTCTCATAACTTCAAATGCAGCTCCCGTTCTCCACGATTCAATTTCAGAATGGCTGACTGGCCTCTGCTCAACCTAGCTCTCAGCAACGTAGACAAGCAGCTCCCTGACCCTATGGATGACATCGATGTGCTCACCAGCAACCTGATCAACTGTGTCCACTCAGTTATATCTGATATTGTTCCACAATCCCATCTGACCGCACTCTCTACCTACCCGCACTGGTAAAACAGCGAACTAATACATAAAATTAAATCCAAAGAATTCTATAGAAACAAGTATAAGCAATCAGGTGATAGTCAATACCACGAAATATTCAGCCAACTCCGCAAAGAAGTGAAAACGCTCATATTAAACTCTTACAATATGTATACAGAGTCAGTTCAGGATAGTCTGGTTACTCACAGCGATATCAAACCATTCTGGAATTACATGAAGCACAAGAATATAACCAGTAGAACTTACAACTCCATAACGCAGATGGAATTCTCTTATCGGACGAATTTAATATTGCTCAAGAGTTTGCCAAACATTTTTCCAGAATTCGAACAAATGATACATTGAAACCTGCCTCATTTCCTGACTTCACACCTGTTAAAGATGATATCCTCATTAACCTCTTTATCACTGATGAAGATTTAAATTCGGCATTAAAAAGCATGAGAAATGACTTTACTAGAGGCCCAGATGACATTCCAGGCTTATTTTAGAAAATGACTGTCACTACCTTAAAACCCCTCATACTGCGGATCTTCAACTTGTCTCGCAGGCTGGGGAAGTATCCTAAGCACTTTAAGTAGGTAAATATAGTTCCTATTTTCAAAAAGGTGATAAAAATGATGTAACTGATTACAGACCTATAACCTTGCAAAACAGCCTGGCTAAACTCTTCGACACAGCAGAACATCTCTTCGAATTCTTCAGGCCTTTCATTGATCAGAATCAACATGGTTTCTGCAGTGGAAAGTCAGTAGTCACAAATTTACTTCCTTTCTGGCAATACACCTCTGAAGCTCTTGATAACCACCTTCAAGTTGATGCAGTCTACACAGACATATCTAAGGCATTTGATAAAGTCCCGCACGAACAACGTCTGGAAAAACTTAAGCTATATGGTATCCGTGACCCTTTGCTCTCATGGCTACGCAGCTATATTACGCATCGTTCCTTGAGCGTTATCATCAATCAAGTGAACTCAGACTGTTTTATACCACTAAGTGGAGTACCACAAGGCTCCCCCTTAGGTCCCCTTCTTTCCATTGTTTTCGTAAATGATCTTCCTTCATTCATCTGCACCTCCAATGTTCAAGTTGCTCTCTATGCAGTTGATTTTAAGATCTACTCAGCAGTGAAGGAGATTACCGATTCTCAACAGCTTCAATGTGCTCTCAATAAATTCTCTCTGCGGCTATCTCTGAATGGCTTGTTTGCTGACCCCTAGAAGTGCAAAGTAATCTCTTTCTCATCCGGCAGATCTCCACAACTAATAAATACGGAGTACAGTATTAACTCTGTGATCATCGAAAGGTGTGACCAAGTTAACGACTTGGGGATTCTCTTCTCCAGCAGTACTAAATTCGATGCTCATGTCCTTAAAATCACCGGCAAAGCATTCAAAACAGTGGGATTCATCAAACGGAATACATACAAGTTCAAAAACTACAGTTCTCCCAATCCTTGAATTCAGTTCATCCATCTGGAATCTTCACACAAAGACTTTAACCAACAAAATTGAAGCAGTCAAAAAAAATTTTGTCCATGACCTTACGTACCGCAATCCTCTATTCTATCACTCAGTGTATTATGAATCGCTGTGTGATTACTTTCACCTGAGGCCTCTGTGCACCAGAAGAGTTACTGCTGACATCACCCTTCTAGCCAAAGTAATCACTGGAACTTATGAAGCATCTGATATCCTGAGTAAAATAAACTTCAATGCTCCTTGTAGACAAGTCAGGAATCTTACACCGTTTTGCCTTGACTCTGCGACCACGGACTTTATGAAGTTCAGTCCACTGAACAGAATCAGCAAATCAGCAAATGATTCTCTTATTGACAACTCCCAGTCACTGATGAACTCCATCCACAAGTTTGCCTCTTCACTTCAAATGCCAAATGACTAGCTCTCATTTAATTATTGTAGTTTATTATTATTATGTGTTTTATTATTTTTCTATTCTCTAACTGATTAATTATTACTTGTTTTACCGGTAACTTAACTTAACGCAATCCTCTTTTGTACATATGATTTTAATGTTTGAATCTATATCAATGTCTATCTTCCTGTTGGATTTCATATTATTGTTATTATTATTATTATTATTATTAGTTTATTTAACAAACACTCCTGTACAGAAATTATGTTTATTGTTCTGATCTCAGATACACTGTTAATGGTTACCTGTTGTGTATCTTGTTATAAATAAAATAAAAATAAAATATATTGCTTATAAATTGTTGCCACGTGGTGGTATAATCACCTTGTGGTGTCTGGGTGGTTGAAATGACTTCCCCCTAGGACGTTTATTTGTGACTATCTTGTATACCACTCCCCAGGGTTCGGTGTTCCCTGTTGTGCTAACAAAAGTCTTCCAGGCCCTGCGTTTGCTCTTAACGATCGCATTTGTGTAGCTGTTTCTGGCTTCTCTATATCTTTCCCTTAAAGCTTGGTTACTTTAGTTTGGGTTTTATTGTGTTCCTCGAGCTGATTTGTCTCAGTTAGGTGTTGGGCCGTTGCTGGTATTAGGATTTCCTTAAAATGTTCCCAATTTGCTTTGCGAATGGCATAGCGGCTTTGTATTTGCTTGGATAATGGGCCTCTGTCAAGTGACCTTGCTATCTGATAGGTAACCACTCTGTGATCGGATGTTGTCCACGAATCCCGAACAAGCCAGTCCTTTATATAGCCTGCGACGTTTCTAGTGGACAGCGTGACATCGATCGTGGCTTCCCACAGTGTGTTACAGAACGTGGGCAGTTAGTGCGGCCTATTTAGCACCACGATCGGGGAGTTGGAAAGGTATTCGTCTAGTATTTGCCCGTTCCGAGTTCCGCTTCTGTCCGGAGTCAAGCTGTGCCGAGTGGGAGATCGACAATTGACATCTTCCCCTATGATTATTTTCTGGTTCGAGAGCATGTCCACCAAAGCTTGAAGGTATTGTGTAGCTGGAGTGATGTCCTCCCCCGGTCTACAGTACAGTGCTACTATGTAGAACTGGCCTAGCGGCGTCAATACGTGGGCACAAGCTGCCCATGACGAGCATAGTTGTTTAACTTTCGTGACTGTGTAGTCTGGGTTGCGTACCACTACCGCCGCCCAAGGGGTATCTTCCTTTTCGTGTACTATCTTATTTGTGGTTGGATATCCACACACCCGTTTAGAGTGGGTGTACGGCTCCTGGAGTATGAGAATGTCTGCAGTGATTTCGTCAGCTTTTATCCTTAGCTGTTGTGCCACTGCTCTGGCTCTTTGCGCGTTTTGTTGGATGATCTCTATTTTGGATTATTAATTATATTTCTTATTGTTTGTGTCCATAGTCGGTTCTCTTTTGGTATTGACCCTTTGCTTTGATATAGACCGGGCAGTTTGGATCTCTCATCGAATGTGTGTATTCCATTTTGGCTGCTTTACAATTGGCACAGGTTGGATTCTGTTCCCTGTTGGGGCAAGTTTTGTACTCATGGCCCTTGCCAGAGCAGTGGCTGCAGGTAGGCGTTGTCTGAGTACAGGTGTGGGTTGCGTGTCCGAACTGGCAGCACCGGAAGTATTTCGGCACTGCTGCATGCTCCCGGAACCGGTGGGATCCCCATTCTATATATATTCTGTTACAGTTTTTCAGCTGTTGCCATGCAGATGGGGCTAGTACAACTACCCAGTTCCTATTGGTTCTCGATCTGGTACCGGTTGAATACCTTGGTGTTACCGTGCATTTTTCTTGTGCTTCCTGGGGCTCACATCTGGTGAGTATGGGCTTGGCAAACCCAGGGTCCTGAGCTGCATATCATCATTCTTCTCTTTCTTGGTGATTCCCTTCTACTTTTTCTCCCTCCCCTCTCTCTCTGAGTAATGCGGATTTTTTTTTTTTTTTTTTTTGGCTGGTGCAGCATAAGCCTCAGGCTTCCTTGCACCATATGGCTAATAATAATAATAATAAATTCCTTAGATTTCTGGTGACAACTTCAGTTGCTAGTTGTTCAGGCGTTACGTCTTTGTCTACATTAAATATTATAATTGAAGGTCCACGCTTTTTTGGCGGCTCCGCTGTTAGCCCTAACTTAGCAAGTTTTGGGTTTTCCATTATTGTCTGTATATATCTTCCTTATTTTCTGTTTCTATTATTAGTCCTGTGCTTCTTGTTTTTCTTACTGCTTTAATTCTGGTAGTCCTCAAGTCATCTGTCATCTCTTTCATAAATTTAGCCTTTAGTTCTTCGCTGGATTGGACATTTTCAGTGTTTTCCAGGGCTGTCAGTCCGAGAACTACCAAGTTTCGTGTTTTCAAGAGTGATGGCCTTTTTTCTTGTTGCCCTTCTTGGTTTAGTTGTAACTGTTTTTAGCCATTCCTCAGTGCCTGGGCATAGGTGGGGGCGCTCTGTTGCATTTGATTTGCCCCACATTGTTCGTAGAGTTGTATCTTAACGTTTGCCTTTTCAATTTTTAGGAAGGTCTCTATCAGCATGGCTTCCATCTTACTGAAAATGTTTGCAATCTGCGATCTAATACCTGTTGTAATTCTGTTTGATGGTTCTTTGAAAATATTCTGTAATGCCGTCTTCAAGGCTATAGATTTTTCATACACTGTGCCTTCAGGCAAGGTAGGATCCAGGGGAACCTCTGGTGGCTTCTCTTCTCCGGTGTCCTTTGTAGATGGCATACTCTCTGGTTGGTCCCTTGCTTCAGTTTGGGAACGTGTTTCCCGCTCTATTTTTGTACCATTCGACTTTTTATTTTTTTTCCCTCCATTCTCTTTAGATTTCGGATAAACGGCGTTTACGGTTAATCGGGAGTATGTTATTTTTGGTCAGCTTGTGGCTGTTAAGAGCAGCAAAACGATACCCGCTACAAGTCCGTAGCCTTTTTGGTTCTGTCTACATTACCTGTTTGTGCTTTCTGCACAAACAGGTTGTCCATTGGCAGTGGTGCAATACCAATGGACAAAATTTCTCAGGCTGCCCAACCTGAGGGAAAAAAAAAAAAAAAAAAAAAAATCAATTACATATATAGACTAAACTTAAGCCACAAAAAAATCTAAATCTTAGACAACCTGAAGGTCTAAACATAAATTTTAAGATTGCTATCACCACTCCTCACAAGAAGAAGTGAAGAATAGGCATTGCAATTTACATATATACACAATTAACAACTAAGCAACTTGACTTAATTAAATATTAATATGGTCCTAATAATATTGGGTCTTATTTTCACAAAGTGTCACATTTATACAATCACCTATTTACAGTACTGAAGAAGGTGAGTCTTCTCTTAAAAACTTTGTCTGAAATGCTGAAAAGTTTTTGGCATCCTGGATCAAAATACTTAGACTTGTCATCCCTTATTGGTTGGTACATTAAGGGATGACAATCTATGTATTTTGATCTAGGATGACTTTTGAGGTCTGCCAGTAGCTCTTAGGAGAGCACATGCATCATCCTGCTATGTTGCCGTTTTTCCCGGACAGAAAAGGGATCTTCCAAGAAGATAATGCGCCGTGTCATCGGACCCGTACTGTGCACGGATGGTTCGAGAAACGCAGTGAAGATATCGTCCATTTTGATTGGCCTCCAAATTCGCTTGACTTCAACCAATTGTGGGATGTTTTGGACCAAGAAATGAGGCCTATGGACATGCAACCATTGTGGAAAGCCTTGGGGCAGAATGGCTGCAAATCCCTACGGATGTCTTCAGACCATATTAGTGCAGTCAATGCCTAGTATAGGGGCTGTTGTCAGTGAGAACGGTGGCCCATCACGGTATTAGATAGGTGGTCATAATTCAGTCATCATTCCGTGAAAGTGATATTCAATTTCCCAATCAGTTTTTAAAATCTTAACCGAAAACATTTCGATTAAGCAATTTGCAGAATTATTTCAAAAGTAAAAATTTGACTTTTAAGAATTGAAATGTTTCTTACATTTTCGGTAACTAGTGTTGAAAATCATTTAGTAAACTAAAAATAATGGAATACTACAAAATAAATAAAACTGGAAAGATCAGATTTAATGATCTAGCTGTACTACCTAAGTGTTGAGCATATACAAACATAAACACAAATAAACGCTGAAATGCTATATTGTGGTATATGTAGACAGTGGCGTATCCAGGTATCATTGTAAGGGGAAGCATGGCGTCCAGGTAACAGCGTAAGGGCTCACATTTGGTGAGTATGGGCTTGGCACACCCAGGGTTCGGAGCTGGATATCATCATTCTTCTCTTTCTTGGTGACTCCTTTCTATTTCTGTGTCTCTCTCTCAGGGTAATTTGGGAATTTTTTTGGCTGGTGCAGCATAAGCCTCAGGCTTCCTTGCACAATATGGCTAAAAATAATAATAATGGCGCCCAGGCTTTTGAGTTTTTTTTTTTTTTTTGGAATGCCTCCTGCGTTCTGTTTCTTTAATTTCAAGTTTTTTGGTTTGGAGGGGGGGGGGGCATATGCCCTTTCTGCCCACGCCCATGTATGTAGATTGCGGTATAGGGAAAGGAGATGGTCAAATGAAACCGGAAGTCCAAAATATGGAAAAAAAATGCAAGGTACCGACTTCCGGTTTCGTTTGACCATCTCCTTTCCCCTACATTCCTTTATAGGAATGTAGGGGAATGAGACCTGAGCAGTAGCTCAGGTCTAATTCGATTACTATTACATTATATATATATATATATATATATATATATATACACACACCTTACACGTAAAAATAATATTTTTACGAATAAAAACATTTGTGTTTCATTTTAACTAAAAAAAAGAGGATCCGATTCAGTGGCGGATTACCCATTAAGGCAATAAGGCACGTGCCTAGGGGAGCCCCCAAGCCAAGACATTTTCCTATAGTGTTCTAAAATAGATTAATGTTTTCAGTAAACATCATAAAAATCTTGATTATTTTAAGCGAAAATTTTTTCAAAACAATTATTACGTTTTAATACGTATTTTGAACAGCGCGGACTATCTACGCTTTAAATAATGCCGCAATACCAATGGCTGTAATGAGCCAAGAGCGATTAAATGCCTTATTCCTAATTTCCATTGAACACGAGTTTGCCGAAAAAATAAACTTTGAAGACATAATCAATAAATTCGCGAAGTAAATTTGTAAAAACGACATAAAAAATTATTCATTAAACTAAAAAGTTTTATTATTTATCATCCTTTAACAGGCAGAAAAATCTAGAAGTTCAAAAAATTCAAAAGTACAAAATTTCATTTATTTGCCACCTAACTTTTATTTTTTTATTATTATTATTTTTTGGGGGGGGCCCAAATATAATTTGCCTAGGGGCCCCAACTGTCCTTAATCCGCCACTGATCCGATTCCTTCCATTGTCTTTTCATAGGGGCCAAAAATTCTAGCTAAGCCATAGGTAATTCTTTCACTATAATGCCGTTTAACTTCTGGCATTCATGTGATATTTTTATCACGATATCGAGAGGTGCAAATAGGAGTGTGACAGAAACCGAAGCTTCTTACGATATCGTTATCGTACCATAGCCATGTGGGTAAAAAAAGCCTTCATTCCTGGCTCATAACAAGTAGTTTGTGCACAGCGGGACCAAATAAAACTTTTTTTTTCCAAATTAAATACCTAAAAATTACAAAATGACGGTGTTAGAAAACCGAATATAAGGGAAAAGCATTGACATCCCCTTAATATTTTTCAGTAATTATTTAGTTCTTAGAAAATGTTTAAGCCGAACGTTTCTAAGCCCTTTTACTTTTTTCGGTTACCGTCGATTACACAATCCAATCTGAGATAAAAGAGGGCGTGCGTTGTAGATACTTAGCTTTGATGCATGTGAGGGAAATGCTGAAGATGTATGGAGGATGTTTAAATACTGGTGCGTCGGAATCTTTTTACTTAGGCATGCGATGCGACAGCAGGTTATGAACACTTTCCTAAGGTGTTCTTCACTGAGCTAACTCACTAGTTGCGTTCATGTAAGTTTGAATTTTTTTTCTTATATTTTGTTTAGAAATATTAAGTTCCCTGAACTTAATCTTGATCATTTATGAACTATGTGTTATATAATTTATAAATGATTTTGGTATGTGATGCCAGACAGTTTAAGGCATGAAAAAGCTTCGTGGCAAAATTAAGTATACGTCAGCGGGATGGTGATTCTTTGCCTTTTACCAAGCTAATATCAGGGTCGGCGAAACTACACATCAGGGGTGCTTACCTCTCATGACCTTCCATTGTGTAGAGTAAATTTCCGTTATAACGCGCTTTTCTTCTAGACCTACGATCATGCCTTAATACAGATTGGGAGTTTAACTGATTTTATAATAACAGAAAGGAAGATGGAAGAGAAATTGCTGCACATATAATTACTTCTCCGACCATTTACCATTTTGGTACTTACATGTTTTTTAAAAGTAAAATATTTCTGGGGCCATTATGTGTAAACCTTTGTGAAAATACCAGAAGTACACCCAAATCTAGTTGGGAGTTTAATGATTTTATTATAACTGGAAGAGAAATTCTTGAAGCTAAAAGTAAATAAGGCTTCTGGTGTTATTCTAATTATATTAAAGGAGCAGTGAAAGAGGTAAGCAAACCCTTAGCAATAATTAAGAGAGCATCCTTAGATTCAGTGTCTCTACAGATGGAGATGTGCAAATATCTCTCTCTCTCTGTACTATTCACAAAAGGAGGGTGAAGTGTGTAATTACCAACCTGTAAGTTTGACTTTGGTTCCAGGAAAAATAATGGAGTCGGCCAGTAGTTAAAAGAAGTAATGCAGAATGACAATTACAGCATGGATTTGTCAAGGAACAGATCTTAGCTGACCGATCTAATTAGGTTCCTTACAACTTCATATCACCTGATTAAGTACTGAAAAAAAAAAAAAAAGAAAAAAAAAGGTTGTCGTGAAGGAACTAGTTATAAAAAAATAATTTTGACATCATATATTTATATTTCAGTAATGCTTTCTATACTGTTCCACATGAATGACTGCTGTAAAAATTAAGAGTATTGTGGGCAAATTATTGCTGTAGATAAAAAATTGTTGAGTGTCAGGAGATAGTGGTTATTGATGGCCAAGACAGAGAAGATTCTGTTATTTATGTAATGTACTAACAAAAATGCTGTTTGGAATTCAGTTAATCAGTTTGTAGAAAGGAGGATACTTTCTTAATCAGGAGAATAGATACTTTGTGCTCATTCTGACTTAGACCTGCTTTGTGATGGCTATTGTAAACTTTCCTTAGGATGCCTCAGTAACATTTGTCTGGTTTCATCCACTCTGAAAGAACATGTTAGCATGTCATTCTTGCTGATTCAAAATGGATTCAGTCTCTTCTAACTGATTAACTAAATGCCAAACAGCATTTTTTGTTAGCATACATTATATAAACCAAAGTCTCTACAGATGTATTACTTTTTCAAAATAAAAACTTTCAACTACCATAGTATAAAGAAGCAGACATGAAATCTCCCCACTTTGTGACACAAACAGACTATTCCCAAGTGCATGATAGATATACCATGTACTACAGAAAACACTGAAAACAAAACGTTACCTTTTGTTGGACTCCTGGACATACAGGAATGAAAGAAATTGAACAAGCTAACCATGCAGCAAAAATGGCAACAGACATCATACCATTAACCACCAAAGTACCATTTACAGACTACAGATGTAGCATCAAAGTGAATAGCAAGGAACAGTGGCAAAAAATATGGAACGAACAAACCTATAATAAACTTTTTCAAATTAAACTAGTTTTAAAACAGTGGAAAACCAGTGAAACACAGGACTGAAAATAATCAGTAACTCTTGCCAGGTTGAGGATAGGATACACATATCTTACTCATTCCTATCAACTTAGAGCCAAAGAACCACCTCAGTGTAATCGGTGCCATGTACAACAAACAGTTAATCATTTACTAATAGATTGTCCAGCCTTAATAAACCAAAGAAAAATAGCCTTTAAGTCTGAAACTAATATTCAAGATGATTTTGTTTTGGAAAACATTTTAAGTGAAGAAAGTAATATACAAGAAATCTTTCACTACCTAAGATTAATAAGCTTGTATAATCAGATAAAAAAAAAATGAATACAGTTGAACTTTATCTCCTAATAAAGCCAGGCTTTAATTTGAACTACTATTGTAAGAGACCAGACTTGAAAATGCAAAACTATGAGAGGTGCATTATGGCCACATGTACTACAAACTACTGAACTTAAAAATGACTGAATATTTAAGGTATTACATTAGCATCAGTAAAGGCACATGATGCAAGAAAGCAAGCTTACACGGCATCAGCCAGAAAAAAAAAAAAATCCCTTCCCATTTCACCCATCCTTCGCTCCAGATGTTTGTATAATTCTGCCTTGAATTTATTTAAGCTGTCAACATCTACAATGACAGATGGAAGTTTGTTCCTGCAATCAACCGCTCACTGGCTAAAGGCAAATTTCCGCACATCTATTCTACAACGGTCTTTCCTCAATTTGAATTTATGTCCTCTCAGGCAATTAATCTGGGCAAGAGGAAGAATCCCATCATCATTGAGCTTGCTCAAACCATTCAAGGTTTGAGCAAGCTCAATCCTGATCACTTCACGGTTGCCCAGTCTCCGCACACTGTAATTTGCAACACTTATGCTTTTCTTCATAAGAGCAACTCTTTATTCCATTCACTAATCTTGTTGCCCTTCTCTGTACTCATTCCAGCAGCTCTACATCCTTCCTAAAATGAGGCCTCAGACCTGTATACAGTACTCAAGGTGTGGCCTGACCGTTGCCTTATACAAGGGGATAATCACCTCCTTATTGCTGCTAGAAAAATTCCAGTATATCATTGACAAGACACAATGAGCTATTCTTGCAGACTGTCTGCACTGCTCAGAAAACTTCATATCTGACTGCACAATTACCACCAGGTCCTTTTCAATTTCTACCACCCTGAGTGTAGTACCACACAGTTTATATGTTACTCTGGGGTTACTGCTACCCATTGCAGTACTTTACATTTGTTAATGTTAAACTTCAGTTGCCACCTCTCAGCCCATCTGCTCAACTTTTCCAGATCCTGTTTCAGTAGTGTACTGTCATTAGTTTCATTAACAGCCCTGCCAACCTTCGTATTAGCTGCAAACTTAGATATTAAGCCTGATATACCTTCATCAATAGCATTTAATAAAAACAGAAAACAGCAATGGACCCAACACTGAACCCTGGGGGACTCCACTAATAACATTAGTCCACAAAGAGCAGTGTCCATTGATTATGACTCTGTCTTCTCCCACTCAACCATTCCTTTATCCATAGCAACAACTTGCCCTTAATGCCACGCTGCTCCAATCTGTATAGCAGAATTCCATGTGCAGCAGTATCAAAGCTTTTCTGAAATCCAAGTATATGATATCAAAATTATTCTTTGCATCCAGTTCCTTTGTGACTACATCATAGTATCCAGTTAAATTGGTCAGACAAGCCTGCCCCTTAACAAACCCATGCTATGTACAAACTATAACTGAAGTCTCGTCTAGATGATCCTGCAGTGCTTCTTTAACCAGTGCCTCCATTAATTTCTCCGGAACCGAAGTTAAACTAACAGGTCTGTAATTACTTGTGTCACCCTTTGATTTTCTTTAGTAAATTTTCACATCTCCAGTCTATGGGTACCTCTGCTGAGTCCAAAGAAGCTCTCATAATTATGGCTAAGGATTTGCTTACTTCCTTTGCTGCCTACTTTAATATAACTGGATAGATCCCATCCACCCGAGGTGCCTTTCTGATGTTTATTTTCAACAATTTCTGCTCCACTTTGCTCTCAATTATTACAAAATCGTTTAGCTCACTTCCAGAGTTTAATACACCTACTCATATCAACTACTCACGTGTAAATGTTGATACAAAATGCTCATTGTTTGTTAGCTACCTGAGCAGGATCATTAGCAGTTGAACCATCGATATCAAGTGAACCAATCTGATTCATCCCCTTCCTTCTAGAGTTGACATAAATAAAGAACTCTTTGCATCCTTTTGCCTGTGTAACCTCCTTTGTGACTTGATTACAGACCAGTTTATATTTACCATATGCTTTTGTGTCACCTGTTAATTTTTATGCATCCCATGCATTTTTCTTCTCAGCTATATGTCATATTAATTCATCTGACATCCATTTAGGCCTAAACCTTGAACAATATTTCTTAGTTGGTATGAAAAGCCTACTAGCTAACATACGAACGTGTTAGAAAATTTCCTTCTTTTCCTATGTGGATAGACCATCTTTAAAATTTTGAAATATTCCTGTTGTTGGTATCAACAAGAATATTTATGGTACTTTAATTCCTACCTTTAAAAAAAGTCTATTATAGTTTAGAATTTTAGGCTTTACATCTTTCAGCTGTTTGTGACACTGATGGAGAACTGCTGTTATGAAGTATAAAGAAGGCATTCATTGCTTGCCTTAAGAACTACAAAACAAAAAAAAAGATTAAAATGATGCCTTTACACTATGTACGTCGTTTAATTTTATGGGTTAACTATCGTGTATCTACACCAATATATAGTTATATAATATTGGTGTAGATACATATAGTTATATAATATCTTTAAATACAGTAGTCTAAGGAAGAATGCCATCAGTATTGAATTTCTTAATCCATTCTCAAAGCCTTAAACACTACAACCAGATCACCTCAGTGTCTAGTCTCCAGACACTGCAGTTTGCACAACTGAAGCCATTGGTAAGACCCTCCCTTTGTTCCCTTCACCAATCTCATTGACCTGCTATGCACCTGTTCTAACAGATCTCCATCCTTCCTAACATGGGGCCTTTAGACCTTTACTCAAGCAGTACTCAAGATGCAGCTTGATCATTGCATTGTATAATGGGATAATGCAACAAAATCCAAGTTCTTACACTTGGAAAATAGCAAAACCACAAAATAAAGAATATATAGTTGGTAGGGTTTAAAAAAAAAGTGGGGGGGGGGTAAATGAAGAAAAGGATTGAGGGTTACAATATGGTGGACACAAAGCCATCTATGCAGTTCAGACAGATGGCATGTAGTGCACATCATGTGAGTGATCATTAAACATTTTTTTTTTGGAGAGAGAGAGGAGGTCATAATTCCACTTTATAAAGCAGTTGTGAGACTGCACTTTGAATACTGTGTCTAAGTTTACTGACCACTTTAAAGTGATGTCGAGCTTCTTCAGAAGGTCCAATAACCAGCAATGATATGAGGTAAGACTGTTAGGTATATGTGGGCATATACCTCACAGTCTTACCTAAAATGAATGAGGGCAGAATTTCACTGTTATAAATTATTTCAGAACTAGTAATCATAAGTTCAAATTATAGAGAAATAGGTTTAGACTGTATTGTAGGAAGTTTCCTTTTAGGCAGCAAGTTGTTACTGTAGTAAGTTAGGGCTGACAGCTTGGGGGAAACACAAAGCAGGTACATGAAGGCATTACATCAGGGGTGTTCCTAGGGTATGTAGTGCCCTGGTGCCAATTGCAATTTGGCACCCCCTTTAAAATTTTCTTTATGTGTATGTAAGTTTCAGGTGCCCCTTGAACATTGCCACCCAGGTGCAGTGCACCCTTGCTCTCTCGGGACGGCCCGCACCTGTACTTTTTTTTTGTACCATACAATAAAAATAAATATATAGATAATATTGATACCATTTTTACAGTCCAAATAATAATGTAGTTTTTTCCTTGCATAATGCTCTGCCTATTATCTGGAACCTCATGGCAAATAAAGATGAATTTAATGGACAATTTTAGGTTTACCTTTTGACAATAAATGATTATTTGTTATTACCATGTAAGTTGCACATTATGACCAAAATATAGTCCATTCATCAAAAATCTTCAAGCAACAAACTTTTTTGTTGTTATGTAGAGGGCACAGCAGTAAATATTATTTTGTAAACCAGTAACCATAAGTGTTATAGCTGCCCTGATTCTCCCATTTTAAGAGCTAAAATGTGTGTAGTTTTATTATTATTATTATTTTCATGGGGCTGATGTAGTTGAGTGGTTAGTGTTGGGGTTCAGTAGCTCATGTGACTGTTAAATATGGTTACTGATCGTATTCTTGTCAAAATTGTTAGTTGTAGTTGTGCTAATTATAAAAACAGAACTTTTTTTTTTTTTTTTTCCCTTTTTTAGTCACTTTCAGATCACTTGTTTCAATGTCACAAAAGGCCAAGTAAAACATAACTGCAAAATTGGACAACAATATAGAATAATACATCAGATGGGATTTGTATGTACTTTTCTTTGTTATTGCACTAGTATTTTTTTATTTTAATTTTAAGCTGATTGGTTTGTAATCAACTTTGAGAAATTTATAACACGGCTGCATATGAATATTTATTGATGAAATTTTTTTTTTCCCTGTACATTAGGAATAGTGCACTTGTCAGTACACTGTTCATACTGTAAACATGAATTAATAATAACACAGTGTATATACTTCATAGCACTATGTACACAGTAAAAATAAACTTAATTTCACAGTGAAAGTAGCTCTTTTTATTTCTTATCCTAAGCCATTGTTTTTGATTACAGAGCTCCATTTCTAAAAAATTTATTTAAGGACATCAATTGGTTTTTTAATAAGTAGATCTTCCTCTGCTTAAATCCCCACACCACCTCAAAACATTTGTTTTATATTATACAGGGTGTCTCAAAAATACACGGCATAACTTCTGGAATGAGTTCCTCGTATGTAGACAATAAAAATATTTTATATCAACATAATTCGGAAATGCTTGCTTGGTTTTCGAAGGTCTGTCTATGACACTTAACTGTTCACATCACCTTATAGTAATTGTTCAAAATGTCCACCTTTTGCCTGAATACAGGCCTTACGTTGACATCTCATGGACTCACGAAGACTATGGCAAATTCCTGGCATTTTTCGTATCGTCTCACAACCTGCCACAATTCGATTGCGGAGAGTTTCCACATCAGCTACTGGAGTCGGATATACCAGTGACTTTAAATAGCCCCACAAGAAGAAATCTAGTGGGTTTAAATCAGGTAATCTGCTGGCGACAAGGCCTGTACCCATTGCAGATTATAAGGATACAGTTGGTGTTCTCGCAACAACTCTCCAAATATTTGAACGTTGAACAGCCAGTTGCATTGCTATTCTGCGTGTGCTGATTCCAGGAGTGGCATGCACAACATCCAAAATCTCCTCTACTTCAGGAGTTGTAGATCTTGGTCGTCCTCTGTCGGCAGCACAAGGTGTAAAGGTCCCATGTTCACAAAGGCGGCGATGGATACCTTCAAGCGTTTTCCTGTTCTGGACATCATCGTTCTGGGAACCTTTCGTGGTACAAACAATGAGCCTCCAGAGCATTGCCATCCGCCAAACTGTACATAAAGTGCACATCCGCTTGCTCCTGATTTGAGTACATGGTTGGAATGGAAAACCACCAGATTCCGTCAGTACCTTGTGATGAAGGAAGTCACCTGTGGGAGATAAGACATTCCGGTTAATAACTCGTGAATCAAGCATTTCTGGAGCTATGTTGATATAAAATATTTTTATTGTCTACATATAACAGGAGAGATTGCTTCTACAGGGATGGGATACACTTAAATAGAAAGGGTGCAAGAATATTTGCTGATGCTATCGAGGCAGTGTTAGGTGGGTCGGAAAACTGCTAGCTTGGGGGGAGACAAAGACCAATAGATTGACAGTAGCCACTGGCAGAGGTGAAAGAGATTCTTGCACTGCTTCTATTAGAATGAGCAGAAGCCTGAAAAACAAGATGCATGGTATTTCAGAGACTGCTGGGAGCCATTGCGGTACAAGTAAACACATGGGTTGTGTTAGGGTAGCTAAGAATAGAAACAGGTGCAGGTATACTTGCGTGTACACCAATGCTAGGAGTTTAGTAAATAAATTTGATGAATTTGAGGTATTGCTCAAAACATCAAAGGCAGATATTGTTGGGATATCAGAGACGTGGTGTCACACAGATATAAGGGATGCAGAAATGCAATTTGGGGAGTACAACGTCTACAGAAAGGATAGACAGGATAGGAAGAGGGGAGGGGTTATGCTATTAGTTAAGAAACACATAAAAACCAAGGAAGTGAAGCCAGTCGACATCGCTGGACAGTGCAGTGTTGAGTCAGTTTGGTGTGACATAAGCATTGGGAGATCAAAATTGAGAGTAGGAGTGTGCTATAGGCCTAATGACTCTGATGAGTATAATAAGGAACTGTACAAGGAAATAGAGTGGGCCAGTAAATCAGAGAGTCTTATAATGGGAGATTTTAATTTCCCAGATATTGACTGGAATTTGGGGGCTGGTTACTCACACACTAGCAGGGCTTTTGTGGATTTATTGGATGATTGTTTTCTACATCAGCATGTTCGGGAGGCAACTAGAGGGAGTAATACTCTTGATTTGATTATCAGCAGTGATTCTTCATGCATTAAGAATCTGCAGATAAATGAACCACTAGGTGGCAGTGATCACAGTGTGCTGAAGTGGGATTTACTGAAAGAGGTAACTACCATTAGGGGTAAAGGGAAGGGTTATTGTTTCCGTAAAGGCGACTACGATGGACTGAGACAGTATTTAAATTCTATACAGTGGGACCAACTGATGATGTTACCAACAGCAAATTCAAAATGGGAAGCATTCAAAGAACTTATCTTGGAAGCTACTAGGCTTTACATACCAACTAAGAAATATTGTTCAAGGTTTAGGCCAAAATGGATGTCAGATGAACTAATGAGGCATATGGCAGAGAAGAAAAATGCATGGGATACTTACAAATTAACACATGACACAGAAGCCTATGATAGATACAAGTTGATATGCAACCAAGTTACAAAGGAGGTTAGGCAGGTGAAGGCAGATTACGAGAAATCCTTGGCAAGGGTGCAAAGAAAAACAGCAAAGAGTTCTTTACTTATGTAAACTCTAGAAGGAAGGGGATGAATCAGATTGGTCCACTTGATATTGATGGGTCAACTGTTGATGATCCTGCTCAGGTAGCTAACAAACTAAATGAATATTTTGCATCGACATTCACACATGAGGAGTTATTCAGCAAGGGGAATGCCAGAGGTGTATTCAACTCTAGCAGTAAGCTACAGAATCTTGAAATAACTGGGAGTAAAGTGGAGGAGAAACTGTTGAAGATAAATACAAGAAAGGCACCCGGGGTGGATGGGATCTATCCAGTTATATTAAAGGAGGCAGCAAAGGAAGTAAGCAAACCCTTAGCCATAATTATGAGAGCTTCCTTGGACTCAGGGGAGGTACCCATAGACTGGAAATGTGCAAATGTGACCCCAATTCACAAAGGAGGATCAAAGGCTGACACAAGTAATTATAGACCTGTGAGCTTAACATCTGTTCCAGGAAAATTAATGGAGGCACTGGTTAAAGAAGCACTGCAGGATTATTTAGACAAGACTTCAGTTATAGCTCAGACACAGCATGGTTTTGTTAAGGGGAAGTCTTGCCTGACCAACTTGATTGGATACTATGATGCAGTCACAAAAGAACTGGATGCAGGGAATAACTTTGATATTATATACTTGGATCTTAGAAAGGCTTTTGATACTGTTGCACATGGAAGACTGCTACACAAATTGGAGCAGTGTGACATTGGAGGCAAATTGCTGCTATGGATAAAGGGGTGGTTGAGGGGGAGAAGACAGAGAGTGGTAATCAATGGACACTGCTCATCGTGGACTAATGTTATTAGTGGAGTCCCTCAGGGCTCAGTGTTGGGTCCATTATTGTTTTCTGTATTTATAAATGATATTGATGATGGTATATCAAGCTTAATGTCCAAGTTTGCAGATGATACAAAGGTTGGCAGGGTTGTCAAGGACACTACTGACACTATGCTGCTGCAACAGGATCTGGAAAGGTTGAGCAGATGGGCTGAGAGGTGGCAAATGAAGTTTAACATTGACAAATGTAAAGTACTACACATGGGAAAAAGCAACCCCAGAGCAACGTATCAACTCTGTGGTACTACACTGACAGTGGTAGAGAATGAAAGGGACTTGGGGGTGATTGTGCAGGCAGATATGAAGTTCTCTGAGCAGTGCAGACGGGCTGCAAGAGTAGCTCATGGAGTATTGTCAATGATATACAGGAATTTTTCCAGCAGGGATAAGGAGGTGATTATTCCATTGTATAAGGCAATGGTCAGGCCACACCTAGAGTACTGTATACAGGTCTGGAGGCCTCATTTCAAGAAGGATGTAGAGCTGCTGGAACGAGTACAGAGAAGGGCAACAAGAGTAGTGAATGGAACAAAGGGGTGCTCTTACGAAGAAAGGCTTAAGTTTTGCAAATTACAGTGTCTGGAGACTAGGCACCAGCGAGGTGATCTGATAGAGGTGTATAAAGCCTTGAATGGTTTAAGCATGCTCAATGCTGATGGGATTCTTCCTCTAGCTCAGAAAAATCACCTGAGAGGGCATAAATTCAAATTGAGGAAAGACAGATGTAGGATAGACGTGCGGAAATTTGCCTTTAGCCAGCGGGTGGTTGGTTGGTGGAACAGACTGCCATCCCTTGTGGTGGAGGTTGATAGCCTAAATAAGTTTAAGGCTCAGCTGGACAGGTATTTTGAACGAACAGAGGGGTGAAGTGGAAATGGGTTTTTTTTTTTTTTGGCTGATGCTGCATAAGCTTGCTTTCTTGCATCAAATGCCTCTACTAATGCTAATGCTAAATGCTAATATAAGGAACTTATTCCAGAAGTTATGCTGTGTATTTTTGAGACACCCTGTATAACTGTACTGTCATGTATTGATGCTTTTAACAACCGATGTGAAGCAGATGATCTTCCCAATTCCCCATCAATATTTTTGGGTGCTTCATTGGAGGCTTGTATTTTACAAACTTTATCTAATTTTGGAAACGAACATGGATTTATATATTTGTGATTATTGACAGAGGATATAAGTAAACCCTCGATTTAACAGACTAAGAGGGGAGAAGGGGGAAAAAAAGCTTTAATACAATATACAGTACTGACAGTATAAAATTATGTTGCAATTTGGCCTTTGATTTACGGATATTAGAAGCCATTTGTTTTTTTACGCCGTAAATTTCATAAACGTGCTACTGAGATGCCTTGTTCTAATTTTTGTGCCACATTTAAGTTCACACGCTTTATTTTAACTCCTCTATCACTTGATGCCATTTTAAATTGTAAGGATTGAAAAATTATTCAATAAATAAAGTCACAATTCAGAAATCACAGAAACACTCTGTATGCAACCTGACCGCACGATAGGTTGAGACAGACTGACCAAAACAAAGCGAGTCGTTAGACCTGCAGTTTAGTGTCCCAAGTCACGTTCAGCTTGCAAGTCACTGCCTTCTGTAATCTGGGAAAACAGCTATTTGAACATGTTTTCAGAAAGAATAAAAAACAATTTCCTGTCTACAAATTCCTGAATTTGATTATAAAAATAAAAGTAGGTAATTATCAAAACAATAATGGAAATAGGTAATTATTATTAATTTTTAATTAATAATAACACTGAAGTTTTGTATAACCTAAAAAAAATAATATGGTTGAGATTAATATATACATTACTGTATTATTATTTGTCCGGTCCATTAAATCCGAAATGCGTTATATTGGGGTCTGTTAAATCAAGGATTTACTGTGTATGCTCTGCGTTATTTAAACTCTAGCGCTGTGTATATGCAATTTACATTAGAGGCTAAGAGAGTTTGTTCCCTACTATTTTTGGATGAATTGAGAATGAGGGAGAGTGGGTGATATATAACTGAAGTTTATCATAATGTGATATGCATCACACCATTCACAGAGCATAGGTAACACATGCCCCTTGATCTGCACTGGTGGTGGTGTAGCTATTGTTAATGAGGGCATGGTCTGCAAATTGACATGAAGTTTAACATGGTAATCTTGATGTGGTTTTCTCTAGGTAGTCATTAGCTACCACAAAACAGGAATTATTGTAGATCATTTTGAATGATGAGAGCCCCCTCCACAGATCTATTTATATTCACTTTTATGCAGGAATCTCTGCAAGTACCAGTAGGATACTGCACTCAGAATATCATGTGTGCCTCCTGAGAGGCAGGGCCATCTTTTAGTGTTCATAGGCTCAAGGTACTCTTAATTCTGAGACCTCACTACCTTATATCAAACATATTAAAATGCCCCTGCATTAAATAGTAGTAGTAGTAGTAGTGGCATGTGATGCAAGAAAGCAAGTGTATGAGCTTATGCAGCATCAGCCAAAAAAAAAAAAAAAAAAAATCACACCATTCCCTCCAAATGCCTGTCCAGTTCTTCCTTAAATTTATTCAACCTATCAACTTCCACAACGACAGATGGAAGTTTGTTCCAGCAATTAACCACCCGCTGGCTAAAGGCAAATTTCCGCACATCTATTCTACATCTGTCCTTTCTTAATTTGAATTTATGCCCCCTTAGGTTCGTAATCTGAACAAGTGGAAGGATCCCATCAGAATTCAGCATGCTGAACCCATTCAAGGCCTTATACACCTCAATCAGATCACCGCGCAGGTGCTTAGTCTCCAGCCACTGCAATTTGCAGAACTTAAGCCTCTCTTGATAAGAGGATCCCTTCATTCCCCTCACCAATCTTGTTGCCCTTCTCTGTACACGCTCAAGTAAATCTACATTCTTCCTAAAATGAGGCCTCCAGACCTGTACACAGTACTCAAGGCGTGGCCTGACCATTGCCTTATACAGAGGGATAATCACCTCCTTTTCCCTGCTAGCAAAATTCCTATATATCATTGACAAAACCCCATGACCTGCCCTGGCAGCCTGTCTGCATTGCTCAGAAAACTTCATATCTGCCTGCACAATTACTCCCAGGTCTTTTTAATTTTCTACCACCTTAAGTGTAGTACCACACAGTTGGTACGTTTCTCTGGGATTACTTCTACCCATATGCAGTACTTTGCATTTGTCAAGGTTAAACTTCAGTTGCCACTTCTTAGCCCATCTGCCCAAATTATCCAGATCCTGTTGCAGTAGCACACTGCCATTACTGTCATTAACAACCCTGCCAACCTTTGTATCATCTGCAAACTTCGGCATTAAGCCTGATATACCTTCATCAATATCATTGATAAATATACAAAACAACAGTGGACCTAACACCGAACCCTGTGGGACACCACTAATAACATTAGTCCAAGAAGAGCAGCACCCATTGATTACCACCCTCTGTCTTCTCCCACTTAACCATCCTTTTATCCATTGTAGCAACTTACCCTTAATACCATTCTGCTCCAATTTGTACAATAGTCTTCCATGCGCAACAGTGTCAAAAGCTTTCCTGAAATCCAAATATATGATATCAAAATTATTTTTTGCATCCAGTTCCTTTGTAACCACATCATAATATCCTATCAAATTTGTCAGACAAGACTTTCCCTTAACAAACCCATGCTGTGTCTGAATTATTGCTGCAGTCTTGTCTAGATGATCTTTAACCAGTGACTCCATTATTTTACCAGGAACAGAAGTTAAATTAAGTGGTCTGTAATTACTTGTGTCACCCTTCGATCCCCCTTTGTGAATTGGGGATACATTTGCACATCTCCAGTCCGTGGGAACCTCCCCTGAGTCCAAGGACACTCTCATAATTATGACTAAGGGTTTGCTTAGTTGCTTTGCCGCCTCCTTTAATATAACTGGATAGATCCCATCCACCCCAGGTGCTTTTCTTACGTTTAACTTCAACAATTTTTCTTCCACTTTGCTCTCAGTTATTCCAAAATCATTAAGTATCCTGCTACAATTTGATAACCTTCTGCCATTTTCAAACCTTAATAATTCCTCATGTGTGAATGTAGATGCAAAATAATCATTGTTTGTTTGCTATCTGAGCAGGATCATCAACAGTCGAACCATCGATGTCAAGTGGACCAATCTGATTCATCCCCTTCCTTTTAGAGTTTATATAAGTAAAGAAATCCTTGCCGTTTTTCTTAGCATCTTTTGCCAAGGATTTCTCGTAATGTTTTGTTTTGTTTTTAAAACAAAAACAAAACAAAACAAATATTTTGTTTTTAAAGAAATTTGAAAAGTGTTTCTGTAAACTTGATATATTGAATTTATTTTTCACAAACTTATTCCAGCAATAACTTACTTGCAGTAAACTTTTATGATGTTAAGGATTTTGCTAATAGAAAAAGCTGAAGAAAGAATTTAACTTAGAAATTTGTATTTTAGGATTAGCTTTTAAAATTTTATTTTTGGAATAAAATCATCGAATTCTATTTTTTTCATAAGCTCTAGGCACGGTGCTGAACAGAAAAGATGGCCCTGCTGACAGGAAATTAATAGCAGTTTTAGAGAATGTGAAATCTCTCATAATCCTTTACGAGGATTATGAGAGACTTTTAGGGTTTGAAGAACAGGTTATAGAAAGCACCAGCCAGACATGAAATTAACTAATTGGGATATTCCTGCATTGACCATATGTGTTAGGCATTTCATATTGAAGGAGAATATATAAGCTGTAGAAGTGGGGGGTATACATATTCATTTCACCTTTGAGAGGTGAAATGAATATAATGAATAATACCTCTGGAATAATAAATAATACCTCTGAAATAGCTCTAGTCAGGCCAGATTCATTTTTCCAGTAAAGAACACCCTTAACCTATCACTGCTAGAGCATGTTCATGTTGGGTCATAACACATTATTCTGTATTTAGCTGATAAACCTGAATTGCTAAATTGAGAAAGCAGTGCGAGAAATTCCACTCACTTTCATAATTTTAGAAAATATTCACCCTATTTTATTATTTAAAAGTTCATATCAATTTTCATCCTATTATTTCCACATGACAAGCCCCAGGGGCTCACATGTGGTGAGTGTGGGCTTGGCACACCCAGGGTCCTGAGCTGGATATCATCATCATTCTTCTCTTTCTTGGTGGTTTCTTTACACTTCCCTCCCTCTCTCTCTTTGGCCAGTGCAGCATAAGCCTCAGGCTTCCTTGCACCTTATGGCTAATAATAATAATTAAAGAATTGCTGATTAAGATTGAGCAGAGCTGTTCAAAAACCATTATTATCTGTTTTTTAATTAGTTCTTCTAGATATGATTTATTTATTTGCTTTTGACATTATTTTACTTTTATTCCATCAGCTTTTTTTTTTTTTTAGTTAATTATCCAATGTGTAGTCAGGATAATGTGACTGAATGACCCAGCTTCATCGCCCTATAAAATTAAGCATTTTGGGATTACTGTTGTCGACACCATTCTGTCACATTTGCTTAACATGTAAAATTCTGAAAATTGCCCATGCTAATTTTTATCATTGCCACAGGGAATACCCTCCATATATAGGATTATAATATATATATTACAGAATTGCTGTAGTAATATCAATAAACACAATGGATCCTCCCGTAGGGCACTGCTAGAACTGGAAAAGTTCTATGGAATGAGAGGGTATATTTATACAAATATGAAAAATTGTAGGGAGGTAAAAAAAAAACATTATCCTTTGTAGCATTTAGCAGAAAATTGCACAATTTTTCATTAAAACAGCAGTATGTATATGGTGCATCTGTATAATTTATTAAAATTTGTATAATTGATTGATTCTGTATAATTTATATAATTGATTCTGTATAATTTATTAAAATTTATTAAAATTATACAGATGCATAATGTTAATATATTATTAACAGATTGCATGTACTATTAATTTTTTTAATGCCTGGTCCTCTTATTTTAATGTTTAGAAAAGTTCAATAGGAATAGTTTCTAACAAAATTTTTATTGCAATTTAGAAATTTGTTACGTAGGAGTTCAACTCTATTTTCACTGTGTGATAATGTTGTCTTTGGCGATACATTTTAATTATTTCTAACAATGAAATAGCTCTGGATATCTTTCAAAATTTAGTTGATTTGTGGTCTTTCACAAGCACATTACCATACTTCTCTCTGGTGTATGAAGATTCATTAGCCATTGCTTTATGGATATAACACTTTTAATAGAAGAAAAATCAGCATTAGAGAACTTTAAAATGTACACACACATGCATAACAAAAACTAAAGTTATCAGTATGTCAACACGCACTACAAAATTTGGGGGGGGGGGGTGAGCGAAGCTGAACTTTCTGCACACTGTATAATGTCAAAAAATGCAAAAAAGTAATTTTTACTTGCTTTTTTTTTTTCTCTCATTGTAAATGGATAATTGTAATATTTGATAAATAAAATTTTTTTACCTTCTAGCATGAATATTAAGATATATGAAATGTTTGATTTGAACAATGCACTCTGTCTATTCTTAAAATAATAATTTGTCTTTATTCGGTCGATATAAACATACAGGTAACCCTCGTATAACACGGTAGTTAGGTTCCTATAAAATCTCGTGTAATGTGAAACTGTGATATACAGGACTAAGAACCAGTACAAAAAAGGGGGGTTATGTTCCAAAAGCTAAAAAAAATACACCATTTTTTTATATCTATCGGAAAGTTAATTTTTATTAAAAATAGTAATAACTGAACAAACTATGATACATATATGCCAGATAATGTACATTCATTTAATTTTCTTCCTCTTTATCGCTGCTAAGCACAATCAAATGAGAACATTTTCTCTGTTGTAGAATATCTTCTGCGTATCTTCTGCTCTCTCTCTCTCTCTCTCTAAAAAATCAGTAAGCTGGGTTTGTTTTCTTTTGCTTGATAGATCTTGTAAATTTCATGGCTTGAAGCTCACTTTTGAACTTTGTGCTCCTTTTAGTCGAAGCATCTGCATTCAAAAAATAAGATTCTAATTGCTCGGCTAATTTTTTGCCTTCCCACATACCTTTTACTGTAAAATTTGGAACTTCAGAATTTTCATCTGCACTATCATCCTCTCAATTGTGATTTGGTTTACCTCCGATGCCATTGCTACGAAATTTGCTTCGCTGGATTTCTTTTTCTTTTCACCTCTTTTTCTACCAGTAATTCTTGAATATCTTCAGTAGTCATATCATTCCCCTCCTACTAACTTAGCAAGTCTACCGTCACACTGATTCCGTTTTCTTCCAGTTTGACCATACAGTATTTTCAGAATGAACTGACTCTGGCCATACTTTTTTCCAACATGCAGTTAACGTTGACAGTTGGTTATACTTCTTTGAGCAATAAAGCTATGATTCTGATACAGTTTACAACTGAAAAATGTTTCCATGCCTCCAACACTTCAATAGATTCGGAAACACATTTTTCCAAAATCTATTGTAACAATTTTATCATGTAATGAGTTTTAAAGATAGATATAATGCCTTGATCTAATGGCTGAATTAAAGAAGTTGTATTAGGTGGTAGGAACATTACTTCAATGTTTGTATGACTTAAATCTTTTGAATGGCCTGGCATGTTATCCAATAGTAATAAAACTTTGAAATCTAGATTTTTTTTTTTTTTTTCCCTTAAGTTCAATAGCACAGAACCTAACATGGGGGTTTTCCCAATAATTTTTTTTGTATAATGACTAGCTAGCCAAAAGGTGAATTTACAAAAAAAGAATGGAAATGTTGAAAATTACATCCAACATAATAGCAGAGTTTTCTTCCCCTGCACAAAAGTTCAAAAATACTGTGTTATATGAGGTTTGCCACAATTCTCTAACTGTATTAGAGCAAAACCATGTTATTTAGTACAGTACTGTGTTGTGCGAGGATTGCTGAAATTTATCAATCATGTTAGAGCAAAACCGTGTTGTAGAAGTACCGTGTTATACGGGGGATTGCCTGTACACTATTGTCAGTCTTAATTTTCTAGTTTTTAACTTGTATTATAAGTTACAAACTAGAAAATTTAAGTCTGAAAACTAGAATAGATGCCATTTTTTAAAATTGAGGTTATATGTTGTCATAATTCATTTGATGAAAACAACTAAAACACTAACTTGATATAATTGTGTATCAGAAACTTTTGGAGTTCTAGTTCCTTTTAGTTAGTTGTTTAAAATATTCTTATACATAAATTACCCTATTAACATCCCCTTCTTTCTGTGTTATTATTTAATCTTCATTTTTGTTTGTTTTTCTCTTTAGTCATAAAAAATATCTGTATTATTAATGCTACATTTTACATAACCTTTTTAGGAAAAAAAAGCATTCATGATGAGGCTGGTGAGACTGCGCATCCTTTTTCTGATAACATCATTTGGAATACTAATTCTGGGTTTTCATATATGGGGTCCAGAGTGGAATAGCAGTTCACAGAATCTAATAGAAGAAATAAGGAAAGACGATACATTAGACCTCTCATGCCGGCATCCTGATCTCGATCCCTTTAATCCAGATATTTCTAAGTAAGTAGTAACAAGTTGTATTACTATTTCTTTTGGGAGAAATGTATACATCGGATGCTCAGTTATCGTATGCTAACAGAACATTAATTTTCCATATAAACTCATATGCCTTGCTGATATAATTCCCAAAGATTTACAAATAATTTGATTTTTTTTATGCATACATTTTTTATCAGTCCATATTTGCAAAATTCTTTCCATTTCTCCCATTATGCTAGTACACACATGAGTGGAAGTAATTCACTGAATGCTCAAACCTATTTTTGCATGTTTCGTAAATCGCTCTTTATCCTTCACTATTGTATTTATTGTTGGACAAGCTACATTGCATGGTCATTAGATGCAATGCCTTCACCACTTTCAGCTCTTCTTATTATTTTCATTTCCTCCTCGAAAGTAATGGTGCGCCTCCGTAGCCAGGTGGGAAGGAGCAACAGTGCGTAGCATACGCTTCTTGATTAGACCGGAGTTCGAGCCCGTCACCACCAAATACGGAGGATGCGGAAAGGTCAGGGAATGACCACCGCATATTCCCGGAGCAATATGGCCTTAGTTGCTAATGCTCCTAAAAACCAAATTACAAACAAACAAACATCCTCAAAAGTAATGCATGTCTTTTTTCTATTTACCTGCCTGTTTGAAAAGTTCCAAATATTTCAACAATTTACTTTTAGGCTAAAACTATGAAAACTGAGAATGCATAACCACAACATCAATTCTTGAGACTGCCATACAAAACCAAAACATTTTGTTTCACTTTTGTATTTGTAAAGCACATTAGTTTCTAATCCCATAAATAAATAAATTTTCTGTTTATACTCTGAGACAATCAGAGAAGTGTACAATTGCAATAGTTGTTTCACAGATAACATTACATCTTCAGTGCACTGAAGATGTAATGTTAATGATATGCACATATATCAGACAGAGGGTTTCAATGTGGAATGTATATATCATCAGATGTACCTTAACTGAGAATTAGATGTATATGTATGTAATTGATTATGGCTACAATCATTACACCATGAAAGAAAAAATAAAATAAAGAAATGGTAATCCAACTGCTCCCTACCCCTTTTTTTACGCTCGTGTAAAGAAAATAATAATGTGTGTGTGGTACTTACTAACTGTAATGGGGACATAATACATCAGCAGATTTATATTTATAAGGGTATTCAACTAATATATGTACTTTTGGAGTAAACAATTTAGTTAGATGTGAAATGCTAACTGAACATTAATTTTTAATGTTTAAAACCACTGCCACCTTGCTGTATTCATAACGCATGAGATAATAATGACACCTTCTGGGACTGATGCTGGTTTGTAAGTATAGCCAGAGGCATAACTATGGTATGTGAAATGTAGCCTTGACCACAGGCACCAAACGGAGCTTCTATACTCGGAGTATAGGGTCTGTGCACCCTGTGGGTGAAAAGTTAAGTAAATTCAAGGTTGGGAAAATAAAAGCCATAAAATAAATTATATAGTTGGAGGGGTTGAATTAAAAATCTCAAAGGAAGAAAGGGATTTTGGGATTATAATTCAATTGCAAGACTTCCACTTGGACTACTACATCCAGGTGGATGTAGTAGTTGAAGTGGATTTAACCTGCGGTGGCCACGTGAAAAAAAAACTAGCTTTGTGAAAAGGTCCAAAGACGAGAAACATGATTAATGAAATTGGCAATCTCACCAGATGGGTAGGCTACAAAATTTTATAGCAAGATACCTTTAGAGTAAATGTGACTGAATTATATAAGGCTGTGAATAGAATAGTAAAATGAATGAAGGCAAAATGTTCACGTATGACACTTTAACCAAGAGGCATAAATTCAAACTGAGGGGTAAGACAGCATTGTAGTATGGTTTGCTTTAGACAGCAATTCATTAGTCATTGGAATAAGTTGTCTCCATGGGTATTTGATGTCAACAGCTTGAGCTAATTCAAAGGCTAATTTAAATTCTTCTTCTTTCGGTACCTACTGGGGGAAGGAACCACAAGGATTGCGTTTTTTTTGGCCAGTCCAGCAAACGATCAGCTTCCTTGCACAGTAAGCTAATCTTCTAATTAATTAAATTCATTAAAATGTATTATTTACTGCTGAATCCATTTACTCTCAAGGTTAAGTTAAAGGCTTAACGTGTTGCAGTTCCCCAAAGGGAAAAAAAATTCCGACTGCTGCTCCTGTTCTCTCTATTAAACTTTTATTTCCTCTTTACCGCTGTAATCAGGTACTGGCTTTCTCAATTTATCTTCTGCTATGTTACACAGTTAAGTTGGGAACAAATGGGAATGAGAGTAGCTCTGTGCGGGCGAAGTTTTTACAGCTCCAGCTAATAGGAAGTTTTTCTTAAATTTTTGCCATTTTATTGACTTAAGTTGGCATATTAAAAATATGTTTTCTAGAAGTAGCTTTATATTCCTAGTTACGATACTTAGTTTATTTTTAACATAGATAGAACTTTTGTAGGTTATTACTTAGTACAGTCAGTTCTGCTATAACGCGATACATGTGTTCCTAAAATTTTGGGCATTAAAAAAAAATAACAGGGTTTATGGAAAAATGGCGATAGGGACAGAGTACTCAAAAAAAAAAAAAAAAAAAAAATTCAGTGTAAGTAAGTAAAACACTAAAAAAAGGTAGAAACCAAATAAAATTGCTCACACAGTTTTAAACATATTAAATTTCTAATAAATAAATAAATCTACAGTAAATATAGCACTGTAATATACAGGGTGTCTCAAAAATATTGATACAAATGTTTAGGGGAGGTAAGTAACATCTAAAGGAATGTGAATCGCATAGGAACCCATAACCAGAAACGTCACCGTAAGTCGGTAGACAGCACTGTTCATCAGTTCGTGAGAGGCAAAATTTCTGGTTTACTCATTCAAGCAGTAGTCACCGCACGAAGAGCATGCATCGATATACGAACTGTGAGACATGCACCTTGTGTATAGATTAGCAGAGGGCAGTGGACGAGCCGATCAACGAATTTATGGAGAATGCTTCCCAGACAGACAGACATGTACCGGACCACCGTTTGTTTGCACGTGTGCATCAAAATTTGTGGTATTATGGGTCATTTAGAGGTAACAGGAATATTGCGGGCAGACCACGTTCGACGTAAACTCCCGCCATGGAAGAAAGCGTGTTGAATGCCGTCCAGAATAATCCTGCTACTAGCACACATGGCGTTGTCTCTGCCTTAGGAGTGTCTCGTTGCAGTGTACAGTGTGCAATGAGATTCCTCATGATGATTCCTTACACCCCTTTCATCTCCAAAGGGTTCAGTTACTGCTCCCCCAAGATCATCCTGCACGCATGGCTTTTGTGCAGTGGTTTCTCCAAGAAAGTGTTCAAGACTTGAATTTTCCCGGCCTATGTTTTGTTCACGGATGAGGCTTATTTCACTCGGGAAAGCTTATTCAATCAGCACAATGCTCATGTGTGGGCTCACGACAACCCACATGGTGTGCGCCCCCATGTGGCACAACATTGTTTCGCAATAAATGTTTGGGCAGGTATGGTCGGTGACTGCTTAGTCTGCCCATACCTGTTACAATCCCACATGAACTCTGCTAAATATCGGATCTTTCTTGAACAAGTTCTACCAGGGTTACTTGATGATGTTCCAGCAAATGTAAGAAGCAACATTTGGTTTCAACATGACGATGCGCCTGCCCATTATGGAAGGTGTGTTCGTGACCATTTGAACAGGCGTTTTGGGCATCCATGGATTGGCCGTGGTGGACCCTTTGCCTGGCCCCCATGCTCACCTGATTTATCGAGCCTTGATTTCTTTCTGTGGGGGGCCCTGAAATCCATGGTGTATGAATCGCCTGTGGAGACAGAAATGAATCTCGTGGCGAGACTTGTCTGCGCTACTGCTACTGTCAAAGAAACTCCAGGTGTGTTCTACCATGTCTGCCAATCCATGCTGTGTCAGATGCATCGCATCTCATGGTGGAACCTTCGAGCATCTGTTGTAACATCGTGAAATGCATCCATCTCGTACTCCATTGTTAATATTATGTCAAATAAATGTTTGCCACTAATTACTGTCTCGTGTCATTTATGCTTCTTGTGCCTCTGCTACTACCTTCCTGTGACGTTTCCGGTTATGGGTTCCTATGCGATTCACATTCCTTTAGATGTTACCTACCTCCCCTAAACGTTTGTACCGATATTTTTGAGACACCCTGTATACATACATACCAATGGCTATTTCTGTTCATTGACTTTTTTTTTTTTTTTTTTTTATTGTAAAATTTAAAACAGTAAAAAAGATAAGCAGTCAATCAATAATGATGAACATGGCAAGCATAAATTGCACAAGTGCGATACGCAGTAAGAATTTCCCACATTAAAAATAGGAATGAAGAGAAGATTCTGAAAATTTATTCATTTTTTTTATATGATTGAAGATTTCATGGAAGGGGAAACACATTTCACCATAATAACATAAAAAAACTCACAGAATTCCAGCTATCGGTATTATCGCAAATGCAGATGTAATTAGATTGCACTAACAAAAAAAGCCCAGTAAACCGGGAACTGCAAATTGTTTTATGGTAGTGACCTCCAGCAATGTATCCTCTGTTCACGCTATCACGCCTCACAAAATTTCTGTTCGAACTGAAAAATGTGAGCTCCTGAAAACAGGAGTTTGACTACGATATCTTGTGAATGCAATGAATGACAACAGTATGTCTCCGACCAATTCAACTACAGTAAATGGGAAATAGCTCTCGCACATTTGACACTTTGTAAGCTTCGTGAACTTGTATGTATTGCTGCGCAGGTCACTATTTTCAGCTTGGTGCCGAGTTTTGCATTCACCTGATGTTACTCGAAGACAAAATCCCGTATGAGCCAATGCAAAAATCATGTTATACCTGCATTGTTCCCTGATATATATCAGTCGCGTTGTGAAGTGACTGTATCGGTAAGGGTATCCATGTGTTCGACAAGATTTTGCAGCTCCGGTGAACGCTAAGTTTTTAATTATATTTAGTTGTTTTATTGACTTAATTGTTGCATTAAACTATTTTCTATAAGTAGCTTATAGTTCTATATATTTAAGCTCCTTGGTTTATTTTAAATTTAGATAGCGATTTTTAAAGTTAATACTTAATGTCCGTAGATTATACCATTCGTAACTTCCGCCGTTGTTATACAATACAACATATATCCCGAACTAGGTAGCGAAACACATAGCACTGCATTAGAAATCTGTTAGCTTAGTATAGTATTATCAATTAATCAGTAAAATTTATTAATCTTATTAAATTTGGTTGTTAATTAAATTGTACTTAAACGGAATCATGACCCAGACTAGAGCAGCAAAGCAATGATCACAGATTAGGCATAGTGCTGTGACTTGGGAAGAACCGAAGGGGCAATTCTCCAACTCATCTCAGTCTAAAAAAATGCGTGAAATGTGAAATGTTTGCAGACCTGTCTAGAACAGGACATGATCTAGCCAAGGAGGATATTTTTGTGTGTGAGGATATTAGGTGCCAACTCAGCATTCTGATGGGCATCTATGAGAGTTTGGGGTGTAGGGTAGATGCCCTCGAGGAATTTAATGAGGGGGCCCATCAAGCTCTCGGCTGTCCAACCCAACAGCAGAGCTCACTACTGGACATCAGGCAACATAGCAGCAATCTCCAAGGCAGAATGTGCTGGTCCCACAGGAGCCAAGGAGATGGGGAATATATTATGCAAAAAGGATAGGTGGAACAGGACCAACCAGGGTATGTCTGCCAGGAGGCAAAAGTTGATGATGTTCTAGAGCAGATATCATTTTTTAAGGGTACAAAAGGTGGTATTATTGTACACGTTAGGATTAATGACATTCAGAGTAAGAGATCTGCAGATGTAATTAACAAGTACAGGTCAATGTAGAAAAAAAGTCGCAAGCTAGGGTTGAATTTGAAAATGTCTGCAATTCTGCCCAGACATGATAGGAGGGAGTATATGATGAGAGCCTTGTCAATGAATTCGACCCTGCAGAGATTATGCAAGGCTCATGGGGTAGAATTTTTGGCGAAGGTAAAGAAAGCCAACACGAGAATGACGAGAAATGTCGGATAACTTACGTGGAAAATTAGTTTCCCCGATACAGCACTCTAACGCTGCTCACTCGGTAAACAGACGGTAGAAGTTATCAGTCTGGAGCAAAGTTGAGAATGATATATTGATTGACAGGTAGGCGTGGAAAAATGTGCTGATTGATGCACGAACACAACACACAATAACATTGGTTTAGTATCACTTTAGTAGCACTCAGAAGCACTAATGGTAACTTGCCCTAATTCCACATACCCTAATGAACGCTTTCCATAATGGTCAAAAAAAGTCAGGTTACCTCCACTTGAATCCCTCCCGAAGTGGAGGGGGTAACCTAACCTTTTTTCTTTAGAATCACAGTCATATTTAGAAATACATTCATGAAAAAATAAATTTTTTTATGACTATTTTTATTTTCTTGTTCAATAATATGCCTTAATGGTGAAAAAAGGTCAGGTTATCTCCACTTGAATCCCATGGGAGCTTGAACCTCTCCCGAAATGTAGGGGATAACCTAACCTTTTTTCTTTAGAATCATGGGTGGACTAGTGCATAAATTGTTTATTAACAAAATATTAATTTTTTATTACTGTACATTTATTTTTAAAGATGCTCGTGCGGATACACACTTATCATAACGTCAATCAACACCTCAATAGCTATTCACTATATATATATAAAGAATCTTTCTTTCTTTTCCTATTATTTCCTAACCAATGTTTAAGGTTAGGTCACGAAATATAAGGAAACCTTATTTCCTCTGTTATTTCCTAACCTACATTTAAGGTCAGTTTACGAAATATAACGAAAAATAAAGAAACCTTTTCCTTTTTTCGTAACCAAAGCTAAATCAACAATATAGTAAAAACACTCAAGAACTCCAAAAATCTGCTTTTAACAATGAGAAAAAAACATAATGAAGAACATAAAAATGAATGGAACGAAACTTTTATTAATTTAGTTTTCATCAAAAAATCAACCAACATTTTATTTTCCTTACAAATTTCTTCCATCTTTAAAAGATTCATTGCTGCTATTACCTGTTTACCGTTCATCACAAAACTATTATGGACATTTCTTTACTCATTAATACACATTATAATGCCAACCAATGACTACACAGTAGCTTGTCGTCTGTCGCGCCCACCACCAATCATTTTGTTTGCCACGCCTGCCTGTCAATCAATATATCCTTCTCGATTTCGGCTCCTTACTTAAAGATGTAACTACCATCAAGGGTAAATGGAAGGGATTTTCTTTTCGTAAAGAAGACTATAGTGGTCTCAGGCAGTTTTTGAATTCTTCAGTGGGATCAACTGATGATGTTAAAAACATTGAATTCTAAATGGGAGGCCTTCAGAGAATTAATCTTGGAAGCTACTAGACTTTTCATACCAACTAAGAAAATACCGTTCAAGATTTAGGCCCAAATGGATGTCAGACGAACTAATGAGACATATGGCAGAGAAGAAAAATGCATGGGATACATATAAATTAACACGTGACAGAGAAGCCTATGATAGATATAAGTTGATCTGTAACCAAGTTACAAAGGAGGTTAGGCAGGTGAAGGCAGATTATGAGAAATCTTTGGCAAAGGATGCAAAGAAAAACAGCAAAGAGTTCTTTCTGTTTTTCTTTGCATCCTTTGCCATCTATGTAAACTCTAGAAGGAATTATGTCAATTATGTAAACTCTAGAAGGAAGAGGATGAATCAGATTGGTCCACTTGATATCGATGGTTCAACTATTGATGATCCTGCTCAGCTAGCTAACAAACTAAATGAATATTTTGCATCAACATTCACACATGAGGAGTTAATCAGTGAGGGGAATGCCAGAGTTGTATTCAACTCTGGCAGTAGGCTAGATAATCTTGTAATAACTGAGAGTAAAGTGGAGGAGAAATTGTTGAAGATAAACACAAGAAAGGCACCTGGGGTGGATGGGATCTATCCAGTTATATTAAAGGAGGCAGTAAAGGAAATAAGCAAACCCTTAGCCATAATTATGAGAGCTTTCTTGGACTCGGGGGAGGTACCCATAGACTGGAGATGTGCAAATGTGATCCCAATTCACAAAGGAGGATCAAAGGCTGACACAAGTAATTACAGACCTGTGAGTTTAACTTCTGTTCCAGGAAAATTAATGGAGGCACTGGTTAAAGAAGCACTGCAGGATCATCTAGACAAGACTTCAGTTATAGCTCGAACACAGCATGGTTTTGTTAAAGGAAAGTCTTGCCTGACCAATTTGATTGGATACTATGATGCAGTCATAAAAGAACTGGATGCAGGGAATAACTTTGATATTATATACTTGGATCTTAAAAAGGGTTTTGATACTGTTGCACATGGAAAACTGCTGCACAAATTGGAGCAGTGTGGCATTGGAGGCAAATTGCCGCTATGGATAAAGGGGTGGTTGAGGGGGAGAAGGCAGAGAGTGGTAATCAATGGACACTGCTCATCATTGAGTAATGTTATTAGTGGAGTCCTTCAGGGTTCAGTGTTGGGTCCATTATTGTTTTCTGTATTTATAAATAATATTGGTATATCAAGCTTAATGTCCAAATTTTCAGATAATACAAAGGTTGGCAGGGTTGTTAAGGACACTACTGACGCTATGCTGCTGCAACAGGATCTGGAAAGATTGAGCAGATGGGCTGAGAGGTGGCAAATGAAGTTTAATATTGACAAATGTAAAGTACTACATATGGGAAACAGCAACCCCAGAGCAGTGTACCAACTCTGTGGTACTACACTGAAGTGGTAGAGAATGAAAAGGGACCTAGGGTAATTGTGCAGGTAGATATGAAGTTCTCTGAGTAGTGCAGACGGGCTGCAAGAGTAGCTCATGGTGTCTTATCAATGATATACAGAAATTTTTCTAGCAGGGATAAGGAGGTGATTATTCCCTTGTATAGGGCAATGGTCAGGCCACACCTTGAGTACTGTATCCAGGTCTGGAGGCCTCAATTCAAGAAGGATATAGAGCTGCTGGAATGAGTACAGAGAAGGGCAACAAGATTAGTGAATGGAACAAAGGGTAGCTCTTATGAAGAACGGCTTAAGTTTTGCAAATTACAGTGTCTGGAAACTAGGCACCAGCGAGGTGATCTGATAGAGGTTTATAAAGCCTTGAATGGTTTGAGCATGCTCAATGCTGATGTATTTCTGCCTCTTGCTCAGAATAATCACCTGAGAGTGCATAAATTGAGAAAAGACAGATATAGGATAGATGTGTGGAAATTTGCCTTTAGCCAGCGGGTAGTTAGTTGGTGGAACAGACTTCCATCCGTTGTTGCGGAAGTTGATAGCCTAAATAGATTTAAGGCTCAGCTGGACAGGTATTTTAAAGAACAGAGGGGTGAAGTGAAGTGGAAGTTTTTTTGTTTTTTTTTGGCTGAAGCTGCATAAGCTTGCTTTCTTGCATCATATGCCTCTACTAATGCTAACATCTTTTAGTTTAAATTTCATTGGGAATAGAAAGCTGCTTATGGTTGAAATGGAGTGTTTACTTCTACTTTGGATTGAAGACTGTAATCAATAAAAAATCCCAATCAGTTTGGCTAGCATTCAGGCCAAAGCGTTGAAGTTGGTTGCCACATTGAAAGAAAATGGTAATTACACAGAGACTTTTACTGCCAATAAAGGCTGGTTTCATCATTTCAGAAGTTGGCATGAACTGATTAATTTTAAGCTATCTGGTGAAGCTGCTAGTGCAGATAAGGATACTGCTGTGAAATTTGCACCCAGATTCCAAGGATTAGTTAAAGCAGGTGGTTATGATGATCATCAAATATTTAATGTTGATGAGACAGGTCTTTTTTGGAAGGCAACCCCATCAAGAACTTATGCGACGAAAGACAGGATCGCAAAGTGGCTATAAAGGAATTAAAGATAGATTAACTCTTTTATTAGGAGGCAACACAGAGGAGAATCCCAGAGCATTAAAAAATCGTAGCAGAGCATCTCTACCCATCATTTGGCGTGCAAATAAAAGGTCATGGGTTAATAACATTGTTTCAAGACTGGTTTCAATCTTATTTTTGTCCAGCGGTAGAGAGATACTGTAGGCAAAATAATTTAACTTTTAAAGCATTACTACTGTTGGATAATGTTCCAGGTCACCCTGGTTCTCTTGGGGACTTGAATGAAAATGTGAAAATTTGCTTTTTACCACCAAACACAACTTCATTAATCCAGCCAATGGACCAAGGAGTTATTTCAACTTTTAAAGCATATTTGACGGAATTTCGGACAGGCTATTGACACTACAACTGGAGATCGTGCAATTTCTCAAGCTGAGTTTTGGAAGAAATTACATAACGCATGCAATTGAAAACATGAAGCATCATGGCAGGAAATAACAGCAGTAATATTCATGCAGTATGGCAGAAACTTTTATGCACTGTGCAAATAACTTCGCAGGATTTAAATTGAACGTAAATGAAGTTATAGAAGAAATAACTGACCGTGAGAATGTTGGCACTGCCGCCGTTCGAGAGACTAGATATGCAGCCAGAGGAAATTAATGAAGGCGAAGTTATTGACATAAATGAGGAAAATGGTTGTGATGAAAAGGATGAAGATATTCCAGAGGAAGTGACGCCAGCAAAAAACTTCACATTAAAGCAACTCTCTGAGATATTTCACGACATTGAAAGTACAAAGGATAAAATGTTGGAAGCTGATCCAAACTTAGAAAGGAGTATGACAATTCACCAAGGCATAGAAAAGATGCTCACTCCGTATCATAAGTTATACAGTGAGAAGGCAAGCACTGCTCAAACTACTCTTGATAAGTTTTTTTACAAAGAAATAAAACACTTTAATTCTGAATTTTTCTAATGTTTTAAATTACAGTGTAATAAATAAATATTAGTTTTACTCCTTTTTTCATTTCCTTTTTCATATTTTCATAATTTTATAATTGACAGTAAGAGTTTTTAATGTTTTGACAAAAAAATTTGAAGGTCACAGAACAATCGTAATTTTTTCACATTGATTATTAAGATTGCTTTGCACAGTCATTTTTATGGTTCCACACTACTGTGCAAAGCAAGGACTGCCTGTACCTGTAGTTTGGAATTGCTGACTCAACTTAACAAATGGCTCTTCTGAAAATGACTTAAAGATTAAGAGTATCCATTGAATAATGAACGTTGATGCTAACTTGATGGCTAGATCTGCCAGAGACTTACTAGTTTATATTTTGTGAGATGCTGGATTTTAGGAATGGTCATGTCTCTTTAGATTTTTTTCTTGAGAACAGCAACTGTCCCATGGTAAATAAAACACACAACCTTGCTTTGTGGCATAAAAGTTGCTAGCTTACATAAAAAAAAGTTTAGCACGCACTTTTTTTGGCTTGATTGAATATTATCATATTTACTTGTTAAAAAAAAAAAAAAAAAAATATATATATATATATATACAGGTTGATTCACTACCAGTGCGACAAACTTGCAGGAGGTGTAGGGGGCACAAAGACGAATCGGGATCACATAGCATTGCAGGGTCCGAAATGCCTTCGTCATGCGGGAGGTCGCGTGAACAAAGAAGCAAAGAAAAAGAACAGAAATTCGTTAGTGAAACAGAAATCATTTTAATGACAAGTTTTACATTGGCAAAAACCATGCTACAGAAGGTGTTCGAAAGTTCGACCAGAAGCAGTCACACAGGCTTCACAGCACCGCCGCATGGAATTCCTAATGTTCTGGAAGATTCCTGGCGTGTCTCGAATCTCCCCGGCAGCTACAGAGATGCGAGCGACGAGGTCTTCAACTGAATCAACGGGGTCTGCATTTGACCCCAGCAGAAGTCCAGGCATGATGGGTCCGGCGATCTAGCAGGCCAATGAACCGGACCACCACGACCTATCCAATGCTGTCCAAATGTAACGTTTAGGTGTTGGCAGACGTCATTGGTGTAATGTGGGGGAACCTCATCATGCTGGATCCACATTGAGCGGCGCAATGACTGAGAAACATGTGCCTCTTCAGTAAGTTCGGGCAGGACTTGCTGTAGAAAGATCAAGTATGCCGTACCGTCCAGACGAGGGGGCAGAAGGTACGGTCCAATGAGGTGGTCTCCAACAATGCCAGTCCAAATATTGACAGAGAAACAGCGTTGATTTGCATGTGTTCGCGTACCATGGGGGTTCTCCAAAGCCCACAAATGGGCGTTATGTTGATTGAAGGTTCTCTCTCTTGTGAAACTTGCCTCATCCGTGAACAATATGGACGCAGCAAATGCGCTGTCTGCCGCACTCTGTTGAAGAAACCAAGTAGCAAAAGTCCTCCGGAGTGGATAATCCGCAGGCTCCAATGATTGGACGCGTTGCGGATGGTATGAACTCATTTGGTTTGTTGACAGTATCCTCCATACAGTGGATTGGGAAATACCCAATCGTTGGCCTATCGCTTGAGTACTCAGATTGCCTTCTGCAAGATGTAGGACATTCTCCTCATTGTCTGGCGTCCTCGTCATTCGCTCTTGATTCATGGTACCTCTCGTGAAACAACCAGTCTCACGTAACCTTCTGTGCACACATGCAAAAATCGTATGAGGAGGAGCACGCCTGTGTGGGAAATGTTCCTGGTACAAGCGCAGAGCGGCATTCCCGTTACAGTCCACAGCTCCATACACGAGGTGCATGTCGGCCAGTTCAACGTTTGAATACTCGTCCATCCTACTGCCTCGGGAACTGGTTGGCAAATGCTGACTTCCAGCGGGATCGCTGTTCACACGACCTCCCGTTCAACGTCCTCTACCGCATGACGAAGGCATTTCGGACCCTGCAATGCTATGTGATTCCGATTCGTCTTTGTGCCCTCTACACCTCCTGCAAGTTTGTCGCACTGGTAGTGAATCACCCTGTATATATATATATATACAGTTGTGTTCCCGTACCCGCTGATTCAGTTATCCGTGGTTAACCACGGGGAAAAAAAATACTAGAGGAATATATTATACATACCCATTTCTGTAATCTCTATACCAGTTTTGCTAGGTCTTCAAAAAGGCCTATGGGGCTGGGTAATTCCATATTGAAATAATTACACTCAAACACCAGCGAAGCAGTTAAAATTTTACTATAAAATAAAATAAATATAATACAAATATCGGTTAAACTAGACTATTACAATAAATACAATAAAATAGGTTAAAACAATTAAAAACAATGCTAAAATCGTTAGTATATTTTAACGATTTTAGCATTGTTTTTAATTGTTTTAACCTATTTTATTGTATTTATTGTAATAGTCTAGTTTAACCGATATTTGTATTATATTTATTTTATTTTATTTTATAGTAAAATTTTAACTGCTTCGCTGGTGTTTGAGTGTAATTATTTCAATACAGTTTTGCTAGGTTAACTTTAGGTTATTACTTGGTGAATAATTTGAAATAATGAGAGTAATTTTTTCATTATCTCATTTATTTTCATTTTCTCATTATTCCAAATGAGAGTAATTTTTTGAATATATGTACTTAATTTTAAATAAACAGGGTGGTTTACATTTACTTATATGACAGCGAACTGTGATAGGAGATCCAAAGCCCTGTGGGTATGTATCAGATTAAAATATTATTGTTCCTCACATCCATATCCTGTGGTGGTCAGTCTGAAAATGTTCAATTTTTTTCACCCTCTTTAGGTATTATGTGTGTAGTACTATTTATTGCGCACACGTACCAGGTTTTATCCGTGGTGTGATGCTCTGCATTCCTGAGCGTAGGCTGGATGTTAAATTAAAGCTTGGGAAAATTGTATATTTTTGCATGTATTATTGTAGGAAGCAGGTACAATATGATATCAATTTTTATATTTATGTTTAATGCATTAAATTAAGCTAAAAATGAGAACTAATAGAAATATATGGAAGTAAATTGACATGATAGATATTAAAATTTTTTTATATATATATACATACATACATAAAGGCAGTCTCGCTTTACAAGTTTTTGCTTTAAGAGTTTTTTTTCCCAAGTATCAAGTATCAACACAGTTGAAAATATGAACATTAATTACAAAAAAGTGAATATTAAACATTTTTTATATTCACTTTTTTGGAATGCGGTATTTATGAATTAATAACTATTCATAAATACCGCATTCCAAACCACGTGCATAGCTATACAATACAGTGCGCGGGCGTCCACAGAGGGGGGCAAACGGGGCACTTGTCCCTCCCTGGGATCGAGTAAAAAATTCCACAAATTATAATTGTAAAAGTGATTGAGATATGTAACCTTACACCCTTGACCATGGTACGCTTTGTCTGCCTTAAAATTTTATTACGGGTTGGCCGGTTTTGGCCCTCGGCAGGGTAACCATAGAACACGTGTTTCATCTATTGCAACAATAAAACAGAGTTCCTGTTTTTGGTTCATTAACTGATATTCCCCAAACTTTACCAGAAGTTTTGGAACATTGCGACTATTTCACTTCTATTAATTTGGCAATAACTATTGGTATGACATTACCTGTTACGACCTGTACCATTGAAAGAAGTTTCAGCACTTTGAGACGTGTGAAAACATGGTTAAGGTGTCCACTATCTCAGAAACTCGCCTATAAGGTTTATGTATGATTAGTGTGCACAGGAAGAAACTAGAAGAGGAAGCGGTAAAGAAGAAATTTATTGAAAATGTCATCAATAGGTTTGCAAGCGATTGATGGAGAATTCAATTCTTATACGATACGTGATTATTGAAATTATTATTATCTATATATATATGAAGTTATGTAAAAGAATATAAGAAATAGAAAAGGAGAAAGAGTGACAGAACAGATTAATGCCATAAAATTTATGATTGTACATTACATCTATCTTTATATAACAATTTTTTAGTTAATTGGAATACCAACTAGATAAATTGGAGAATTTAGCATAAATGTATTAGGGGTGCAAACTATGCTCATTAGTTCAAAGGGCCAAGTTTAGGTAACCTAAGTTGGACTTCTTTGTTGTAACCTATAAATAAACACATAAAATAAAATGATATAAAATAGTAAAATTAAAATGATAATATAGCTAATTATAGATATATGGATACATTGAATGGAACATTAAGGCTAGTTCCACTCAATATATCCCATCAATAATTAGCTGAAGTTTGCCAGATGGCAAATGGCAAACAGAAATGAGTATAGTTTGCATCCCTAATACTTTTATGCTAAATTCTCCAATTTATCTAGTTGTGGTATCATAATTAACTAAAAAAAACTGTTTTTTATATATATATATATATATAACAGTTCTATATTTAACAGGTAATATTTTATGTTTTTTTATTTTAACATTTTAAACGACGTATTATTATGATTCTATATATATATATATATATTAATTCTTGTTTCCTTTATATTGTAAATTTATATACATTATGTATATGTTTTTGTATTGATGCAATACTGTATTCTATAATCTACTTGTTTAATTAAATAATTATTTAAAAAATTAAATAAAAATTTATTGATGTAATTATTTGTCTCCAAGCTTTGCCCCCCCCTGGAAAATTCTCTGTGGACGCCCATGATACAGTGTATCCGCTTTACGATATTAATCAGTTCCAGAGACACCATTGTATCGTTAAAATATCGTAACGTGAACCCAATAACACATTGTTTTTTGGTAATTCGTTTCAAGATCTCGGAAGTTGAAATTTTCGCTGTATAACTAAGCTATTTATCTCTCTAAAATGTCATTTTTAAGGTCACGAGCATGACCTGAAGGCCATATAAAAGGTCGTGAGCATGGTTTGTAAATTGTATTAGTTACCAATTCAAATCATTAAAATGCACTATACTTTCATCGTTGTCGTATGTTCCGTTATAAGAATCAATTTTAAACGCTTTTGTGATATTTTTCTAAAGCACATTTCTCAAAGTCACGACCATAAAACAATTTGCATTTTCCAGTTTATTGGGCTTTTCTGCTACTGCAAGCAATTATAAACAATTTGTAATTGCTTGCAGTTTTAAATGGGTAGTAAACTCGATCTTCTTGCATTTGCAAAAATACCAATAGCTGGAATTGTGTAGATTTTATGTTATTATGGTGAAATGTGTTTCCCCTTTACTGAAATCTTCAATCGTATAAAAAACATAAATAAATTTTCAGAATCTTCACTTTATTCCTTTCATTTTAAGCTTCGTAAACTTGTTACTCCATGCGAATCGTGTTAGTTGTAATTTGTGTGTGCCGAAAATGCTTGTGCATGCAATCGTGAAATTTATAATTAAAAGAGAAGATTATCTTGGAAACAAACCCCCTTTGAAACATTTCTGAAGAAGACAACTCCTTGTGCAACAAACCAACTAGTGCCATGTCAATAATGAGTGATCAACGAGTGTGCATTTAGTCGATGATAATGAAGAATTAACATTCTTTAACATTTGTAAGTCGTAAATAATTTCTGCATTATTATAATTTGCTTGGTTTTACAGGCTACGTTTTCATTTCTTTCGATAAATCAATCATTGTTTAAACATAAACTAATTTCATTGTTGAGAACGTAACCTCTATTTTTAACTTTGTCTGTGGGAAATAAATTCCTGCTTTACGAGTTTTCACTTTACAAGCTTGTGCTAAGAACGAATTAACTCGCAAAGTCAAGAACTACCTGTATATATGAAATCCAGAAATACTTGTAAGAGTGAGATTACCTTTCTCCCCCTCTTACACTTAACGTGGGAGGTTTTTCAAGAAATTATTTGACAGGATTTCAGTACAAGTAATACCTCATATAACACGAGGTTAGTTAGGTTCCTTTAAAATCTCGTGTAGTTCGAAACCGTGTCATACAGGACTTAGAACCAGTATAAAAAGGGGGGTTATGTTCCAAGCACTAGCAAAAATACACCATTTTTTATAACTATCAGAAACTTAATTTTTATTAAAAATAGTAATAACTGAACAAACCTTTTGCATACCATGATACGTATATATCAGATAATGTATGTCGATTTAATTTTCTTCCTCTTCATCGTTGCCAAACACAATCAAACAAGAACATTTTCTCTATTGCAGAATATCTTCAACTTCTGAACTTTCTTCTGCAGCATCTAGATTTCGTTTATCTTCTGCTCTCTTTAAAAAATCATTAATCTGGATTTATTTGCTTTTGCTTAATAGACCTTTGTAAATTTCATGATATGGAGCTAAGCATTTTTGAAGCTCCCTTTTAAACTTTATGCTCTTTTTAGTCGAAGGATCTGCATTCAAAAAATAAAATTCTAATTGCTCGGCTAAGTTTATGCCTCTCTGTATGCTTTTTAGTGTAAAATTTGGTAATTTTCATCTGCACTATCATGCTCTGAATTAATTCGGTTTTTCTCCAATGCCATTTTTACCAAATCCACTTCACCAGCTTTTTTTTTTTCTACCGGTAATTCTTGAACGTCTTCAGTAGTCATATTATCAAAACCTTCCCTTCCCACTAACTTAGCAAGTTCTACTATCGCACCGATTCTGTTTTCTGGCAGTTTGACCATATTTCCTGAATGAACTGACTGGCCATACATTTTTCCAACACATACGAGCAATAAAACTGCGATTCCGATACAGTCCACAATTTAAAAATGTTTCCATGCCTCCATCACTTCAATAGATTCGGAATCAATTTTTTTTCCAAAATCCATTGTAATGATTTTCTGATGTAATGAGTTTTAAAGATAAAATAAAGAAGTTGTATTAGGTGGCAGGAAGATTACTTCAATTTTTGGATGACTTAAATCTTTTGGATGACCTGGTGCATTATTCAATAGTAATAAAACTTTGAAATATAATTTTTTTTCTACAAGTTCAATAGCACAGAACTTAACATGCGGATTTCCCAACAAAATAAAATACGGGGATTTCTCAATATTTTTTTTTTTTTTGCGTAAAGACTTTGCATAGCAAGCCAAAAGTGGGAATTCACAAAAAATAATGGAAATGTTGAAAAATGACATCCAACATAATAGCAGTTTTTTCCCTGCACTAAAGCTCAAAAATACCTAATTATGCGAGTTTTGCCGCAATTATCTAACCATGTTATATAAGTACCGTGTTGTGCGAGGATTGCTGCAATTTATCAATCATGTTAGAGCGAAACCATGTAGAAGTACCGTGTTATATGGGCGCTGCCTGCATTTGGAGTTTAGATCTCACTTGATAAAGGATACTACAGTTCACATCAAAAATCTCTTAGATTTTAATGCTTATAAGACTGATTATTGAGACTCCCTGTTGCTTCGTGGGAAAAGAGACCTGAAACTGTCCAGAGCACAACGGATGAACTGTAGATTTCATTAGATACATTCAAACTGCAACTTTATGCAGGCCTGATATATTCCTTTGGTGCTTATTCTGAGTAGTACTGCTCTGTATGATAACTTCAATTATGAAAGGGTATTGGAACTATAGTACTCCAGTAATGTGAGTAAGGGCAGAAGGGAAATTGGATAACTGTACTTAAAAACACTACAGGTGCTGAATATATGCATTATGTTCCATTAATAATTTCCAGTTTTTTTCTGATTGCATATTTCCTACACCACATGTTGTTATTGTGTATTTGCAACATATAAAATCATTAATTTTGCAAGACATTCAATACTAGTTCACGGTATAGTACAGTCAGTCCTCGTATAACTCGTGTTTACACTACACGAATTCAATCATACACAATTTATAAATAGGGGAACAATAGCATATATACCACAAACCGAATTTGCTTATGCACTATTCACCTTTGTGTTTACAAGAAATGGCAATCGAATGCGGAATCGCCCCAACCGAACGCAACACAAAAGGAATGAAGAGAAGATTCTGAAAATGTATTTATGTTTTTTATAACAGTGAAGGGGAAACACATCTCACCATAATAACGTAAAAACCCACACAATTCCAGCTATCGATATTATCGCAAATGCAATTAGATCGAGTTTACCAGTTTATAACAGATTCCACTAGCAGAATGCAACTAGAAATTGTTTTATGGTAGTAACCCCTAGAAATGTGCTTCAGTAAAATGTGAGCTAGTGAGGTGTTCATAGTGTGTCTCTGCCTTTACGGTGTTGTTTATTTAGTTGCTACACATGCGCAGCTTTGTTTATGTGTGTCAAGCGTGCCTCCTCATTTTGTAATTGTGCTTTATTCCCTAAAAATGAGAAAAATACTTAAAAGGTGTGAAAAGGAAGCGTCCTGGTGAAGACACTACAGATTCAGAGAGAAAAAGAAAAGCAATATTGATAAATAAAGGTGGACTGAGTCAAAAATTCTTACCCGGGAAAATTTATAGTGGCTTCATACTAGCATTTATGGCCAAAATCACACTGGCCTCCGGTCTACCGGGCCTGTCGATAGAGAAAAAAATATGAAATTGTGAAATTCTTTGAGCGAAATGAAAGACCATGTGATATTGCATGTGCTACAGGCCTAAATGAGGCAACGCCGAGAATTACAAAGAATGCAGAGAAAATAAAAACAACTTTCATAGCAGGAACAACTCAAAGTGTAATTAAAATCCATTAGATTAAGACACAAAGAATTGGAAGAGATGGAATGACTGTCATCTGTTTGGATAGAAAATCAAACAAAAACCAAGTTTGCTTATGATAGAAGCAAAAGCATTAGCAATATTTTATTACGTAATAGTCGTAATAAAATACATAAGTATTTTATTACGATAATTTATTGTGTTTGGTTACAAATGTGTGTTCGATCTTGGGTGGTCGGCGCCTAACCCTATTTTTCCCATAGGGCCTGTTGTTTATATTACACGAGGGTTTCTAGGAACACAACTATCGTGCTATACGAGGACTGACTGTACTTAGTAGTAGAGTGTTATTTGTTTAGTTTTTAAAGCGATTTGATTGCTGAAATCATGTCACACTAATACCTTATATTAAAAAATACTGGAGGTAGCATTCAAACTTGTGACATTTATTTCTTAGGCAAGTACACTCACAGGAATAATCCAGCAGTACAGATTAACATTTTGGCTTATGCTGGTCACTGTTGTTCTTTGGCAATTATAGGGATTATAGCCGTATTGTCTAACAAGAATAACAAATTACTCCTGAATACTTATTCCTGAATACTCTAGATTTTCCAGGATAGATGGTAAAAAACAAATCGCGGATAATCGATTTCCCAGTTAATCCAAAAATACAGAAGTCCACGACATACGTAAGCTAAGACGTAACTTCCTACTTCATCGAGTTTTACGTAACTCGGGAATGACTAATAACGAATTGCTACTATATTATGATTGACAAATCTGAATTCAGCGCATTACTTTGTCAGTCTTTCACCATTTTCATACATTCTTATTAGTTTAATTTTCTAATCCAAATCGGTAATTTTCCTTTTCTTGGTAGATTTACTAGTACCACTGTTACTTATTCTCTTAGTCGGCACCATGATAACTATCAAAATGAAATTTTCTGTAAAGAACTTCACAGGGTTAAGGCGAAATCTCACTATTATCACCCCGCACAAGCTCATTTTACTAAAGCACATTTCTGGAGGTCACTACTATAAAACAATAAAAACAAATTGCATTTTCTATGTTATTTGGGCTTTTCTCTTCATGCATCTAATTATAAACGGATAGTAAACTTACTAAATTTACGAAAATAATGATAGCTGGAATTATGTGGGTTTTTACGTTATTATGGTGAAATGTGTGTCCCCTTCACTGAAATCTTCAATCATATGAAAAAAAAAAACCATAAATAAATTATAAGAATCTTCTCTTCTTTCCTATTTTTTGCTTGTTACGCTGTGCCTCATTTGTGCGTGCCGTGATCATCGTTATTGATTGTTTATTATTATTTTTTTTTTAAATTTTACATCCTAAAAAAAAATAGTGAAAAAAAATTTATGTAGTTGCGTGCGTAAGTTGGGGACTTACTGTAACGAAAAATGTTTGGCAATCTACGTAAAAAATATGCGATAGATAAAAAACGAAAAAATTTACAACGTACCACTCACGTGTCCAATACAATGCTGCATATGGTTTGGTCACCAACATTATAATACTTCGTTCAAGATTTTAACAGATGCACCGTTTTCAAACTTTTGAACAATTTCAAGTTTTTGTTTAACTGAAAGCGTATAACTCTCACGTTTACCCATCATTTTTGCGATTTCTAAAACGAAAAAAAAAAAATTTCAACTTCCCTAACATAACGAGACAAAATTTGTCTTTTTGCGGTGCAAAAAGACAACAATCGACACAATGCACTAAAACAAACTAAACATTTGTTCTCTTTTTTTAAATTTTTATTTTTGAGTGGTGGGTGTGAAGACAGCGGGGTTGCAAGATAATGTGGGTTACACTAAGATCCCAATGACGACTTATAATGCTGCTTCTTGTCGCATATTTACGCCTTGCAAAACATCTGTTTATAAATACTGTATTCTAGTCATTACTTGAATTTTATGATATTTTTTATTTTTTATTTGGAGTCTTGAAGTGTCCCAGTTAATCGAGAGTCTGCTGTATATATATATACGTATATCATATTAATATATTGTGAAGAAGGTTATGGTATTATAATTGTATTACCATATATATACTTAGACGGATCTATGGAAAATGCATAGTGTATATATATATATATATATATATACACAGAAGGAAAATATGTCTTATTGTTGCATAGCCACAATTCAGGTGACTTCATCTGGGGTCAACCATCCAAATTGAAAGTAAAATGACGATAATGGGTTCTCTGTTTCTGTGATGATTAACTTACACCATACCACAAATTTAAACAGATACACCAACCGTTTAAAACTGATTTAATAATAAAATAAAATGATACAAAAGTCTGTAAAATAATATTTACAAAAATTGATTATTTACAAAAAACTAGTTTAAGACAAAAATAAAATAAGTAAATACGTTCAAATGCATTAAAGTATAAATTTAAAAGCAATTAAAACACTATTGAAGCTTTCGGAGGTGTCTGCCTCCTTCCTAAGCAATAATGAAACTTAAGCGACACATCCTTAAATACCAGGTTCACGGCATACGTGGATGACCAGGCACATACTCGGTATTCCTTTCACGTGTACCAGAACTGGAAGTGGCCTGGGGGCATGGAAAACTAAAACTGGCAAAAACTCTGGCAAAAAGGGGTTTATCTCTGTCAAAAACCACCACCTCAAAAAGGGGGTGAAGTCGTACTCCCTTATCTATTCATGCTATTGTTGCCAGAGGATCCAATCCACAGACTTTCCAGCCACTTGCAGTCCCAGAATCTATGCGCCCGGTCAAGGATGACAGCGTTGTCGGGGGAGACCCGGTGTTATTTTTCCCAATAGTGCTCGGCAATGGCGGATTTATTGAGCTCTGCAGTCTGTATCGCTCTTGAATGTTCCCCCAGACGGTCCTTAAGACGCTGTCCTGTCTCCCCCACGTAACATTCCCCACAATCCGGGCATGTGATCTCATATACGACCCCACTACTAGAATCCCTAGCAATGGGGGTCTTTGACCTGGGGCACTACTGTGTGCAACCTCCGGCCCGGGAGCTGCACACAGCGTGTCTGAAAGTCGCGAAGCATCCTCACAATGCGATCTGACAGGCCCGGATAGTAGGGAACATACACTGTGGTAAGTGGTACAGGTGGAACTACCCGATTGGACTCTTCCTCTCTATTGTATTTATCAATGACCCTCTGGGGGTAACCGCACCTCATAAGATCCGTCGTAATTTGCCTAATTTCCTTCTCCCCCTCCTCAGAGGTGCTGCAATGTGTCCTCACCCTACCCAGAAGTGCTCTGGCCACACTATTTTTATGTTGGGCAGTCTGTGCCGACCTATAATGTGTATACTGGCCCCTACACATTGGTTTCCTATAAACCTTGGTTCTAAGTCTGGGGCCTTCCCTATACACCATTATATCCAGAAATGGGAGGGTTGTCATCTGTTTCTACCTCAGAGGTAAATTTTATAAAGGGGGGGAAAAACCATTGAGAAACGAGACCACATCTTCCTCTCTCCCCTTCTTTACAATAGTGAACGTTTCATCAACATATCGTTTCCATTTACGCATAGGGGAACTCCAATCTCGCAAAAACCCTATTCTCTAATTCCTCCATAGCCAGATTTGCAACAATGGCACTGATTGGAGAACCCATGGCTGTGCCATGAACCTGTTTATACATCACTCCTTGGAAAACCAAGGTTGTACTAGAAAGACATAATTCAACAGCACAACATATATCATCTATGTTTAGGTGGGATCTAGCACTTAAGGTATCATCCTTCTGTAAAGCCAATTTCACACATTCTACCCCATGTGCTATGGGGATACATGTGAATAATGATACCACATCCAATGACATCATCATCTCGTCCACCTCTATATCTTGACTCCTTACAAAGTTCACAAATTCCACACTATTTCCAATGATCAACATGGACCGACCCACAACAGGAGATATCAGCTGCGCCAGATATTTAGATAGAGCATACGTAGGGCTACCAATGAAGGAAACTATGGGCCATAATGGAACATTCTCCTTGTGCATCTTGGGTAACCCATAAAATCTGGGCAGCCGACACCCTGTTGCATGCATGGACCAATACTGGTCCTTTGAAATCTTTTCCATTTTTAGCTAGGAAAGTAGCATCTTATTTACACACTGTTCTAAGCCAAACAAGGGGTTTCTATGGATATCTTGTAAGTACCTATCACCTAATACGTCTAACACTTTCTTGTGCTAATCTTCCTTGCTTAATACCACCGTTGATCTGCCTTTGTCTGCTGGTAGGATTATAATGTCTTCGTCCCATTTAAGTTCTTCTAGCGCTTTCTTCTGTTTCAGGGTAAGATTTGGAGCAACCATTTTTGCCTGGCCCAGTATGGAAACAGCTTTAACACGAATTTGATTGGCAATATGGTCAGGTAATTTGCTAATTGCCCTCTCAATGCCCATGGATCTTTCGGTAATTGGAGGTTTGGGGACCAGATTTTATTTTATTCTGTTCTGCTTTATGTTGACTATCAATAATCATCTTATAATTTAAAAGAGCAGTATGACTTATCAATTAAAAAAAAAAACACATCTCTTTTTTAACAGCAAATTACTTTAGACTTTTTTGTTGTGAATTGGTTACTCAGTCTTCTTTAAACTTTTCTTGGCTAAGGTAAAGAAAGCCAACACAAGAACGACGAGAAACGTCGGATAATTAGTTTCCCAATACCGGACACTAGCGCTGCTCACTCGGTAAACAGGTGGTAGGTGTTATCGGTCTGGAGCCGAAATCGAGAAGGATATATTGATAGACAGGTAGGTGTGGCAAACGATGAAATGATTGGTGGTGGGCTTGACAGAGGACAAGCTACTGTGTAGTCATTGGTTGGCATTATAATGTTTATTTATGAGTAAAGAACGGTGCATAATAGTTTTGTAATGAATGGTAAACAAGTAATAGTAGCGATGAATCTTTTAAATACGGAAGAAATTTGTAAGGAAAATAAAACATTGGTTGATTTTTTGATGAAAACTAAATTAATAAAAGTTTCATTATGTTCATTTTTATATTCTTCGTTATGTTTTTTTCTCATTATTAAAAGCAGATTTTTGGAGTTCATGAGCGTTTTTACTATACTGTTGATTTAGGTTTGGTTACTAAAAAAAAGGAAAAGGTTTCCTTATATTTAATGACCTAACCTTAAACATTAGGTTAGGAAATAATATAAGAAAAGAAAGAAAGACTCTCTCTCTCTCTCTCTATATATATATATATATATATATATATATACTAAATAGATACGTTATAGTGTAAAGTTAATATCTTTAAAGTTTGAAAATCCATATAGCCATAGTCCTGCCATATCTCCAGTATACATGAAAACCAAAATATAAATCATATTAAGTAAATTAATAAAATAATAAAATAATAAGCCCAACACAGGAAAATTATTTTGCAAGGAACTTTGTCGAGGGCTAAACCCTTACAAAATAACCAACCCATGCTAGACTTATTATTTTATTATTATTTTATTTTATTATTTTATTATTTTATTATTTTATTATTTTATTAATTTACTTAATATGATTTATATTTTGGTTTTCATGTATACTGGAGATATGGCAGGACTATGGCTATATGGATTTTCAAACTTTAAAGATATTAACTTTACACTATAACGTATCTATTTAGTATATACATAACGTCCGATGTAATGTTCGATCGTTTGATGGCATTAATTGGGTGTTCTATATATTACACTTTAACTATATTACACTTTAACTATAATTTTACATCTTTACAACCTAAACTCAGTAATTTTATGGATGCTTTATTAATTAGGAGTTTGCCTTTGTATTGACTGGTCTGCAAGGATTATCGTTATCGTTATCTAATTAAATTTCTACATGCTTATTTTGTAAGGGTTTAGCCCTCGACAAAGTTCCTTGCAAAATAATTTTCCTGTGTTGGGCTTATTATTTTATTATTTTATTAATTTACTTAATATGATTTATATTTTGGTTTTCATGTATACTGGAGATATGGCAGGACTATGGCTATATGGATTTTCAAACTTTAAAGATATTAACTTTACACTATAACGTATCTATTTAGTATATACATAACGTCCGATGTAATGTTCGATCGTTTGATGGCATTAATTGGGTGTTCTATATATTACACTTTAACTATATTACACTTTAACTATAATTTTACATCTTTACAACCTAAACTCAGTAATTTTATGGATGCTTTATATATATATATATATATAGTGAATAGCTATTGAGGTGTTGATTGACATAATGATACTTGTGTATCCGCACAAGTGTCTGTAAAAATAAAAGTACAGTAATAAAAAAATATTTTGTTAATAAACAATTTATGCGCTAGTCATCCAAGAAAAAAAGGTTAGGTCACGCCCTCCATTTCGGGAGGGGTACAAGCTTCCATGGGATTCAAGTGGAGGTAACCTGACCTTTTTTCACCATTATGGAAAGCGTTCATTAGGACAAGTTACCATTAGTGCTTCTGAGTGCTACTAAAATGATACTAACCTGATGTTGTTGTGTGTTGTGTTCGTGCACCAATCAGCACATCGTTTGCCACACCTACTGTCAATCAATATATAGTTCTCGACTTTGCTCCAGACTGATAACACCTACCGTCTGTTTACCGGGCGAGCAGCGCTAGAGTGGCGTATGGGAAACTAATTTTCCGTGTAAGTTATCCGAGGTTTCTCGTCTTTCTCGTGTTGGCTTTCTTTACCTTCGCCCTTTTCTTTCTTTTTTTTTTTTTTTTTTTTTTCCTTTTTGAACTTGTTTTGCTTGACCATTTTGATGTACTTAAAAAAAAATGAGCTTCAGAAACTTCCATCAATAACAAAGAGTTTATATGCAGCATTATTGGTGGAAGTAATTCTTTAGGAAAGATATCATTATTTTTTCTATTTCTGATAATGCTTGCCATTACAGAATTAAAGATTTCCTACCTTGGTTTTACTTCCTTTTAAAGTATTCCATATATGCCTGTTATCTATATATTAATACAGAAGCTGTTTTCTTGAGGCGGCCATTGTTAGCAATAGGCCTAACTGATCGGGCCAAAAGTGGTCTCAAATTGAAGATATTTCTACCTAGTTGTGCAGAAAAATGGGAAAATATAAAAATTGTGAATAGTTTTATTTTGCGGAACAGGCCAGAAACTCCGTAAAATACAATAATTTTGCAATAATTAATCATTCTCTCTTACAGATCGAATTGCAAATATAATTTAAATATTAAAAAAATTGCATTAGTGGTGAATAAAAAGAAAAAAATATCCTATATTATATGTAGAACCATTTCATTAGCTATGCAGCAGTGATAGTCGTGCTCATTAGGGTGAGTGAGTAGCACACTTATTTGGCTCTCTAAGCGCCAAATAAGTGTCTGTAAAAATATTACAGACACTTATATGTAATATTTAATGTGTATATAATTTAATATGTATATAATTGCATTGCACTATGGGTTAGCTGATTCCTGCCACTTTCTGAAATTGGGATAGATGGAGCGTGGAGTTTTTGTTAGTAGAGGGTTGCATTTGTGCTTCCCTTTTTTTAATAATCAAAAAATAGGCTGTTGTTGGAAGGTGGGGCATAAAAGGGGAGAAGACAGAAAAATTGAAAAAAGTGTAAAGACCCTCAGGGTCTACCACACTGGGGGTTTCCCCAACTTACTGTTTATGTCATTGTGGTGTTTATCAGATTCTGTAAAGGCCAGATGTGAAAACTGGACAGTTATCTATATATTAACATGGAAACCATTTTCTTGAGACGTGAACGATAAGCCTAACCGATCGGGCTGAAAGTGGTCACAAATTGAAGATATTTCTTCTTAGGTGTGCATTCGATGCGTACTGGCTTACCAGCACATGACAAAACACAGATTACATTTCTTTTGGAAGCTAGAGAAAAACTCTTCTACCAATTGCCATGTCCCTACCCTCATGGACAGGATTCAGGCTGGCAGTAGTATAGTTACGGTTTTCGGGGTTTGCACATCCAGGGTCCTGAGCTGGATATCATCATTCTTCTCTTTCTTGGTGATTCCCTACTTTTGACTCTCTCTCTCTCTCTCAGGGTAACTCGGGGAATTTTTTTTTTTTTTGGCTGGTGCAGCATAAGCCTTAGGCTTCCTTGCACCATATGGCTAATAATAATAATTGCAAAATTTTTGCAGCAGGTACTAGTTTATCTTTATTGGGATTCTTTAATCAATAGCAGTATTCTTCTCTTTAGCCTATGAGATATTGTTCTATTTTCAGCTGATGATCCTTTAAATCAGCGGTTCCCAACCTTTTTTGACTCGCAAACCCCTTTCAACATAATATTTTTATGTGAACTGCTAAGCCTATATTCTCTGAAATCATATAATATTAATGAATTTTTATTATAAAATATTTCCAGTACTACGTTTTTATAAGCAACATGCATAATAATAAAAATTATTATTAAGTATTATTTATATTGTACTTTGTAAAGTAGTTATTAATCAGTCCAAACAGGTTTTGAACAGGCTAAGAGTAGAAAAATTGCTTCTTGTCCAAATGGTAGCTGAGCATTCTGGTCTCTTGCCAAAGCTACTGGCACAATTTTTGCCCATCTCTGTTCCCACTCTGACAAAACCAGATGGTTTTGTTGCCACATCAGCCAAAGATAAAGCTGACCTGCTAGCATCCTATTTTTATTCCAACTTGTGTATTGGTGATCTTGGTAAATCACCTCAAACCATTCCCAGTACATTCAATTCAATGCCTCCTGTGGTCTTCAGTCAAAAAGGATGTCAGAAGGATTTTGATGAATCTGAGGCTAAGAAAGCTCCAGGTCCTGGTGGTATTTCTCCGCTTGTTCTCAAAACCTGTTCCCCTGAATTTACTCCTATTTTGTGTCATCTTTTTTCACTTTCTTATTCCAAAGGTGTTTTTCCTTCTGCTTGGAAATTTGCTCATATCCAATATCTTCTTTCATTTTTTCAACCTTCAACCCATGCACGGTACTAAGTACTACAGGTTCTATAAAAAGAAAAAAAGTACCTATACATAACAATGATCCTTGAGAATGAAAAAAAAATCTAGCATGAAAACAGATTTATTTAACATGATATACTGTAAGATAGTAAATTAATTATAAGGAATTGTGGGATATGTTGCTTCTTTCTTTGGCAATTCTTTACTTTACTTTATTGTTTATTATTAGTTATATTTTCTAGTTTACAATAATGTACCTATGAAAATCTAAGCAGATGCCATTACAGAATTTTTAGTGCAAACCCCCAGGGGTTCGCAAACCACTGGCTGGGAACCGCTGTTTTAAATCATGCAGATTCATATTAAAAATTTCCCACAATATGTAAGTTAGCATATTGTATTCACTTCTTTAATTTTTGCTATCTTTAACTAATGCAGAGTCACTTTACTTTTGAATCTAGTTATCAAAGTACTCAACTTAGTAACTTAAATTTGGCAAGGTTACTTTTTGCTATTTTTTACATTGGAGCACCAACTTCATAAGCTACAAGCATTCTCTCCCAGCAACTGGTAACCAAGTGAAGCACACATTCGCTACTGCATGTGTCATCATTAACATTGTGTGGCACAAATTGTAATCTAGTTCTTTAACATTACAATTAAAGTTTTCTGTACATAATGGTGAATATATTACATGGATTTAGATTAAAGAATAACATTGCAACAATATATATATATATATATATATATATATATATATTGATTTAACAAAGTAACATAAAGAAAACATTCTTACCCCCCCCCTTTTGTTGCTTTCTTTTTTATAACATAGAAAGCTTAAAAAATAAATAAAAATAGTAATGAGAGAATATATTTCAGTTCAATATATAAGAAATGTTTTAGGAGTTTCTGTGGTATACTGCCCTTCCTTAGGCATGTATTACTCATAACCCAAAGACATGAGTAAAGTGTATTTCACATTTTATTTCAAATTTTAATGTGGAAAGAATAAAAAATAAATAAAATAAAGTTTGGTTTTAGGTTCCAGTTATCAGCAGACCTTATAGAGCATCCTGGTAATGAACTTTTTACTTTCTGAAAGTGTAGAATACAAGGAGAAATACTGTTTGCACCTAAAATAAATCATTTCCATCTGTATCTGAGTACTTTCCCTGCTCTTAATCTGAAATTATTAGCTCTTGTTTTTTTATGATATTCTTTAATACATTTTCATCTTATGGAAATTATTATTATGAAATGTGTATGTATTATATTATATATATTTATTTATTTCTCTTTTAGATATTTAAAAAATTTGGGCGAACTGAAATGTAAAACTGAAGAGAATTGGGTTAATCTTGGTCATGGATTCTTGAGTATGAACAATGATTCTGTAGCAAAACATGGGCCAATATCTTGTAGTCTCGTATACCTACAAAGAATTGATGATTTCAGTGTAGAAAAAAGTAATCCTGTTTTATTTACTTCAGAAATGCAGAAACATAAATTACAAGGAGATTTTTTCGAAATTGAATGTACGGGAAAAGATGGTGAAATATGGACCAGTGTCATGGCTGGTATTCAACGTAACGAATCTGTTATCCATAAACTAGAAGGTTCAGAATTGCCTAGCAATTCAATGCTATTAAATGTGCTAATCTTTGGATTGGATTCCATGTCCCGTCTACATTATATAAGAAAACTTCCAAAGACATATAATTACCTGACAGCAGTATTGAATGCTACTGTATTACAAGGCTATAATATTGTTGGTGATGGAACCCCACAAGCTCTTATTCCTATGCTTACAGGATTTACGGAACGAGAACTTCCAGAAACTAGAAAAAGAATGAAAAATGCAAATTATGTCAACATTTACCCATTTGCTTGGAAGAACTTTTCTTCTAGAGGCTATGTGACTGCCTTTGCAGAGGATTTGCCATCCACAGGAATTTTCACATATAGATTAAAAGGTTTTGATGAACAGCCGACTGATCATTACATGCGAACATTTTATATGCAAGCTACGAAAATCTTTGCTGATCAGCCAAAATTATGTCTTGGTAATGTGCCACGACACCAGGTGAGTTTTAGACAATGAGATTTTTGCATTTACATATATATATAAAATTTTATATACAGCAACTCCTGTTATAATGCTCCTCTCTTCTGGCCCCCAAAGTCAATCCCATGAAGTACCATGCATTTTTTAACATCTATAGTGCTTCCATTTAAAATGCTTGTGTTTTAAAAATGTTTTTGATTTGCATATCAACCATTGCAACAAATACTGAAAATTCAATATTATCTACCTGTATGTTGAAAAAATATGAAAAATTGCCTCCAAAAGGGCAATTCTGCTTTCCTGGTTATAATGCGCTTTAGTCCCTTCAAAAGCAGCACTATAAAAGGAGTTTACTGTATTAAAGTAATACAGTAAAATCTCGTTAATACAAACTCGGTTTATACAAAGTACTCGTTTATATGAAGCTCATACCATTTCCCTGCAAAAGGATAGGCTTTTCTATGTAAATATATTCGTTTATTACAAAATTCAGTTAATATATATTACAAAGTTCTTTTTCACCCTGTGAAAAATAAATATTGTCATTTTGTATGTTTAATACAAATCTTGGAGAGCGATCCGATTATTGCCCCCAGCCACCCTACTTTCCGAAGGATGGCATTGACTTGTTAGAAATTTAGTTTTGTGTAAACAAAAGCAGTTTTATGGTAGCTACATCAAGTGCATTCTGAAAAACATCTTTCTGAAGGATGAGTTGTTAAATTAACAAAAGAATAAAAAGTTTTTCTAAGTTGTTTACAATCCCTCGCTCCCCATGGGAATAAGGTCAGTTGCAATTGTTACCCCAGTTCAAAGAGTCTTTTGCTATCGTATACAGCAATCTATTTTTGGGCTATTTTATCTGAGCTGATGTCTTTTTTGAAACTGGTGTCTTTAAATTCATTTTAAATTTGTTTTTATTAAATCTTATCTAGCAGTGCTAAGCCGACAAAATGTAAACGGACGGAATTAAGCTTGGAAATTAAGCTAAAAATTATACAAGAGGCTGATAGGATGGAAAGAAGCAAAATGGATATTGCAAAGGAATATAACATCCCTTTACCTATTTTATCTACAATACTGAAAAACCAAAAAAGACTTGAAGAAGTGGGTGACACTGGAGCAGCAATGAAAAACAGGAAACAAATTTGTGGTGCAAAATGTGAGGAGCTTGAAACAAAACTTTTCGAGTGGTACCAACAAATGCGTGCATCTAATTTGCCAATATCAGGTCTGATTTTGCAAGAAAAGGCAAATTATCTAGCTCAGCAACATGGGATTAGCGACTTCAAATGCAGCAGCGGCTGGCTCCAAAGATTTAAAGACAGGAATGAGTCTGGATTAGTAGACAAAGAAAAGGCTACAGACTGGTTGTGTTCTGTACAGTCCATTCTTGAAAAATATGTGGCAAAGGATATTTTTAATCTTGACAAGACAGGTTTATTTTATAATTTGCTGCCGAATAAAACATTTGCTGTTCGAGAAGAGTCTTATTGTGGTGGAAAATTTAGTAAACAAAGACTCGCTGTTTTGTTATGCTGCAATTCAGATGGCAGTACAAAACTACGCCCACTTGTGATTGGTAAGTTTTCCAAGCCAAGATATTTTAAAGCAGTTAACCAACTTCCCTGTGATTATGAGGTCAATAGAAGTGCTTGGCTTACGGTCAATTTTTCAGTCTTGGTTATCAAAATTGGACAGAAGAATGGCTTCAGAAAAAAAGGAATATTTTTATGATTCTGGATTGTTGTACAGCACATTCTGCTGAGACACTTAAGTTGACAAATATATGGCTGTTGTTTTTACCCCCCCCAATACCAACAGTTTAATGCATCTACTGGATAAAGGCATTATTTATAACCTCAATAGAGCATATAGAGCTTGCCTGATAAGGTACTTGATCCGCAACATAGAAGGAGGGAACAATTTGCAGACAAATTGGAATGTCTTCAATGCTATCCGTAATCTTGTTATTGCTTGGGAAAGTATTACATCAAGTGTAATAATCAACTGTTTCAGAAAGAGTGGCTTTGGAGAGAACATCATTGAAAAACATGGTCCAGCAGACGAATGTGATAGCAACATTGAGGAATGGAGGAATTTGAAGGAGCATATGGATTTTGTTGGCGAATTTGAAGAGTTTGTGAAGGTGGGTGATGAAGTTGCTACAACTGCAATGCCAACACCAGAAGAGCTGCTGGGTACCAAACAAAATGATGGTGTTGGTGTTTTTGTTAAATAATATAAGATCTTTAAAAAATATGTTATTCCTATTACTGTATTGTTAGACAAGGCTTTCATTTTATTTTATTAATTTATTTTCGATATTATTATTATTATTATTATTAGATATACAGTATGTGCCAAAAAAAAAAACGGTAAAATTTTGATACTTTTGGGCGACTTGAACTTTGTATTAACAAGATTCCACTGTACACTGAATTTTGCACTAACCTACACTGCAAAATTATATATAGGGTTATCTATTTATTATGCAGCCTAACTATTGGCAGTGTAGCACATGATGTCACTAGATATGGAGTAAGATATTTTTTAGAAAAGTGATAGTTTCATTGTAATAGTATGGTATTTAAGAGCAGTACAGTATTTATTAGATCAGTGCATAACATGGATTTTTCCCAAGAAGAGTAGAATGCGTTTGTTTTAGAATATCACCTTGCAACCAAATTGTTTTTTGCAATGAATATCCAAAACAGGTATGTACAAAATAAGACAATCCATGAACATATTTTTTGTAGAGTTTACAGGTAACACTTTTTTCATATTCTGTACTAGTAAATTAAATTCTGCACAGGCCTGTACCACATAATATAGATAATGTTTGTGCCATTAATGAACATATTCTTCAGAAACTTACTTAACATACTAAACAAAAGTGAATGCCTGTTTATATGAGGCAGGTGGGCACTTTCATTACATTCTGAAACAGTTTTAAATAAATTCTGCATTCATTGTTAATAACAATTTTGTTGTATTGCAAGATTGGGTTTCATTTTATTTGGATAACTCTGTATATTTAATTACAATTTAAAATTATAGTAATCTTATGCAGGGCCGATGCTAGTGTTTGTGGTGCCTGAGGCAAAACATAACAACTGCTAATTCATATTGTATCTTAACATGCATATATATATGTGCAGTGCGGCACAGCACCTATTTTAGATGGCGCCTGTGGCAAGTGCCTCACTTGCACACCCCTAGCACCGCCCCTGGTCATATGTTTAGTCCATTATTGTATGTGAAGTGAAGTTACAGAAGATAGTATTCTGCCAGTCAGTTAAAGTGAGCTTTATGCAGTGGGTAGCCTACATACACTCAGTGATCACTGAATTGTGATCACCCAGCCCTAATATGCCACATAGCTCGCAGTATAAAAAGGCAAACAGCTTTGTATTCTAGAGCAGTAATAATTTGCATCTGCTCATGCATGTCAGAGTGATAAAGTGGTAGTTAGGGGAAGTAGTAAAGGTATCATGGATTTTGAAAAGGGCATGATTGTAGGAGCTCATGTGTCCAGTGCTTCTATATTAGAAATGGCTCATCTTGTCAGTTGCTCATGGTCCACCAAGGTTAAGGTGTACAAAGAATGGTGTGGAACAGGTCAAACCATCTTCCACCGACAGAACTATAAAGGATTACACAAGGTGGACGTTAGTGGTGAGTGAAGGGTGTAGCGCGTCGTACAGGTTGAACAGCAGGTCACAGTGTAACAGTTGATATCGCAGTACAGTATGGGAAAAGCAAGAGCAATATCTCAAATGAAGATGCACCACACACTCAGATATATGGAATTCCACAGCAGCACCCAAGAAATGCCCTCCCCTCACCGTTGATCATCGTCAATGGTAAATGCTTCGGTGTTAACAACACACTGGTTGGACATTGGAAGACTGGAAATGAATGTGCGCTCATCAGTTGATTCCAAATACCTGGTGAACACACCGATGGATGCCTTCATGTGTCGTGCAAGCAACAAATTGCTTATTGGAGGCTTGAAGAGGTGAAACCCATGTTTAGTCTCTAGAGCAAAGTTTCCGGCATCCCCCTCCCCCCATACTTCTCCTTCAACCCATGCACGGTACTAAGTACTATAGGTTTTGATACCTTTCGTGTTTGGGCTTTTCATAAAAAAAAAAAAAAAAAAAAAGTCCACGAACCCATTATGCATGGTACTCACTATTCAGGCAGGTGTTGGTGGTTGATTAATATGGGGCATGTTTTTCTGGCAAGAACTAGGACCCCTGTTGTGTGTGGGCCAACAAGGTCTACTGGCAGCTCATAGGAGACCATGTGCACCCTTTGCATTTTTTTACAGAGGCAGAAATGGATCTTCCAAGATATATTTCTGTCCGGGAAAAAATGTGCCATGCCATGTCATTAGGCTGCACTGTGCATGAGTGGTTCAAGGAACACAGTGAAGATATCACCTATCTTGATTGGCCTCCAAATTTGCCTGATCTCACCCCAGTTGAACACCCTTGTGGGATGTTTTGGAACAAGAAGTGAGGTTTATGGGCATGCAACCGTAATCTGTTCTGACACAAGTAGGGATCTGCAGCATGGCTGCAGATCCCTATTGGTGTCTTCAGGTGCCTAGTGGAGTCAGTGCCTAGGCGAATAGAGGCTGTTATCTATGCAAACAGTGGCCCAACATGTTATTAGGTAGGTGATCACAATTCAGTAATCATTGAGTGTATGTCATTATGGGCTTGCTGGTTGTGACTACTGGCTTAACGTAATAACGATTCAAGAATGGTCTCAGCTAGTGAGCCTGTTGTTAAAAATAGCTAATTATCTTAAAGATCTTTTTAATCCATAGACCATAGCATATACAGATTTTATTAGCATACTATCAGCAATAGAATTATAATTTTCAGTCCATTTCTTACAACACACCTGATCATCTCTGTTAATTCTGTTGGAAAAGATCAGTTGAACTGTTTGCTTTTTCTGAATTCCACGCACATACCAGAATTCCAGGTAATGAAACATCCTCCAAACTTTCATTACTCAACATTTCAGGTCCCTTATATGGATTACAAAAATACATCGGATACAAATATGGAATGCCCAAGTAGATAATAAATTGTTCGAGAGCAATGAAACTCCAGCTAGATAGAGCAGTATGAAGAGGTTATCCTCATCAGACCATGAATTGGACATCTCCAATTAATATATTTATTCACAAGTGACATTTACCATTAGCATTAGTAGAAGCATATGATGCAAGAAAGCAAGCTTATGCAGCATCAGCCAAAAAAAAAAAAAAAAAACCCACTTCCATTTCATGTCCAGCTGAGCCTTAAATTTATTTAGGCTATCAACTTCCACAATAAGGGATGGAAGTCTGTTCCACCAACCAACTACCTGCTGGCTAAAGGCAAATTTCCGTACATCTGTCCTACATTTGTCTTTCCTCAATCTGAATTTATGCCCTCTCAGGTGATTATTCTGAGCAAGAGGGAGAATCCCATCGTCATTGAGAATGCTCAAACCATTCAAGGCTTTTTACACCTCAATCAGATCACGTCGCCGGTGCCTAGTCTCCAGACACTGTAATTTGCAAAACTTAAGCCTTTCTTCGTAAGAGCAACCCTTTGTTCCATTCACTAATCTTGTTGCCCTTCTCTGTACTCGTTCCAGCAGCTCTACATCCTTCTTGAAATGAGGCCTCCTGACCTGTATACAGTACTCAAGGTGTGGCCTGACCATTGTCTTATACAAGGGAATAATCACCTCCTTATCCCTGCTAGAAATATTTCTGTATATCATTGACAAGACACCATGAGCTACTCTTGCAGCCCATCTCCACTGCTCAGAGAACTTCATATCTACCTGCACAATTACCCCCGGGTCCTTTTCATTCTCTACCACTGTCAGTGTAATACCACAGAGTTGGTACGCTGCTCTGGGGTTGCTGTTTCCCATATGTAGTACTTTACATTTGTCAATGTTAAACTTCATTTGCCACCTCTCATCCCATCTGCTCAACCTTTCCAGATCCTGTTGCAGCAGCATAGTTTCAGTAGTCTCCTTAACAACCCTGCCAACCTTTGTATAGTCTGCAAACTTGGACATTAAGCTTGATATACCATCATCAATATCATTTATAAATACAGAAAACAACAATGGACCCAACACTGAACCCTGAGGGACTCCACTAATAACATTAGTCCACGATGAGCAGTGTCCATTGATTACCACTCTCTGTCTTCTCCCACTCAACCATCCCTTTATCAAAAGCAGCAATTTGCCTCCAATGCCACACTGCTCCAATTTGTGCAACAGTATCAAAAGCCTTTCTAAGATCCAAATATATTATATCAAAGTTATTGCCTGCATCCAGTTCTTTTGTGACTGCATCATAGTATCCAATCAAATTGGTCAGGCAAGACTTTCCCTTAACAAAACCGTGCTGTGTCAGAGCTATAACTGAAGTCTTGTCTAGATGATCCTGCAGTGCTTCTTTAACCAGTGCCTCCATTAATTTTCCTGGAACAAAGTTAAACTCAAAGGTATATATTTACTTGTGTCAGCCTTTGATCCTCCTTTGTGAATTGGGGTCACATTTGCACATCTCCAGTATAGGGGTACCTCACCTGAGTCCAAGGAAGCTCCCATAATTATGGCTAAAGGTTTGCTTACTTCCTTTGCTGCCTCATTTAATATACCTGGATAGATCCCATCCACCCCAGGTGCCTTTCTTGTGTTTATCTTCAACAACGTCTCCTCCACTTTACCCTTAGTTATTACAAGATTATCTAGCTTACTGCCAGAGTTGATTACACCTCTGGCGTTCCCCTCACTGAATAACTCCTCATGTGTGAATGTCGATGCAAAATATTCATTTAGTTTGTTAGCTACCTGAGCAGGATCATCAACAGTTGAACCATCGATATCAAGTGGACCAATCTGATTCATCCCCTTCCTTCTAGAGTTTACATAAGTAAAGAACTCTTTGCTGTTTTTCTTTGCATCCTTTGCCAAAGATTTCTTGTAATCTGCCTTTGCCTGCCTAACCTACTTTGTAACTTGGTTACAGATCAGCTTATATCTACCATAGGCTTCTGTGTCACATGTTAATTTATATGTATCCCATACATATTTCTTATCTGCCATATGTCTCATTAGCTCATCTGACATCCATTTCTGCCTAAACCTTGAACAATATTTCTTAGTTGGTATGTAATGCCTAGTAGCTTCCAAGATAAGTTCTTTGAATGCTTCCCATTTTGAATTTGCTGTTGGTAACATCATCAGTTGGTCCCACTGTATAGAATATAAATACTGTCTCAGACCATCGTAGTCGCCTTTATGAAAGCAAAAACCCTTCCCTTTACCCCTGATAGTAGTTACCTCTTTGAGTAAATCCCACTTCAGCACACTGTGATCCCTGCCACCTAGTGGTACCTTTATCTGCAGATTCTTAATGCATGAAGAATCACTACTGATAATCAGATCAAGAGTATTACTCCCTCTAGTTGCCTCCCGAACACACTGATGTAGAAAACGATCATCCAATAAATCCACAAAAGCTGTGCTAGTGTGTGTGAGTGACCAACCCACGAATTCCAGTCAATGTCTGGGAAATTAAAATCGCTCATTATAAGACTCTCTGATTTACTGGCCCACTCTATTTCCCCGTACAGTTTCTTATTATACTCATCAGAGTCATTAGGCCTATAGCACACTCCTACTCTCAATTTTGATCTCCCAATGCTTATGTCACACCAAACTGACTCGACACTGCACTGTCCAGCGATGTCGACTGGCTTCACTTCCATGGATTTTATGTGTTTCTTAACTAATAGCATAACCCTTCCACCCTTCGTATCCTTTCTGTACACATTGTACACCCTAAATTCCAGTTCTGCATTCCATATATCTGTGTGACACTACGTCTCTGATATCCCAACAATATCAGCCTTTGATGTTTTGAGCAATACCTCAAATTCATCAAATTTATTTACCAAACTCCTAGCATTGGTGTACACGCAAGTATACATGCACCTGTTCCTATTCTTAGCTACCCTAACACAACCCATGTGTTTACTTGTACCGCAATGACTCCCAGCAGTCTCTGAAATATCCTGCATCTTGTTTTCCAGGCTGCTGCTCATTTCAATAGAAGCAGTGCAAGAATCACTTTCACCTCTGCCAGTGGCTACTGTTAATCTATTAATCCTTGTATCCCCCCAAGCTAGCAGTTTTCTCACCCATCTAACATATGCCTCGATAGCATCAGCAAATATTCTTGCACCTTTTCTATTTAAGTGTATCCCATCCCTGTAGAAGCAGTCTCTCCTGTTAACAAGTACAGACCAGACTGAAAAAAATTCTACCCCTTGAGCCTTGCACAGTCTTTCCAGGGCCAAATTGATCGACAAGACTCTCATCATATACTCCCTCCTCTCGTGTCTGGGCAGAATTGCAGACACTTTCAAATTCAACCCTAATTCACGGCTTTTTTTCAACAGTGACCTGTACTTGTTAAGTAATTCTGCCGGTCTCCTACTCTTAATATCATTAGTGCCAATGTGTACAACTATATCACCTTTTGTGCCCTTAAAAGATGATATCCACTCTACAATGTCATCAACCTTTGCCCCTGGCAGACATACCCTGGTCCTGTTCCACCTATCCTTTTTACCAAGCATGTTCCCCGTTTCCCTGACAATAGTCACCAACAACTACTAGTTCCTGTGGGACCAGCGCATTCTGCCTTGGGCGTTGCCGCTGTGTTGCACGATGACCAGGTGCAAGCTCTGGCATTGATGTGGGCAGCTGTGAGCTTGATGGGCCCCTCAATTTAGATCTTTCGAGGGCATCCACCCTGTCCTTCAAGCTCTCATATAGGCCCATAACAACGCTGAGTTGTCGCCTGATTTCGTTACACTTCTTGCATCGCACGCACACACACAAAGACATCCCCCATGGCAATATCATGTCCCGCACCCGATTCCTCCACAAACATCATGCAAGCAGTGTATTTTAAAAGGCTGTGATTCAGAGGGCAACTGCCCCCCTCAGTTCTCCCCTGAATTACAGTACTCCCATGAGCTTGAGCCTTTTGCTTTGCTGCTCTGGTCTGAGTCATGATTTCAATTTAATTTCAATAAAATTTCAATTATAACCCTAAACTTGTATCCCAACACAGTTATAATGCTATATATTTTTTTCAGTGTCGAGTATTATCTACGAATTCCGTTTATATAACTTCCATATCAAGTTATGTGTTAATTAATTATGTTACATTTGTAATCTAAATCATTATATGTATTTAGTTAATAGTACAATTTAAATGACAACGAAGTTTAACAAAATTAATAGACTTTACTGATTAATTGACAATTTAACAATTACTGTACTACTAAACTTACGCAATCTAGTTCGGGATATAACGTTCTGTCGTATAACAATGGCGGCAAGTTAAGAACTGTAAATCTACGGATACCAAGTATTAATTAACTTCCAAATCTCGCTGTCTTAATTCAGAATAAACTAAGGATCCTGACTAGGTCTATAAGCCACTTATAGAAAATAATTTGATGTAACAATTGGTCAATAAAGCGGCTAAATATGGCTAAAAAACTTCTCGTTCAGCTGAGCTGGAATGTAATACATGGATTTGATACCCTTACCAATACTTTTATGCAATTACAAGGTCGAGTAAAGTAAATACACTAGATTAATCAGAAAATCACAAAATAATGCTATACTACTAAATTTAAATCAAAAGTTTTTTAGAAAAACGATCATTTCAAATCAGTAAATAAGAAAATCCACTTAGCGGCTTTGAACACTTCTGACTCCCAGTACCTTCTGGGAGACTTCTGACTCCCATTTCCCTCACTGTGTACATTTTCAATCCCTGCGAAGCATATCCTTGTTGAATGTAACCACTATGCAGATAGATCTGCATGTATTTAAATATACTTAAGAGGAGAAGAAACTTCTGGAATTAAATTACATCCTAAGAAATGATACAGATCTGACTGAATTCCTTGCTTATTTGAAAAAGACTAATTTTATATGCTTGTTTTTAAATTTCTTAATTTCTTTGTAAAATAATAAGAGGAGTTTAACCCAATATAGTACGTAGAACACTTCCGTATTATACTCTCTAGAAATTAAAACGAAAAAATCGAAAACTTACACTAGAGTAAAAAATAAATATTTAAAAACCAATTTAACACAATTAAAAATTAAAAAGAATCTAAGAAAAATATTCAAAACTATTTTCTTTCCTGAAGCTGACAACACTTTTCGACCATATATCGTGATCACTGTAATGAAAATTACCGAATAGTGTTGAACCTGAAACTTACATAGTGATTATTTGTCTTCGTGCATGCGTGTAAAGGTCCACCCATCAGAGATCAAATATGGCCGGCGAACATTAACAAAATTCTCGTGTAATTTAATTTCTACGGTTTCTGCAATTAATAGTTGCATATAATTACGTTGAACATTAAGTATTTTGGCCTCGTTAAATAAAAAAGTATGTTTTTCGTTAATGGCATGAAAGGCTAATTCTGACTCGGCTGAACGAGAAGAGGAACTGAGGCTTCATGTTGATTTCACGAATATTCCGAGAAAATCGCGTCAAACCTTGGTGAGACGAGTCGCAATCACCGCAAGAAATGTTGTATACCAGATCATTAATTTGTGTTGCGAACATGGAGAGAACCGAGCGATTGTTCAGTATAGCGTGTAATTTCAGTATTGGCCTGGCCACAATTTTTAATTCGGTATCTCTAAAGAATCTATTAAGCTGTTTGTGCCACTGTTCAACATATGGAACAGAAATAAAGTATTTTTTGATATTACTATTGTTGGTTGGTGTAGTATTTTATACCCTCTCCTTAACCTGTATCCTAATTCAGTTTATTGTGGCAAGGGAATAACCCCTGTTTAAGAACCTGCTAGTTAATATTTGTATTTCTGAGCCCAAAGCAGATTCCGTCGTTGAATATTTATAGGCATTTAGAAATTGATTAAAGATAATTGATCTTTTGTAGGTGAACGGATGATAGTTATTATAATGTTGAAGCATATCGTTCTACATTATAATGTAGAAGCATACCATGCCACTGTTCAACATATGGGACAGAAATAAAGTATTTTTTGATATTACTATTGTTGGTTGGTGTAGTATTTTATACCCTATCCTTAACCTGTACCCTAATTCAGTTTATTGTGGCAAAGGGATAACCCCTGTTTTAAGAACCTGCTAGTTAATATTTGTATTTCTGAGCCCAAAGCAGATTCCGTCGTTGAATATTTATAGGCATTTAGAAATTGATTAAAGATAATTAATCTTTTGTAGGTGAACGGATGATAGCTATTATAATGTAGAAGCATACCGGTGTTTGTAGGTTTTCGATAGATGCTAAATTGGATTTTATTCGAGTGCCGAGCAAGCGTGAAATTTAGAAAGTTTAATGACTTTGTATCCATATCCTCCCTTTCTAATGTAAATTTGAGTCTAGAATGAATATTATTAAACAATTGTAAAATGTCTTGGATAGTACTACTCTCAGTGATAACTGAGAGTAGTACTATCCAAATACCTCTCAGAATATGTGATACGGGTTCGAAAAGGTGTCAAATGTATATGCTCAATCGTTGAGAGATAGATCTCTGACATTAAGCCACTCAGGCTCAAATCCATTGGAAATCCAAAAATTTGTTTGTACACCTTTTCTCGAAAGGTGATATAGTTGGCCTCAACTAACAGTTTAATTAAGTGAAAAATTTCCTTAATAGGTAGCTTCATATATATATATATATATATATATATATTTTTTTTTTTTTTTTATGTGAACCCCAAACACGGGAGGTATTAGAACCTATAGTACTTAGTACCCGGGCTTGGGTTGGAGGTTGGGAAGACGAAAGAACATATTTGTTGACATTGGACTTGAACTTCTGTAGATTGTAATTTTCAGGAAATACGTATGAAGGAAGGTTGTTCCAGAAAACAGCAGTTGAATAAATAAATGAGGAAAATGAAAAGTTGGTTCTGTGGGTTTGAAGTTAGACAGTAAATGGATGTTGGCTGGTGGCGGCACGTGTTCGGACTGTTTTGAAAGAGAGAGCGGAAAACATAGAAGCCAATTCAGTAGAACAGTGCCCATGGAAGTATCTGTAGAAGAGGCATGCAGCAGAAACAGTACATCTATGAGAAAGCGCGTGGAGAGACTGTTAGAGGTGAATCATTAATTAACCCAACTGCCCTCTTCTGAATGGAATCAATAAGCCTGAGAGAGGTTTTGGGGGCACCACCCCAGATGTGGGAACAATATTCCATGGCAGGGCAGATTTGCGATTTATACAGAGTGAGCAGCTGTTTGGAAGAAAAGTAACGCCGAGAGCGAAAGAGAAACGCAAGTTTTTTAGATGCAGAGGAAGCAATATTTGTAATGTGCTTGTGCCAAGAGAGATTAGAAGTCAGGGTAATCCCAAAAAGAGATATATCATTTTGCCTAGAAATCGGAGTGTCAGAAGAATCCTTTTTGCGAGATATAAGACAAGACTGAGTTTTAGAAGGATTGAAAACAACTAAGTTGTCTTTGCCCCACTGGAGAATTACCTGAAGATTGGCATTTAAGGAATTGGAAGCAGATTTTCAAGAAATAGAAGCTAATTGAGGAGGACAAGGTTTCTCAAAATGGAAAGTGGAATGTAGTGTGCTATCATCGGCAAAACTATGGATAGGATATCCAGTCAATGGAAGAAGGTCATTAATATACAAGAGGAAAAGAGTGGGGGAAAGAACTGAACCTTGGAGGACACCGGCATTAGTGGAGAAGTTAGAAGACAGAGAGTCATCTACCATCACCCTCAGTGAGCGATCAGAGAGAAAACTGGATAACCAATTACTAAAAACAGTTGGCAAACCATAAGATGGAAGTTTGTTTAAAAGACCTTTATGCCAAACACAATCAAACGCCTTTGAGATGTCAAGAGCAACTACTTGTGTTTCACCGAACCTTTCCATTGAATTAGTCCATAAATGGGTAACATAAGCCAGAACATTACCAGTGGATCAACAGTGACGGAATCCATACTGGCGATCGTTGATCAGACGGAAGGTTTCTAGGTAGTTTAAGAGTTGGCGGTTAATTGGAGTAGAAGTAATTGCAATGGGATGATAATTGGATGGGAGGGATTTGTCACCCTTTTTAGGAACTGGCTGGATATGAGCAAATTTCCAAGCAGAAGGAAAAACACCTTTGGAATAAGAAAGTGAAAAAAGGCTGCAAAGAATAGGAGTAAGTTCAGGAGCACAGATTATGAGAAGAAGTGGAGAAATACCATCAGGACCTGGAGCTTTCTTAGCATCGAGATTTGTCAAAATCCTTCTGATATCCTTTTGGCAGAAGACCACAGGAGGCATTGAATGGAGCGTGTTGGGAATGGTGGGAGGTGTTTTACCAAGATCATTAATACATGAGCTGGAAGAAAAATGGGATGCAAGCAGGTCAGCTTTATCCTTGGCTGAAGTGACAACAGAACCATCTGGTTTGGACAGAGGTGGGAGCAGAGATGGACAAAAGTTGTGGCCAATAGCTTTGGCAAGAGACCAGAATGCTCGGCTACCATTAAGGCAAGAAGCAAGTTTTCTACTCTTAGCCTGTTCATACTCTAGTTTGGACTGATTAATAACTGCTTTACAATTGTTACGAGCTTTGGTGTAGGCAGAAAATGAAACTGGAGAATTAGAAACAAGCCAATTACGATATGCAACATTCTTCTCTTGAACAGCTTTAGCACATTTATTGGAAAACCAAGGTTTAGATAAAGGACGAGATTTTAAAGTGGAGTGTGGGATAAAGGATTCCATTCCTGCAAGAATAATTTCACTGACACGATCTGAGCAAACATTGACATCAGAAGTTTTGAAACAGTAATCTGACCATGGAAAAGAAGAAAAGAAGTCTCGCAGGTCATCCCATTTTTCAATCTTGTAATGCCAAACAACACGAGGTTGGGAATAGCCATGAGATAAAGGTTCCATTGGAGAAGAGACAATCACCAAGTTGTGATCTGAAGTGCCTAAAGGACCTCTCACTTCGACCGTGAACTTAGAAGGGTTGTTTCTGAGAAAAAGATCAAGCGTATTGGCTGTATGATTAGGATTGTCCTGTATTCTTTTAGGTAAATGAACAATCTGTGCTAGGTCATTAGTAATTGCAAAAGTCTCAACATCTCGACCTGCTTGGTCGGTGTGACTAGAAAACGGAAGTCAGCTGGAGTTGTGAACATTAAAATCACCAAGGAAAATTACCTTACTGTTAGGAAAGTTAGACTGGAGAAAGTCAAGTTGCAAAGAGAGGAAGTCAAAGAACTCCAAATGATTAATGGAGTTGGGAGAACAGTGGAGACAACAGATGAATTTCACACAATGAGGTAGAGAGATTTTAAGCCAGAGAAGATTCCAAATTGGCAAGTCTCTGACAGGGAACATCGGAACGGACATATGCACAAGTACCACCTTTGAGGCGAAAGGAATCATACAGCGAATAATTTGGGCATCTGAGATGAGCAGTAGTTGAATCAACCGATAACTGAGATTCTGTCAGAAAAAGTACATGGGGTTTGGCAGACTGCAAGTGGAAATGGACATCGTTGAGATTAGAATTGAGACCACGTATATTTGTGAAATGAATTAGGAAGTGTTTGGGAGGTTTAGATCTTTTCGCAGATAAGCTTGCTCTATTAGTTTGACAATTCATGGTGTATTCAATAGTAAGAAAAGGTGGGTGGGACATGCTGTATGAAGTAATGAAATTTTTGGATATGGCGTACACGTGGTAAGAATATACCCAGATCCTTGACATAACGTGGCCTCGACAATGCTCCCCGCATACACACTACTCGGGCTCCCTCCAGTCACTATCTGGCAGAGTAGAGGTAGCAAGATTATACACTAGCTGATCCGGAAGCCTCCTAGAGAGATACCAACAGGTTCGATCCGGTGTACTAACTAGCGGCCGGCCTGTGAACACCGTTTTAGAGCTGTACCCTCAAAATGTAAGGAATATAATCGAACTCGCCACGATGTTCATCATAACCTCAAAAGTCATCAATCATACTGCATGATGGAAGAGATGGGGAAGGGTTGACCGGAACTTAGCTCCAAAGACTAAACATGGGTTCCACCACTTCAAGCCTCCAATAAGCAAAGTAGTCGTATTTCTCCGGTTGATGGGAGTTATCTACTACCTAGTACTGCCTGGTAACATAGAGGGACGGCGTTCCTCCATGTGGTGTGGGCACCACACCTCGACCCCTGCTTACTTTGGTTCACACCTGGGTGGTCACCCACCATGTACTTGTGCATGGAGGTTATACCCAGGATTACTAACAGTCCCACCATCGTGAAGGTGCAAGCAGAGGATATGGCTGTCACAGACCGTCCGGACTTTGCCGAAATTGGGTCCACTTGACTTGAGTGTCACCCAAATATCAGTTCCATCAGTGTTTTAGACTCCCAGGTAGGAAGTACAGCTTGTCTGGCTCTGAGAGAATGTCTGTGACAACCTCAAGGACCAATTAATCAGTATTGAGTGTTTATTTAACATATCCCAAATAATATCTAATGTGTATTCAACATTTACATTCGTATATAATGAGGTAACATATAGTGAGAATAAATTGTCGTTGTTGCTAAGTCTACCGTCTTTAAGATTATTAAATAATATATCATAGTTCTTAATCCCAAATTGTATTACCTATCTAAAGGGTTTTTTATAATGCTATATACATGTGTGGCTAAGTATGAAAATGCAGAGTTCCTGTAGGAAACAATAGGTCAAATAGGAAATCCACTCTTGTGTAATTTTACCTGACCGAAAAGTGCAGGAATATTGTACGTTCTGGTTTTCAATTCCTTTAACTGGGCCATAGTAATGTAGTCATTTTTTCGATACGTGGTTAACGTTTTATTGTATTGATTGACCAAAGTAGTAAACAGTACCGGGTCTACTTCAAGATAAGTGGAGGTATCCGAAACAACTGAATCAAGCTTATTAATATAATCAGGTTTACTTAATGTTCAACGTAATTATACACAACTATTAATTGCAGAAACCATAGAAATTAAATTACATGAGAATTCTGTTAATGTTCGGTGGCCATATTTGGTCTCCAATGCATGGACCTGCATGCGCGAAGACAAATAATCACTATGTAAGTTTCAGGTTCAACCCTATTCGGTAATTTTCATTCCTGTGATCACTACATACGGTCAAAAAGCATTGTCAGCTTCATGAAGGAAAATCGTTTTGAATATTTTTGTTAGATTCTTTTTAATTTTTAATTGTGTCAGATTGATTTGAATTGTGTTAAATTGGTTTTTAATTATTTATTTTTTACTCTAATGTAAGTTTTCGATTTTTTTCGTTTTAATTTCTGGAGAGTATCATATGGAAGTGTTCTACATACTATATTTAGATAAACTCCTCTTATTATTTTAAAAATATTAATATCAACGTAGAACATATTGAGTAATACAGCTCTGATTCACGCTATCTAATTCATTTTTTAAACTCTTATTGACTATTTCATTCACTTCCCATCTCTCCAGGTGTAATCTATTGATATACACAATTATGGGGGATTTTTTGAATGGCTTGGTGCAAAATTACATTAAATCAACGCTAAGATACTCTGCCCAAAGTTACCATATTTCTTTTCTAAAATATTGCCTTCGAAACAACATCGTTCCGAAGTTTGCCAGGGTTAATTTAAATCAAAAAATTGCAGGCATAAAACAACTAACACTGGCCACATCGCATAATATTGTGAAACTTGCTTTAAAATCTCGATATTCGAATAAAAAAGATACCTTTCCCAGGTTAGGAAGCTTCGCGATAAAGTAAAAATTATATACATCTGAACGATTGGTCTGTATTGAAGACCTCCATAGATTTGCGACGCAAAGCACAGGCCTCAGAAATAAAAAAAACAGACACGTTAATAAATTGCAAACATTACCAGATAGGTCAAGACACGTTCATGCAAATTGTAACACATTGTCGCGGGCTTGCGACCAAGTACATACAAGTTGGGTGACAACCCCCCCCCACAGGCACACAAACGTACTACCACAGAATATGTCAGCTAGGTCACGAACACCCCCTCACCCAGTATTCAACGAACCGACATATCAACAGGTTACAAATCTTTCCTCGTGTACGCTATCACAGGACCAGATTTCACTTTTATCCAAAGGACTAAATTATAATTTACCACCTCGAAAACTACCTAAAAAACAATGCGTAACTGATATTGAATTTGGACTTCGTAATGTTCCACAAAAAAGATTTATTTATTAAACAAGTTAACCAAGTAGTGAATAACAAAAAGAAACGCGACTTCCTAAATTGAATATACATGATAGTTCAGCTTTACGAGAACTTCGAGGAAATAAGGACATTATTATACAGAGGGCAGATAAAGGAGATACAGTGGTAATACCAGATAAACCTGATTATATTAATAAGTTAGATTCAGTTGTTTCAGATACTTCCACTTATCTTTAAGTAGACCCGGCACTGTTTACCAATTTGGTCAATCAATACAATAAAACATTAACCATGTATCGAAAAAAACACCTACATTACTATGACCCAATTAAAGGAATTGAAGGCCAGAACATACAATATTCCTGCACTTTTCAGTCAGGTAAAATTACACAAGGCTGGATTTCCTATCGATCTGTTGTTTCCTACAGGAACTCTGCATTTTATCCTTAGCCACACATGTATATAGCATTATAAAACCCTTTAGACAGGTAATACAATTTGGGATTAAGAACTACGATACATTATTTGATAATCTTAAAGACGGCAGGACTTGGCAACAATGATAATTTATTCTCACTAGATGTTACCTCGTTATATACGAATGTAAATGTTGAATACACATTAGATATTATTTGGGATATGTTAAATAAAAACTCGATACCGATTAATTATATGAAGCTACCTATTAAGGAAATTTTTCACTTAATTAAACTGTTAGTTGAGGCCAACTATCTCACCTTTCTAGACAAGGGTTGCCAATGGGTTTGAGCCTGAGCGGCTTAATGTCAGAGATCTATCTCTCAACGATTGGCGCCTCCGTAGCCAGGTGGGAAGGAGCAGCAGTGCGTAGCACATGCTTCTTGATTAGACCAGGGTTCGAGCCCGTCACCACCAAATACGGAGGATGCGGAAAGGTCAGGGAATGATCACCGCATATCCCAGAGCAATATGGCCTTAGTTGCTAATGCTCCTAAAAAAAACCAAATAAAAATAACAAATTCTCAACGATTGAGCATATACATTTGACACCTTTTCGACTCCATATAACATACTATGGGAGGTATTTAGATGATGTTCTAGTTATCACTGATAGTAGTACTATCCAAGACATTTTACGTTCGTTTAATAATATTCATTCTAGACTCAAATTTACGTTGGAAAGGGAAGATACGGATACAAAGTCATTAAACTTTCTAAATTTCATGCTTACTTGGGACTCAAATAAAATCCAATTTAGCATCTATCGAAAACCTATGCTTCTACATTATAATAGCTATCACCCTTTCACCTACTAAAAGATCGATTATCTTTAATCAATTTCTACATGCCTATAAATATTCAACGGCGGAATCTGCTTTGCGCTCAGAAATAAAAATATTAACTAGCAGGTTCTTAAACAGGGGTTATCCCCTTGCCACAATAAACCAAATTAGGGTACAGGCTAAGGATAGGATACAAAATACTACACCAGCCAACAATAGTAATATCAAAAAATACTTTATTTCTGTCCCATATGTTGAACGGTGACACAAACAGCTTAATAGATTCTTTAAAGATACTGAATTTAAAATTATGGCCAGGCCAATACGGAAATTACACACTATACTGAACAATCGCTTAGGTCTTTCTGTGTTCGCAACACAAATTAATGATCTGGTATACAACATTTCTTGCGTTAATTGCGACTCGTCTTACCAAGGTTCGACACGATTTTTCTCTGAATATTTGTGTAAATCAACATGAAGCCTCAGTTCGTGCTTCTCGTTCAGCAGAGTCAGAATTAGCCTTTCATGCCATTAACGAAAAACATACTTTTTTATTTAACAAGGCCAAAATACTTAATGTTCAACGTAATTATACGCGACTGTTAATTGCAGAAACCGTAGAAATTAAATTACGCAAGAATTCTGTTAATGTTCGGCGGCCATATTTGATCTCCGATGCGTGGACCTTTACGCGCATGCACGAAGACAAATAATCACTATGTAAGTTTCAGGTTCAGCCCTATTCGGTAATTTTCATTCCTGTGATCACTACATACAGTCGAAAAGCACTGTCAGCTTCAGGAAGGAAAATCGTTTTGAATATTTTCATTAGATTCTTTTTAATTTTTAATTGCATTAAATTTATTTTTAATTGTGTTAAATTGATTTGAATTCTGTTAAATTGGTTTTTAATTATTTATTTTTTAATCTAATGTAAGTTTTCGATTTTTTCGTTTCTGGAGAGTATCATACGGAAGTGTTCTACGTACTATATTGAGATAAACTCCTCTTATTATTTTACAAATATTAATATCAACGTAGAACATATTGAGTATTACAGCTCTCATTCACACTATTTGATTTTTTGGTACTTGCCCCAGCTTCTTACACAAGTTAAAAGGCACAATTTGACCATTGCAGCCCTTGTGCTAATAAAGACCATTCCAGCAACAGAGATCCTAAATGAACCATAGTATGGTCCACAATAATGCTGGTAATTGGAAAATTGGACAAGTTTGTGAACTTTCCTCACTTTGCTTAGGCTTTCAGTGCCAATAGTTTCCCTTTTCTACAGAAATATATTTTTAATTTGTTCTAGTACCTCCATCTTAATTTTATTCACTGTCATAGACACAGAGATGGTCACCACGTGCAGTAACTTTGACTCTACCAAAATATTTTTGCTTTTCATATTTCATTTTATTGCTAATATCATTAGTTTTCAAAAATATTTTATTAGCAAAGTGAACTTGAAGTTAATTTTACAGTATCATCTAAAATATCAAAAAATATTTTAGAAAATTTACTGCTACCTATATTTACCCTCGTAAATATAGGTTCACTGTGACGTTATTTTCAGAATGTTGAGGAGTAACTCCTTTTAATACCCACCTAAAAATAAATAATGGTTGAATTCATAGCTAAAAACAAACACTTACTTTTGGCCAAGCTGTAAATCAGAACAAACCTCAAAATTTTATTCCACATACATAAACTAACCTCAACACAAGCAGAGGACAAATAAAACTGTGTACCAAGTCTATAAACGAAAACGAAGTATTGCCACAAATAGCATGGAGTTCAATCAATGTGCTAATGTTGAGAAAATGTTAGTTTCATGTGCCATATACATGGTGAGTAAGCAGCACATGTATACGGCACATTATTGGGTGCCATTTCATGCTTGTATCAGAGGCAGCAAATGTGTTAAACATGGCAAGCCATTTTGGCTGGATAATAATTTTTTCTTAAGTTGTATTTAATTGAATATTGGGAGGGTAACCAAATAATAATGAATAATGATGCCTTATATTTGAAACTGATCTATAGAAAGCATCTGTAGTGGAACTTGAGATTCCAAATTGCAGTGTTTTGAAATTTTACTGAATCGGTGCATGGTCTGGTCGCCCAGTGTTCTCAAACATGCAAGGAAGGCTGAGTGTACTCAAGAACTGTACTCTTGTCTTGTCAGCTATTTCCCTAATAGAAAGATGTTAATCACCACTGAATTTCACAGTATCTCACATGAATGCCACAGGGCTCTATTCTTGTACCCATGGTGTGGAATGTGGTGCTTGATGAGTGGTTGCTTTCTACTTTTCACCACACCCCTTCATTTTTACGTTGATAATCTTGTTGTTATTATTGAGGGGCCCACAAGATTGGCCTTGGAACATTGTGTCTGTGAGCTTTTATCTGCCTTATTTATTGTCTTTGTTCAAGACCCACAATAAAGTCAAGCACTCTGCTGATCTGTGGAACCCTATCTGTCAGTCACCCTCCCATTATCCACTTTGATGCATGCCGAATACATAGCAAATGAGCAGTCAGCTACTTAGAAGTAGTGATGGATAATAGATGATCATAACTTTGTGTATTCTACACATCAAAACCAAGACCTAAAGGGCTGCACCCTTCAACTGATTTCTAATGGTATTCATCCCTATAGTGTGCATAGTATTAGGGTCAGGCGCCACCTGTGGTTTCCCACATCTGCACCATATGTTCGCTGTGAAGGAATACAGTACTACTGTAAATGCCAGAAAAGTGTTGTGTGTTGTATATGACATATTGCGTTAGGTTCTGTTGTGTGTCCTGGCATTTGGCCGCAGGGCCCCTAGTGGGACTCAACGTTGCCCGCACACACACGGGCAACGTTGAGTCCCACTAGGAGGTAGCCAGTCTGCCCATTATTCTCTGGCTTGTCTCTGCCAGGGTCGCCAGAGCTTCCTGGACGGAGACAAAAAAAAAAAAAAAAAAAAAGTAGAGTCGGGGAAGTACAGAGTGTACGCAAGAAAGGAGGGTATAGCTAGAAATATGGAGGATGTAGGCGAAGGTATCCTCCTGGTTATCAATGGAGCAATAAGCGCCATCAGTTGAAAGGGGAACCCGGGAAGGACGATAAATATTCATCCCTGTAGTGGAGTGAGCCTGTGGTTCCAAAGAACTAGTGTCCTAATGTTCTCTAACCACCTGGAGCAGATTCAGTGACAAATATTACCACGGCAGCCCTTCAAACCAAAACTGGAAACATACCACTTGACTCTCCAGGTATTTCACAAGTTGAAAGAAATATAAAAAAAAGAAAAACTCCCCCTCTGAACCCACTGCAGCCTCTTCATCCACCATCGGGGCAGTTTATAGGTTACACTTAGTCTTGCCTATGAACTGTGAATGCTAAGTGATAAGGTACTCCTAACTTAAGAAAAATTAGCAATTATTGCATTGCAGAATCTCAAGAAATCAACTTTAACATTTCAAGGTTACTTATTATTATTATTATTATTAATATCCATATGATGCAAGGAAGCCTGAGGCTTATGCTGCACCAGGAAAAAAAAAAAAAAAAAGTTCCCGAGTAACCCTGAGAGAGAGAGAGAGAGAGAGAGAGAGAGAGAGAGAGAGAGAGAGAGAGAGAGAGAGAGTGTCAAAAGTAGAAGGGAATCACCAAGAAAGAGAAGAATGATGATATCCAGCTCAGGACCCTGGGTGTGCCAAGCCCATACTCACCAGATGTGAGCCCCCGGGGATAATTGATTGGTAGTTGGCTCTCTGTCTTCAAACTTCTCCAGTAATGCTAGTGTTCCCGAGGTTCAGTCTTCCTCTCACTCTTTTCCTCTTGTATATTAATGACCTTCTTCCATTGACTAAAAATCCTCTCCATAGTTTTGCTAATTACAAAACCTTGCATTCCACCTCCAGTTTGAGAAACCTTGCTTTACACAATCAGTTTCAACTTCTCAAATATCCACTACCAATTCCTTAAATACTAATTTCCAGGTAATTTTCCAATCAGGCAGAGATAACTTAATTAATTTCAATCCTCTCTTATGTCTCAGAAAATGGATTCTTTTGCTCTTATGCTTATCTTGATGATCCTGCTCAGATAGCAAACAAACTCAATGAGTATTTTGCATCTACATTCACGCATGAGGAGTTATTAAGGATTGAAAATGCTTGGAGGTTATCAAATTGTAGCAGGGAGCTTAATAATTTTGTAATAATTGAGAGCAGAGTGGAGGAGAAATTGTTGAAGTTATACATAAGAAAAGCACCTGGGGTGGATGGGATCTATCCAGTTATATTAAAGGAGGCGGCAAAGGAAGTAAGCAAACCCTTAGCCATAATTATGAGGGCATCCTTGACTCGGGTGAGGTCCCCACGGACTGGAGATGTGCAAATGTATCCCCAATTCACAAAGTGGAATCAAAGGGTGACACGAGTAATTACAGACAAGTTAGTTTAACTTCTGTTCTGGGTAAAATAATGGAGTCACTGGTTAAAGATGCATTGCAGGATCATCTAGACAAAACTGCAGCAACAATTCAGACACAGCATGGGCTTGTTAAGAGAAAGTCTTGTCTGACAAATTTGATTGGATATTATAATGTGGTTACGAAGGAACTGGATGCAAAAAATTATTTTGATGTCATATACTTGGATTTCAGGAAAGCTTTTGACACTGTTGCATATGGAAGCCTACTGTACAAATTGGAGCAGAATGGTATTAAGGGTAAGTTGCAACAATGGATAAAAGGACGGTTGAGTGGAAGAAGACAGAGGGTGGTAATCAATGGGCACTGCTCTTCGTGGACTAATGTTATTAGTGGAGTCCCACAGGGTTCGGTGTTTGGTCCACTGTTGTTTTGTATATTTATCAATGATATTTATGAAGGTATATCAGGCTTAGTGACAAAGTTTGCAGATGTTGGCAGGGTTGTTAATGACAGTAATTGCAGTGTGCTACTGCAACAGGATCCAGAAAATTTGGGAAGTGGGCTGAGAAGTGGCAACTGAAGTTTAACATTGACAAATGCAAAGTACTGCATATGGGTAGAAGTAACCCCAGAGGAACGTACCAGCTGTGTGGTACTACACTTAGGGTGGTAGAAAATAAAAAAGACCTGGGGGTGATTGTGCAGTCAGATACAAAGTTTTCTGAGCAATGCAGACAGGCTGCCAAAGCAGGTCATGGGGTTTTGTCAATGATATACAGGAATTTTGCTAGCAGGGAAAAGGAGGTGATTGTCCCTCTGTATAAGGCAATGGTCAGGGCACGCCTTCAGTACTGCGTACAGGTCTGGAGGCCTCATTTTAGGAAGGATGTAGATTTGCTTGAGTGTGTACAGAGAAGGGCAACAAGATTGGTGAGGAGAATGAAGGGATCCTCTTACCAAGAGAGGCTTAAGTTCTGCAAATTGCAGCAGCTGGAGAATAAGCACCTGCAAGGTGATCTGATTGAGGTGTATGTGCTCAACCCTTGAATGGGTTGAGCATGCTGAATTCTGATGGGATTCTTCCACTTGTTCAGATTACGAACCTAAGGGGACATAAATTCAAATTGAGGAAAGTCAGCTGTGAATAGATGTGCGGAAATTTGCCTCTAGCCAGCGAGTGGTTAATTGCCGGAACAAACTTCCATCTGTCATTGTGGAAGTTGATAGGTTAAATAAATTTAAGGAGGAACTGGACAAACATTTAGAGGGAATGGTTTTGTGAATTTTTTTATTTATTTGACTGATGCTACATAAGCTAATACACTTGCTTTCTTGCATCACATGCCATGATTACTATTACTACTATCTTTGATGATTTATAGACAAGATCACATATCTCTGTTATGGATTACCCAGACTCTTAATATCTCTGTCTCTCTCTCGTTCTTGGAGTTATTTTTCTTCTACACAGCTACTCTGTACAAATCTACCATACCATTGAATATTGTTCCCATATTTGGGATGGTGCCCCCATAACCTCTCTCTCTCAGGCTTCTAAACTCCATTCAAAAGCAGGCAATTAGATTAATTAATGACCCAACAAACGGAGCAATATGGCCTTAGTTGCTAATGCTCCTAAAAACCAAAATAACGACAACAACAACGACCCAACAAAGTCTCTCCATTCTGTCTCTTAAATGCAGTTTTCTACTGCCTGCCTTTTCTATAGATACTTCCATAGTCACTGTTTTTCTGAATTGGCTTGTATAATTCCTCTACTCTCTTCCAAACCAGTCTGAACATGTCACAAGCAAACAACATCCACCTACTGGCTAATTTCGAACTCACAGAACCAACTTTTCTTCTTCCTCAGTTATCCCTTCAACTTCTGTTTTCTCGAACAACCTCCTTCAGACGTATTTCTTGAAAATTACAATCTACAGAAATTCAAGTCTAATGTCAACAAATACCTTCTTGATCCATGTACCAACTACTGTAAGTTCTAATACCTTTTGCGTGTGGGGTTTCATAAAAAAAGAAAAAAATTTAGTTTAGCTTTAAAAAAAAAAAAAAAACAGCTATCCATTCAGAATGGCCTGCCACATTTAAACAAGATGTTTTACGCCCTTCTTTCACTCTTGTACTCGGAGGTAAATGTGTTTCCCCATCCCGCCCACATATTGCAACTCTTATACATATAACCCATTTCTTCTAATAATTTATTTAATCCCTCTTTAAATAAACTTCTCTATTTCCTGAATAGCAATCCTGCCTGCAGCCAAGATTGCTATTCTATCAAGCAGTTAATTTTAGTTTCTTTATAACAATGACAACACTTCGTCTATTTCTTGCCATTACAAATCGTTGTGCTTCTAGGAATTCTGGGTTGGGTTCATAAGAGTCAGTTTTTCTTAATACATATACAATATATATTTTTTTAATATAAGTTATTTTAACTTTAATTATGTAATTAAGTCATTCTTTTCATACACAGAGAATGTTTCTAGTTTATTTATGATCTTATATACATCTTTCATGAATTTTAAAAACTCTAACTTAGCTTGCACATATTTTTTAATAGGTAATGCTTCACTGGTTGCGACAGTTTTTTGATGTTTACTATGATATTCCTAAATTTGCATTTGGTTTTCATGGTGAGTTAAGCCATGATGATTATAACTTAGTTGGTTATGCAGACACAGACATATATAATTTTCTGATGCAGTTACATCAAGATGGCATTTTAAATTCTACTTTGCTCATACTGATGAGTGACCATGGACACAGGTAAGTGCATTAATTATTTTATTTACAATGTTTCATTAACTCAGTCAACATTCGTTAACGAAAATCAACAACAGTAATTGTGGAGATTTATCTTAAAAAGAATCAGAGTCATACCAAAATATCTTATTATTAATTGAATGGAAAAAAACTTTTTTTTTTTTTTTCTGTTACCAAGGTACGTCATCTAAACTTGTTTCACCCAGTGTGTGTACAGGTTACTGTGGTAATATAAATCAGTCCTAAACTATCAGCATTCCATGCCATCCTAGGTCCTGTTACATTTTTTAGCCTTAGCCAAAAATACAAGCTTTCCTCTATTCTTGCCCTCTTGACACTATTGGTCTGCTTTCCTCGTGGTCTTTGGGCTTGTTACCATTCATTTTTGCTTAAAATAGCAGTGTAGAAAATTTCCCTTCTCCTATTCCTTCTTCTTCATGCTTTTTCTCCATTGCGATATGGAGAAAAAGGCATTAAAATTTGTTTTAAAGGCATTAAAATCTTATTTAATTATAGCCCCCTGTAAGGTGGGGGCTATATATAATTAAGGGGATTATCCCAAAAGTAATTCACAAAAGTGGTTAATTTAAAATGAATTTATTTTATAATATAATTCATATTAAAAGCCTTTGCTGTAGTCCCCTTCTCACCTTATGACTGCTACCCAACACATTTTAAATGACATTCAAAAATTCTGGTAATTTTTGAATGCCATTTAACTGTCTTCTGAAGTTAAGCTGTGTGATGCATTGGATCGTGGTTGCACTCAGTGCTTCTAAAGACAGAAATCTTTGTCCATGCAGCAATGGTTCCTTGAGCTTGGGTTACAGATAGTAATCACAAGGACTAGTATTAGAACTATATAAGGGTAGTGAGGTAGTTCTTCTTACTTGTAATAAGTGAAAACAAGTGAATACAAATGTGTAATATGAGGCCTTCTGTTGTCATAAAGTACAAGCACACCAGTTTACATCTGTGGCTGCTTCCAATGAATTTTCAAAGAAATGTTGCATAGTAGTCTCCAGATTACTGATTTTCCAAGTGGCACATGATCAGCAGTAGTAATGCCCTTCATAGGCATGATGAGCATGGATGCTTCCACTGAGCTCATTGTGTCTTTGGTTCAGGTTTAAAGTTGTGTCCATGTCTCATCAATGATAACATCAATGAATGTGAATTTTAAAAACTATTTTTTCACTCTTGCCAGTAACATATGAGTAACTGTGTTGCAGTTTCTTTATGCTTTATTCATGAACAAGTAAAATATAAAGTACAGCAAATGTGGGACCCATCAAGCAGTGACCTTTCATCTTTGTAACATCCCAGTTAAAATTCAGTGAACAGATGATTTTGGTATTCCAGATTTGTTGACGGTTTCTTCACAAATCATGTCTTATTTTTCCCCAAAATGGTGGTACTAATAACTGCCAATGTGTTGTCTGTAGACATTCTCAGTCTACCTGAGCATTTGCTTGTCTTCAATGCTGGTCTGACCTTTGATAAAACCTTTAAGACCAATGTGAAATCATTCTACAATCTACTGTTGATCCATTCTAAATTTGTGTTTGCATTCAACCATGTCAAATGTCCATTTTGATAAAAGATTTTTGATCTGAAAGTGTAATCTCAAGCAGTACCACCATCCATTTTTAAAAGCTTCTATACAGGCATTCAGTGTAGGAAGGAACTCTGTTTTAAACACACTAATGCTGAGGTTAAACTTCAGATTTCTGATAAAAGTCAGTCATGCAGGTATATGGAGTTAGGAGAAAGTATGTAGTGCATATTATTTTTTGGATAAACTCATATTATGCACCCATTCATTGTAATAATGTGTCTAATACAGTGCAACCTCTATATAATACACATCTTCATACCATGGTTTTGGATATACTGTGCGTATAATCATTTCCCCCAAATTAATTACGAAAAAAAGTAGTGTATTCAAAGAAGGAGCAATAGGGCAAATTAGCTAAAAATTGGCTGTATATTCACTTCAATGTATTCAGTTGCAGAGTAATTTTTATAAACCCATCAAAGACTAATAACTGTGGATACCCAGCTTTTCCCCTCAGCTAGATATGCAATAAAAGAATATATCAGTGGAACACTAATTACAAACATCTACCTCTGGAGGGGAATGTAGTTACCATTCGTCAAGTGGGTTACATTAGTTAAAAAGTAAATTTTTATCGTTAGTATAAAACAGAGCTACGATGTTCAATACATTTTTTTTTTTTTTTAAATTTTAATGTAAATTTAGAAAAACAACTTTCCTTTCTGAAGCTGACAGGGCTTGATCACAGAATAGAAATAACATGGAGTATGTGTGAGCCCGAATCTTAAATAGAGATATTATTTGTCTTCATGCATGCATGCTTGTTAAAGACCACGAATTGGAGATTAGATATGGATGGCAAATGTTAATAGAATTCTCATGTAATTTTTTTCGATGGTTTCTGCAATTAATAGTCTAGTATAATTAAGTTGAACATTAAGTATTTTGGCCTCGTTGAATAAAAATGTAATGTTTTCGTTAACGGCATGAAAGGCCAATTCTGATGTCTTGTAATAGAAATATAGCAAGGTCAGAATCACATTTCTGCCAAGGAACACAGCTGCACTATTCAAGTCTTCAACACTTACTATTGTGGTGAAAAGACATTGCATACAATTTTGGATTAGCATGGGAGAAAGAAAGTTCAATGAAAATTGAAAACTTCTGGAAAAAAATGTATTGGAAATGATGAGATCACTAATAATAACCTTGAATTAGCAGAATTTTCAGAACAAGAAGCAAAGGCTGCTTGAAACAAATGACCTGGCTGCTTGGATTGAGATGGATGCAGAAGCTCCAGTTGCATATTACCTGAGCAAGGAAGAAATCACAGCCTCAGCGAACATTGGGAAGACAATTGACAAACAGAAGGCCAGTGATGTAGGAATGACTCAGAAGATAATGTGGAATGACTTATGTAATAGTATTTACAATATAGTGCAAGGAAGCCACAGGCTTTTGCTGCACTAACAAAAAAAAAAAAAAAAAAACAAGTAGATAACACATTTTGCTTCCCTCCTGACACAGGTAAGTATCCAGTTGACCTTTGAATTTATTCTAACTGTCAGCCTCAACTACCTGTGAGAGCAACTTGTTCCAGCTATCAAAAACTCGCTGGTTAAAAGATAACTTCCTACAATCTAATCTAAACCTCAAACCCTGTAATTTGAATTTATGGCACCTAGTTCGGGAATTCTTTAGAACAGTGAGAATTTCGCCTTCATTCATTTTACTAATCCTTCTCAGATCCTTATAAACCTTAATCAGGTCATCTACCAACTACCCAGCGGGTAGTTGTAGTTGGGTAGTTGGTTGGTGGAACAGACTTCCATCCTTTGTTGTAGAAGTTGATAGCCTAAATAAATTTAAGGCTGAGCTGGACAGGTATTTGGAATGAATGGAGGGGTGAAATGGAAGCATTTATTTTTATTTATTTATTATTATTTTTTTTGGCTGATGCTACATAAGCTTGCTTTCTTGCATCATATTCCTCTGCTAATGCTAATCTCTGAGGTGCCTGGTTACCAAGATTATGTAGCACACATAATCGGAGACTTTCCTGATGTGGCGACTATGGCCACAGATGCTGATGCGCCAAATAAATCCTCAATCAACCAATCTTTCCTCATGCTGTCATCCTTCTGCCGATCTCACCATTAGAGTTGCCTGTCTTTGGACCATTTCAAGAAGCTTTGTCTGTTTACAGATGGGGTTCTCCATACTTGAACACAATATTCCAAATGTGGTCTTACAGTGGGATTATGCCCGCCCTATCTCTACAGGATAGCATTCGATAAATCATTGATAGGATACCATGGACTTTCCTGGCTGCCTGTTTACACTGTTGAGTAAACTTCATATCTGCCCATATTGTAACTCACAGATACCTTTCCTCCTCCACTATTTTTAATTCAGTGTGAGGAAAAAGCACCAGAAATTAACTAAGTGCTTGAAAACATTAATGTGATGATGGTGTGTATGTTAGAACATTTAATTTATTGCATATGACCACTAGTAAGAATTATATACTGAAACAATGCTGTCATCAATTCCAACAAACTAAATTACATGACTATTTCAGAATGGAAGTGTAAAATGTAAGTCCATAACACTTGTGTATTAGTGGAATGTAAAGAGAATGATTTAACCTTTAATTCTTTGTCATTTAGTCTGTATACTTATAAAATAAAACATTACTTATTTACTAAGTACTTTATTTACTGTATGAGAGGGGGGGGTATCAAAAAGTTTGTACCCTGACCTATATAAAACATCAGTAGTAAGATGCCATTTTTAATATAAGTCGTCTACATATTCAATAACTAACATGTGAAATTTCATTCCCATAGGTGATCGTACACCAGAGGTGGAGCCCAGAATCTGAGGAAGGACGCTTTGATTGACAAAGTGGAGTTTCGAGCAGTGATCAAGTTCCTGCATTTGCAGGGCAAGAAAGCTCAGGAAATTGACGAAGAAATGAAAGCTGTGTATGGGCAGAATTGTCCATCCTATGGCACTGTAAAAAAGTGGAAATGGGAGTTCAAGTGTGGTCGTACAAGAGACTTTGACGAGCCAAGAGAAGGAAGGCCATCCACGGACAGTGAGACGGTTGAAAAAGTTGAGCAGCTGGTGTGTGTGACAATTCATTTCATCGCAAATGCAGTGGGAATTAGTTATAGGTCTGCCCACAGCATTTTACATGACCATCTGCACACGTCTAAAATCTCTGCACGATGGGTTCCAAGATTGCTGATGCCTTTGCAGAAGCAATGTCGAATGCAATGTTTTCATAAACTGTTGGATTTGTGTTACTGCAGCACCCATCTTGTTTTGAGAAATGAAGAAACCATTACATGGATGCCACTTTGATTCGTCTCAGGAAGTCATCAGTGAAGTGGAATTGTGGTTTCAGGCAAAAAGTGCAGACTTCTATGATCAAGGCATTAGACAACTGATCCATAGATGGGAGAAATGTGTTACTATACATGGAGAGTACATAGAAAAGGATTAAAGTTCGTGTGAAGTTTCACCTTTCTAGGACTTATTTCTAGGTAGGGGTACAAACTTTTTGATACCCCCTCGTATTTTTATTAAAAATATTTAGGGGATGGAAAGGTATTTTTTTTTTTTGCTTATAATGTGGGTATTAAAGTTGCAGGGCCGCCTTAAGGGCATATGGTGTTCCCTGGCCAAATTGACTGTGGCACCTGCCAATGCGAAGTTTTCATTTTTAAGAATGATTAATTTTACATTTTATTTACTTAGAAAAAGTGAATTATATGCAATGTAACACTAAATTTAAAATAAAAAATAAAACTCCTCATAAAAACTTTTAATTCAAAAGGAAAAAAAATCAAACTCTCAAGCATACAGTATACAAAACAAATAATGTCTACATGTTAAAGAACTTTTCGACAGTTAACAAAATTTATTAAAACTTGATAATTAGACATTTAAAGCAAAACTTTTTTAGCTTTTATGGCTGCAAAGTTTATTGTCATATCTTCCAAATCAAACCCTTTCAATTGATTATTTCAAAATCCATTCAATTGATAGCATTGATAATCCATTAAATCTTTTCTGAGTTATTGTTGTCCTTAAATGCATTTTTATTAATTTTAACCTTGAAAAATTCCTTTCCCTGCTGGCCACAGAAACAGGTAGTGCCAGCAAAATACATAGAGCTACGAACAAGTTAGGTAGCAAAGACAAAATTTATTTCACAAAGAAATTAAGGATTTTCATGAGTGCTATTTCTTCATAAGGATAAGAATATTGTAAGTATCTTATTTCATGAACTAAGTCACGTCAAGATATATCTTTTTTGTTTTCATCTGTTAGAAGCATTTCCAAGCTCCATGCAATTTTTTAAAAGTTCATTGTTATCCATCTTCTTGCATTTATTTATATTACATAATATATTGCAATTATCATTGTTTTGTCATTAAATCAAAATGATCCTTTAAAGCATTTATTGCATTGTCTAGAATGTTATAAAAGAAATTAATTTTCTTTTTCATCAGGTATAGTTTCATCATTACTGTCATATGTAAGCATTGCCTTTCATCTTCAAGTTCTGGTTTTTTCAAAACATTTTTCAATATCATGACATTTTCAAACTTGTCGTCACTTCTGTAATCACTTCTGAAGATGCTTCAACAAGTTAGTAATGGGAAAATTTGTTTGTCAAATCTAAACTGATTTCTTGTAAAACTTTACTTGTTATATTCACGTTGCCTACCAAATAATTAATGAACAAATAGATTTAAAATTTGCAATATTCTTTAATAAAGCGCTTGCTTCAGATTTATTTTTTGCACATTCAAAAAAAACTTTCTAAAGCTTCAATTATTTCTTTCAGTTGGTATCTAAATGGTTTTAGTGCTTCCAGACAACTGGCCCATCTGCTATCATCACTAAGTGCTTTTCAGGTTAACCCTTTAACATATTGCTTTAAAACATTCCACCTTTGTGAAGATGACGAGAAAAAAAGTGTGAAGATGCTGTACAATATCAAAAAACAATGGATTTAACACAACTTGCTGCATCATTTATTGCTAAATTCAAGGAATGCAAAGAGCATGGTACAAAGAATGCTCTTGGGTATAAGGACAGTGTGTGACTCTGTACGCCATTATGCTTTCCACTCATGTTTGAGCCGTTGTCAAGCAAGTGCAATAACATTATTTGGGTAAAAATATTCAAAATGAAATTATAGATCTCTTAAACATTGCTATTAAGGAAAGTATTGTAAAAAAGTTTAAAAAATGCAAATATTATTCTATAATTGTTGACTGCACGCCCGATCCTTGACCCCTTGAATCACTCAGTGAAAGATCATACTTTTGTAAAACTTCAACTATTTTGTCTGTCATTCCTTTACCAGTGCTATTGTTAATATTTATGAATCCTTAAAAATGCTTAAAGATCTCTACATAACTTCCCTCATGATTTACAAAGTGCACTACTATTGTCATTTGCTTGGTGTGCAAAAGATCGGCGTGCAGTCAACAATTATAGAAGAATATTTGCATTTTTTTCAACTTTTTTACAATACTTTCCTTAATAGCAACGTTTAAGAGATCTATAATTTCATTTTGAATGTTTTTACCCAAATAATGTTATTAAGTTTCTTTACTTATAATCCTTCTTAAGTGTTCTTTCGTCACTGGGTCATATTCCACTAATAATTTGACAATCTTGAAAAAACTTCTATTATTATCTTCATACATTTATTGGATGTTCCACTTAATGCTAAATTTTGTGTTCTTTGTAATTTTATGATTGAAATAATCTTTTTCTGCAGAATGCTATCAATTTTTTTTTTATCAACTCTTTCCAGGTGATATAAGCACTCAAGTGTTCTTTATTAGTTTCATGTGCGTTTAACCTTTAGTTTATATTTCTCCAGTCATTCAGATCTTCATATGTTAGTGCAAATTTTATTTCAGAAAACAATTTGCAATAAAAAGCAATTTTTATTGCAATAAACTGCATCCTTAGATTGTGGAATATACCAACCACGATGATATTTTCCACCATTGGGCAGCGTTTGATAGTAGTAAGTTGGATTGAAATTTCTGTTTTTGTCATTTTTGACTTTTACGGAAAAACTATAATCTCTATTTTTCTTTTTATTTATTTATTTTTATTTATTTTTTTTTTTTCAGGTCAATTCTGATTATGGATTTTGTATTTTGGATCATCATGGATTTTGTATTTTCAGGCCATTTTCCAACTTCTTTGTAATCCTGTGAAGCTTGCTGAATAAAATTTTGTTAAAATTTATGTGCACTTTCAGTATTTGAACTTGGACCTATTTAGTAACTCTCACTACTTTCATTTGTTTTTTCACTTTCTAGATTTTCAATTTCTACAGAATCTTTATGATGCTCGTTAACTTCAGAAACTGCAACATAGTGGTTGAGTTCTGCTTGATTTATTGACAGCTCGCATTCACCATCACTTGATATTTTTAAAAACTGAGATTGCCTTTGTATTTATCCAAATATGCATCTTTTTCTGCTTTTCTCTTCCAATTTTCTTCTCCAGTTGAGTTTCTTTTTTCAAAACATTTTTTTTTTTTTTTGGGTAATTAATCAACACTAGAAAAAAATAAAATCAGTGATAATACTCTTTTTGAATGTTGAGTTCAAATCACTTCCAATAATATATTTTTAATATTGTTAATTTTTATATGAACTAAAAATTAAATGAAAACAAAAAAAATCAATAAAGGAAATGAGAAATATTAAATAAATTTATTAAAAATTTATAAATATTTAAATAATTTTAGATTTTTAGGGTTAATGCTTTTTACAAATTTAAGAATCTACTCGAACAGATGAAGCTTACCAAGTTGCTCATTTTTTCAACATTCCGTTTTGAAATATTGTTTAAAACTATGCAAAACTAATTTCTAAAAGTTTTAATATTGTTTGTTTTCCAAGGAAGGATGTCACATGGACCACTCGTATACCACATGAAATTAATAATATAGTTTATTAAACTAATTGCCTAAATCACCATACAATTCATATTATAATATCTTTCTCTGATCTGTAAATGATCCTTAACAAATTTACTGATACCAGAGTAATAAAATTACAAATTGTAACAAAATGCAAAGAATAGTAAAAAAAATATAAATAAATAAATAAAAAAACCTACAGCAATGAGTAACATATATTAGTATCAAAACTGGACAAAGTTTGGTGATCGCTGACATTATGGATCATTCATAATTTGTGAATGGTCCATCATGTAAACTAATGAAAACTGGAATAATAAATTTACTTACATCTTCAGCCTATTACAGGTTGGTGCACTATGGCCATAGACGCCCATGTGCCTAAAAAAATTCCCAAACAAACAAAAACTATCACAGGTTAGAAAAGAATTGTGGTAATGGGTAAATTTTTTTTTCATGCTCTGAGAGCAATTCTGTGTAGAATCACAGAATAGTACATGATGCATGATAAAAACTGCAGAACATTCTTTCTTTCTCTGTCAATTAAAGTAAATGAAAATCTCTGTGATTGGCTGAATTTTGTTGTTTTGTTTCCCAAGTTACTCCTTCAAGTAACTTTGCAAAAAATTTTCCTGCCACAAATGAAACCAGAACAGATACATATAAAAGCATTATAAAATGTATTATTCATGGCCAGCAACAAAGTCTGGGGCCTGTTGGCTGTATGGAAACAAAGCAATAGACAAGGGTAGAATGTTGTTGTGAAAATGGCAAATGAGCCTTAAAACCATAAATTTAATGAAACTTAGTGCTTTGGAGTGACTGAAGTAGGCATAGTAATTAACATGGGATAAATGTTAATTACAGGAAGGGTTCCTCCCAGTGCATTGGTCAGTTTCAGAATGTTATACACGAGGAATAAAGGATCTGCAATTTAGATGTGTCTCTTGTTAGCATAGTAATAACTCATTCCTAGTCCTTGTAGTTTTTTGTTTCAAATAAACAAAAGAAAGCCAAATCTAGCACGAAAGGTGCTAAAACAACAAAACTAGACTTATGTGACAAATCTGTGTATTGTAAAATAAAACACATACATACATACAAAAAATGTAAAATAAATTCAGCAACACTAAAATAAAACAAGACTGATGTATACCTATATTTGACACTAGTTTTGCTGAATATTTCACGACTATCTATTTACTAATATTTCTATAAGTGTGTCATCAGTCTAAACAATACTTGGGCAGCCAGTTGCCGGGTTGATAAGAATGTGTTAAATTTAATTTTAAAAAATTGCTTGTTTATTAAATTTATATTAAATTAAATTTAATAAAAAAATTAAAAAACAAGCAATTTAATAAACAAACAACTCCTCTCCTCCCCAAAAGGGAGGAGAGGAGGCAGCATTGGTGCCCCTAGGAGTACCTACTCAGCCTTTAAAGGGGTTTACCCTGGATGGAATACACTTAAATAGAAGGGATGCAAGAATATTTGCTGATGCTATTGAGGCAGTGATAGGTGGGTCAGAAAATTTCTAGCTTGGGGTGATACACAGACTAATTGATTAACTGGAGCTGCAGGCAGAGGTGAAAGTGATTCTTGCACTGCTTCTATTGGAACATGTAACAGCCTGGAAAGCAAGGTGTTCAGGATTTCAAGCCCTACTATGGTCCATTATGGATAATGAATGGGATGTGTTAGGATAACTAAGAGTAAGAACATGTGCATGTATGCTAAAGCTAGGAGCATTGTAAATAAATTTGATTAATTTGAAGTACTGATCAAGTCATCAAATGCAGACATTGTAGGGATAGCAGAGATGCGGTTTGCTCAGACCTAAGAATGCTGAGTTGAGAGTACAATTTTTACAGGAAGTATGTAAAAACATGTCAAAAGTGTCATATATTCTTGTTTGTGGTCTCCAAGGTTCCCCCATTCACTGCTGTAGCTTCCATACTTGACATAAAGCGAATGCCAGCCATGTGGGTGAAGTGTAGGTTTGTGACAATGTGATGTATGCTTATGTTGGTCTGTTGTTGGCCAGCTTCTGGCATTTTGCAGCCAGGGGACTATGAGCATCTTGCTAGTAGCCCCCGACTTCCATCCTTAGTTGTGGGGCCATGCCATGTTCTGTACCACTTTGTACACCCTGCTGTAACTATTTACAGCAGTGCCCAGAAGCGAGGAGGAAGGATTTTGGGTGAAGAATTGGGCTTAGGTGTGGTTAGGTGCTAGAATAGAATAGTTGGAATAAAAGTAGAAGGTATACCAAGGAAATTTAGAAGATAGAAGAGCAGAAAAAGGGAAAAGTGCAAATGACAGTGAAGTCCAAATCCTACCCCACAAAGGGGTCAGAAGAAGAAGAACATCCTACTGTAAATGGAGTTAAAAAAATCCCAGTCCAACAATGCAGCCAGCGCCGACCGGGCTAGCCGAGTGGGTAAAGTACCTGCCCGGCAACCCAAAGGTCGCGGGTTCGATTCCCGCCTCGGGCTTGGATCAAAGTACTGCAAAAACCTTGGGAGGTGCAATATGGCCACAGAAGCCGATGCGCCAACAACTACCAAATCAAAAAAAAAAAAAAAAAATGCAGCCAGCATGATTTATGCTAGGCGTATCGCAGCATAAGATGGTTCACCAGTCCCTCCAGGAAGGATGGCGTGTTCAAGAAACCGGAGAAGACCCCACTCCAGCAAGAGACAAATTTTAGTTCAGCAGTGGGAATTTATGAGAGTCCCATCCAGTGTTGGGATCAGTGTTGTGAGTCCAGTTCCTGAGTCACAGGTAGGTTGGCTGTTACATTCTTTGAAAAAGAATCTTGGGGTGACTATTGCCTGTAGTTTGATAAGGATCAAGGAGAGGTCTCTTAAAGTTGCATCCATGTTGGTGAACCTGCAGTGTTGTTAGGTCATTAACATATAGAATTTAGAGCTTCTGACAACATATTACACATATTGCTCAAAACATCAAAGGCAGATATTGTTGGGATATCAGAGACTTGGTGTCACACAGATATAAGGAATGCAGAACTGGAATTTGGGGAGTACAACGTCTACAGACTGGATAGGAAGGGAGGAGGGGTTATGCTATTAGTTAAGAAATACATAAAATCCAAGGAAGTGAAGCCAGTGGACATCGCAGGACAGTGCAGTGTCGAGTCAGTTTGGTGTGACATAAGCATTGGGAGATCAAAATTGAGAGTAGGAGTGTGCTATAGGCCTGATGAGTATAATAAGAAACTGTATAGAGAAATAGAGTGGGCCAGTAAATCAGAGAGTCTTATAATGGGGGATTTTAATTTCCCAGATATTGACTGTAGTTTGGGGGCTGGTCACTCACACACTAGCAAGGCTTTTGTGGATTTATTGGATGATTGTTTTCTACATCAGCATGTTCGGGAGGCAACTAGAGGGAGGAATACTTTTGATTTGATTATCAGCAGTGACTCTTCATGCATTAAGAATCTGCAGATAAAGGAACCACTAGGTGGCAGTGATCACAGTGTGCTGAAGTGGGATTTAATCAAAGAGGTAACTACCATTAGGGGTAAAAGGAAGGGTTATTGCTTTCGTAAAGGCGACTACGATGGACTGAGACAGTATTTAAATTCTATACAGTGGGACCAACTGATGATGTTACCAACAGCAAATGCAAAATGGGAAGTATTCAAAGAACTTATCTTGGAAGCTACTAGGCTTTACATACCAACTAAGAAATATTGTTCAGGGTTTAGGCCTAAATGGATGTCAGATGAACTGATGAGGCAATGGCAGAGAAGAAACATGCATGGGATACATACAAATTAACACATGACACAGAAGTGTATGATAGATACAAGTTGATCTGTAACCAAGTTACAAAGGAGGTTAGGCAGGCGAAGGCAGAGTACGAGAAATCTTTGGCAAGGGATGCAAAGAAAAACAGCAAAGAGTTCTTTACTTATGTAAACTCTAGAAGGAGGGGGATGAATCAGATTGGTTCACTTGATATCGATGGGTCAACTGTTGATGATCCTGCTCAGGTAGCTAACAAACTAAATGAATATTTTGCATCGACATTCACACATGAGGAGTTATTTAGCGAGGGGAAAGCCAGGGGTGTATTCAACTCTAGCAGTAAGCTAGAGAATCTTGTAATAACTGAAAGTAAAGTGGAAGAGAAACTATTGAAGATAAACACAAGAAAGGCACCTGGGGTGGATGGGATCTATCCAGTTATATTAAAGGAGGCAGCAGAGGAAGTAAGTAAACCCTTAGCCATAATTATGAGTGCTTCCTTGGACTCAGGGGAGGTACCTGCAGACTGGAGATGTGCAAATGTGACCCCAATTCACAAAGGAGGATCAAAGGCTGACACAAGCAATTATAGACCTGTGAGTTTAACTTCTGTTCCAGGAAAATTAATGGAGGCACTAGTTAAAGAGGCACTGCAGGATCATTTAGACAAGACTTCAGTTATAGCTCGGACACAGCATGGTTTTGTTAAGGGGAAGTCTTGCCTGACCAATTTGATTGGATACTATGATGCGGTCACAAAGGAACTGGATGCAGGGAATAACTTTGATATTATATACTTGGATCTTAAAAAGGCTTTTGATACTGTTGCACATGGAAGACTGCTGCACAAATTGGAGCAGTGTGACATTGGAGGCAAAATGCTGCTATGGATAAAGGGATGGCTGAGGGGGAGAAGACAGAGAGTGGTAATCAATGGACACTGCTCATCGTGGACTAATGTTATTAGTGGAGTCCCTCAGGGCTCAGTGTTGGGTCCATTATTGTTTTCTGTATTCATAAATGATATTGATGGTATATCAAGCTTAATGTCGAAGTTTGCAGACGATACAAAGGTAGGCAGGGTTGTCAAGGACACTACTGACACTATGCTGCTGCAACAGGATCTGGAAAGGTTGAGCAGATGGGCTGAGAGGTGGCAAATGAAGTTTAACATTGACAAATGTAAAGTACTACACATGGGAAACAGCAACCCCAGAGCAACGTATCAACTCTGTGGTACTACACTGACAGTGGTAGAGAATGAAAGGGACCTGGGGGTGGTTGTGCAGGCAGATATGAAGTTCTCTGAGCAGTGCAGATGGGCTGCAAGAGTAGCTCATGGTGTATTGTCAATGATATATAGGAATTTTTCTAGCAGGGATAAGGAGGTGATTATTCCCTTGTATAAGGCAATGGTCAGGCCACACCTAGAGTACTGTATACAGGTCTGGAGGCCTCATTTCAAGAAGGATGTAGAGCTGCTGGAACAAGTACAGAGAAGGGCAACAAGATTAGTGAATGGAACAAAGGGGTGCTCTTACGAAGAAAGGCTTAAGTTTTGCAAATTACAGTGTCTGGAGACTAGGCACCAGCGAGGTGATCTGATAGAGGTGTATAAAGCATTGAATGGTTTGAGCATGCTCAATGCTGATGGGATTCTTTCTCTCGCTCAGAATAATCACCTGAGAGGGCATAAATTCAAATTGAGGAAAGACAGATGTAGGATAGACGTGCGAAAATTTGCCTTTAGCCAGCGAGTGGTTGGTTGGTGGAACAGACTTCCATACCTTGTCGTGGGAGTTGATAGCCTAAATAAGTTTAAGGCTCAGCTGGACAGGTATTTTGAATGAACAGAGGGGTGAAGTGGAAGTGGTTTTTTTTTTTTTTTTTTTTTGGCTGATGCTGCGTAAGCTTGCTTTCTTGCATCAAATGCCTCTACTAATGCTAATGCTAATTGTGCATTTATTTTTCTTTGGAAAGCTTTGTTTGCAAACGTGGAAAAGGCAGTGAATTTTTTTTTAGCATTAGTAGAGGCATACAATGCAAGAAAGCCGACCGGGCTAGCCGGGTGGGTAAAGTGCCTGCCTGGCAACCCAAAGGTTGCAGGGCTTGGATCAAAGTACTGCAAAAACCTTGGGGGGTGCATTATGGCCACAGAAGCCTATGCGCCAACAACTACCAAAAAAAAAAAAAAAAAAAAAACAATGCAAGAAAGCAAGCTTATGCAGCATCAGATGCATATTCCAAATGCCTGTCCAGCTCAGCCTTAAATTTTAGGCTATCAACTTCCACAACAAAGGAGGGAAGTCTGTTCCACCAATCAACAACTATCCACTGGCTAAAGGCAAATTTCCGCACATCTATTCTACAACTGTCTTTCCTCTATTTGAATCTATGCCCCCTCAGGTTCTGAATCTGAGCAAGAGGAAGAATCCCATCAGCTTTCAGCTTGCTCAACCCATTCAAGACCTTATACACCTCAATCAGATCACCTCGCAGGTGCCTACACTCCAGGTACTGCAATTTGCAGAATTTAAGCCTTTCTTGGTAAGAGCACCCCTTTGTTCCCCTCACCAATCTTGTTGCCCTTCTTTGTACTTGTTCTAGCAACTCTACATCCTTCTAAAATGAGACCTCCAGACCTATACACAGTACTCTAGGTGTGGCCTGACCATTGCCTTGTATAACGGGATAATCACCTCCCTGTCCCTGCTAGCAAAATTCCTATATATCATTGACAAGACTCCATGACCTGCCCTGGCAGCCTGTCTACACTCTTAAGCAAACTTAGCATTTATCCAGTATTTGGAGCTTGTTGATGTCACACCAGCTGATGAGATCCTCCAAGGTGACATTTGGGCAGGAGCGGCAGTGCGTAGCACACGCTTCTTGCTTTGTGCCCCTGGAGAATGCTTTGCCACCAAAGGTGCCAAAGGCCCCCTTTGTTTGTTTGTTTGTTATTTGGTTTTTAGGAGCATTAGCAACTAAGGCCATATTGCTCCGGGGATATGCGGTAGTCATTCCCTGACCTTTCCGCATTCTTCATATTTGGTGGGCACAGGCTCAAACCCTGGTCTAATCAAGAAGCGTGTGCTATGCACTGCCGCTCCTGCCCACCTGGCTACGGAGGTGCCAAGGCCCCCTTTGAAATCCACAAAGAGACTGAGAGCATACCTATTGTTCAAGCATCAATTATGGCCTTGACTGCATAATCTGTACTGTTCTACTTCCTGTACCCAAACTGTCTATCATAGGCTCCTGTTCTGGTAAGCAGTATCAAATCTTGATGCAATGAGCTTCTCTAAGATTTTCCCAAGGACTGAGAACAGTGCAATTGGCCTTTGGGATTTCAGATTGTCTTGTGTTTTGTTGCAATTCTTGAGAAAAATCTTCAGATTTGCCACCTTCCAGTCTGAGGGACACACTTCATCTCTTCAGATTTGCCTCCCATACATGCACCCAGGTCACTGCTACCTGTGGCCACTGCTCAGAAAAAGGGCATGAATATAACAACTGTCAGAACAGGGCTAAACCTCCGACCTGCGTAAACTGCAAAGGACATCAAGCTGGAGCATAACCACTCAATCAGAGATCCCCAAGTGCCCTACCTACCCTCAAAACAGAGTCTTTTCCAACAAAGAATCAATTGTGGGGACTAGGCCTAAACACTACAATTCAGCCCTGCTAAAAATCATGCAATTCAATGCACAACGAGCTCGAGCAGTGGTTGAGCAACTTCGAAAGAAAGCCGACGAGGAAAATACAGACATACTGATCCTTCAGGAACCATACACACGCGTTAAAAAAGTACAAGGTTATCAAGCCAATTACAAGATCATGCAAACTGATGAAGACGTGGCCATCATAATCCAAAACCCAACTATGCACGGCCTGGGCTGCTTGTGCCCATATTATCTCCCCATTGGGCACCTTCTTTGTGGTGTCCCTGTATTGCAGGCCAGGGAAGGATATAATGCTTGCAACTAGATACTCCACACCCTCTTGGACACAAGATGATGATTGCCTAATCAGAGAATCATCATAGGGGCAGATGTAAACTGCTGCTCCCCGGCCTGGCACAGCATGACCCCGGATAGGAGAGCCATGAGAAATGGCCAGATTCTGGAAGACCACTTGGCAAACACTATGCTTAAGATCCTCAACCTGCCACACCAACTGCCAACTTTCTGTAACACTCTGTGGGAGATCACAATAGATGTATCACTCACAACTGTGAACGTCACCCAATGCATTAAACAATGGACTGTCCAAGACTCCTGGACCACATCCAACCACGGAGTAATTACATACCAGATACAGAACCAACTCAGTAGAACCCCAATGATAAAAACATCACTATGCTTCACAGTTAATAAGGCAAATTGGGAAACTTTCAAGGAAAAACTCACTGCTGAGGTTGGGGAACACTCCCAGACTGTGAGCCGACCCAGAGAGGCAAATGACCTGCAAAGAAAAGTTACTGAAATCATCACAAGAGTTAGTGAACGGGCTATGAAAAGGAAAACCCCCAAAGCCAGGCGTCATGCCCCTGTGGACCCCCAACATTCAAAATCTAAGAAGATAAGTAATGAGACAACGAAAGGACTTCCAACGGGCCCGGCGATCTTGGCCAGCCGCTGAGGTCGCGGCCATGAGGGGGGGACAAGTATAAAGATGCAAGGAATCGATACACCAAACTAATAAAGGACATCAAGCACAAAACTTGTGGAAAATCTTGTTTCCACAGCAGATAACGCTGACCCCTTTGGAGTGGTTTATAGAGTAGCCACTAACAGACACCCCAGAGGAGAAGTTGCAGAAGCAACAATGACCCCACTGGGTTCCCTGACCACTACGTGGGATGACTCTGTGACCAATATCCTAAACACCATCTTCCTGGAACAGGTAACTCCTACCCTCCTGGAACAACTGTGGATGAGTTGCAGGCAGCCGCCATGCAAATCAGAAGCAAAAAATGCCCTGGCCCGGACCTAATTGAACCGGAAATTGTGAAAAAAATGGTGGAATATACCCTGGATCTGTTACTCACGTTATATAACACCTGCCTCCAAGTAGGAAATTTTCCTAATGACTGGAAAATTGCCAACATCAAACTTATATTGAAAAATCCATAAAAATGGCCAGGAAAACCAGAGTAGTCTTGCCATCCTATTGCCTTAGTCCCAGTTGTAAGCAAACTATCCAAGAGAATGCTGCACAAAAGGCTCCTCCACTATTACAAAGGGGCAAACCTAACAAACACAGTGCAATTTGGATTCAAACATGGCCTATCCACAATCGAAGCTCTCAAGACACTACTGGATAAAGTAGAAGCTGGTACTACCAAATATTTTCTTGTTATCTGTGTTGACTTTGCGGGGCCGTTTGAAGCTATCTGGTAGTGAGCGTTCTCACGAGACTTAGGCAGGCTGGGGTGCCTCTGAGCCTGTATAACACAATCAGGAATTACCTAGCTCAGAGAATGATAGAAGTACATGCACTGTATAGGAAGCTAACCAGACAAATCCACAGAGGGGTGACCACAGGGCTCCATCCTAGGACCGCTGTTCTGGAATATGATTTAAATGAATTCCTGGCCCTTTATATTGGCGTGGTCGGCACCCAGGCCTTCGCCGATGATTTGATACTAACTGTTGCTGCTGACTCACGAGCGCAGATCGAAGAAAAAGCCAACCATACAATAGGAGGACAAATGGGCCTGTTGTACTGGGATCCATGGTAAATGATGATTAAGTGTTAGCCAGTAAAATAATTTAATTACAAATAGATACTGAATATCTTTGATTACAAATAGATACTGCAGCTTTCGAGACAAATCGTGCCTCTCTCTCTTTCAACAGAAAAATTTAAACTTAATTATTCTAACGGACACAGTTATGTGTGCAGTGAGGCGTGCGAAGGCACGAGGTAGGTGAATGATATTCAGTATCTATTTGTAATTAAATTATTTTACTGGCTAACACTTAATCATCACATACAATAGGAATTTTGCAAAACTGGGCTATAATCTATTGCCTGTGGATTTTGCCAAATAAGACTTGCTCAGTACTCCTGAAGGGCAGACTCTACCTTGCCAGACCACTGCAAGTGAAAATCCAAGGCACCACAATAAAACTTGCTACAGAAATCAAATATCTTGGAATCATCACAGACAAAAATCTGTCTTTCCAGCCCCATCTAAAGTACATTAAATAAAAGATACGGAAATATTCCGCATTGGTCACAAAGAGTGACCAGGAGGAACTAGAGGCTAAACAGGTGGACCCTGTCCTTCTACTACAAATCTACATTCATCCCAGTCATTACATATGCTTCACCAGTTTGGTACAAAAAGGTAACCACAGTGGCAAATAGAAGAAACTTGGACAGCGTCCAGTGGTCAATAATTCTGACAATCACATGAGCTGTCTCAACGGTCAGCATGCTCTTAGTGGACTAATTACTAGTGGAGTCCCACAGGGTTCACTTTTGGGCCCATTGTTGTTTTGTATATTTATCAATGATATTGGTGAAGGTATATATATCAGGCTTAATGTCCAAGTTTGCAGATGATACAAAGGTTTGCAGGATTATTAATGACAGTATGCTACAGCAACAGGATCTAGTCAAGTTTGGCAGATGGTAGGTGGTGGTAGCATGAAAACAATGTAAAAATGCATTGCACTGGTAATTTGCAACAAACCTTAAGAACAACTAAACTCTCCTCCAGATTATTCATAAACTCTCTTTGCCATTCCTAGACACAGTTTCTTCAGAAGAGAAGTTTTGTAGCACACTATACCAGGGTTTCCTAAACTTTTTTTAAGTGCGGACCGGTGTTTGCAGATTTTTTTTTTCGCGGCCCACCTATAGCTATAAATTAATGTATTTTCAATAATTATACTTGTAGATTCAGGAAATAATGACACTACCATTAGGTCGTTTAACATACCAGTAATAATGCAATTAGGTATTCATTAACATCAGTAAATATAAAAAAAAATAAGTAATTCATTTCTTTGTTTATTATCAAAAGTTTACATAAAATTGACATTTTAGGAAAGGAAATAAGAAAATTTTCTTATTGTTTTATGTGGGTATATTTCAAATGAAACCACTGATCAGGCCCTGATCAGTGGTTTCATTTGAAGATCTCTGGCTCCACTCAGCCAGAGACTTCAAATGATGGAGAAATGATCATTGCCCCCCCCCCAAAAAAAAAGACTGCCCTTATCTGGGCGAAAGGTGGGCCTACCCATTACTAGGTAGGTATCCCGTGATTTCTGTCCATTCAGTGTACATTTTCTTAATGGTAGCTAGTCAGGTGCTGGATTAGTTCAGAAGTAAAGGAGGTGATATATACTTGCATCTTTAAAATGAATAAAGAATTTTTTCATCAGTGTATCTCTATCTTAACTAAAATATGTTGGTTGCAGAATTATAATTCTTTACAAAGAAATGGATTGCTTCAATGGGGATTATCCAGAAAGGCTATTGTAACTTCTGCCTCAAGTTGATTCAAGAATAGTATATATATTTTTTAAGACATTTCATGGAGAACATAGATATTTCAGGTTATAGTCAGATGAAAATCCCAGTTTTTATTTAAAGCTGGTAGGAAGCCAGGAGTGTTACGGGAGTTCAAATCGAGGGTTTATGTTTCTGATAGATGGTATTGCCCTCAGGGTTTCAGGCAGAGATGAGCTCATCTCTCAATTCCTGGGGACTGTCATATTTAAATTTACAGTAGTGACTGTTGTGGCATGTTTAATATGCAAAGCTAACCATGGGAGTAGTTGTGTTCTGGAGATTATATTATATCCCTGGTGTTTCTTATTCCACAGACAAACCAGAATTTGAATATAGAATTGAGAGACACCACATAATAATGTTCCACAGCCAGTGTTGTCTTGGTGTTATTCCAAAAAAATATATATATATATCATCGTTATAAGAATTATTAATACTTCTATTTTTTTTATAACATAGGTTTGCAAGTATTAGAGAAACTCAGCAAGGAAAGCAAGAAGAGCGACTACCATTTTTCTCCCTTGTGTTACCACTTTGGGTTGAATCCCGCTATCCCGAGCTAATGCATAATCTTCGTGGGAACATTAACAAATTGACTACGCCTTTTGACATCTACTCCACTCTTATGACCATATTGGACACCCATATACCACTTATGGGAAATATTGATAATCGCAGTAACAGCTTGTTTTCACTGATACCTGATCAGGTAAGTGTAGTCATTGTTTTTTTTTTTTTTCTCTCTCTCTCTCTTGTGTAATTGGAAATAAAGATAGCTTGCACTGAAATTAAGGGTAATTTTGTTTTTATAAATTACCTTTGTAACTGATGTGGCAGATTAAGTTTATAAAACTCTCTGTATATAGAGCATGGCCTCCAAAGCAACTAATAAAATCATTGCCCTAAATTCACTGATAAGAAACTTAGTTTTTAAAGATTAAGCATGATTTCTATCATTCTTTGACTAGCTTTATTACTATTACATTTTACTGCATCAACCCCTGAAAATGTTGATATTGTTAAAATATAAAAGGAAATTTACATATTTTAATATATGATATTGTTCATTGCCTTTGCATGATTATTACATAGTTGAATTTTAAAACAAATTTCAGCTATGTAGTAATGATGTTTTCTAAGTTGAATTTTAGACAAGCTTCAGTTTGCCTTAAAATTTAACTTAGAAAACATCATTATCATAACATCTCATTCTGAGATCACAAGTTGCCTTCCCCCTTATGCTACAAATAAGTAACATTTCCCTATTAGAAAAATCTGCTGTTATTTATTCTCAGTTGACCCGGACAGCACCATTTTGAAATTATGAGCATCTCATTAGCATATGATGCAAGAAAGCAAGCTTATACAGCATCTGCCAAAAAAAAAAAAAACCTTCCCATTTCACCCATTCGGTCACTCCAAATGTTTGTCTAGTTCAGCCTTCAATTTATTTAAGCTATCAACTACCACAACAAAGATGGAAGTCTGTTCTAGCAATCAAATACCTGCTGGCTAAAGGCAAGCTTCTGCACATCTATAATTCTACAACTGTCTTTCCTCGATTTGAATCTATGCCTCCTCAGGTTCTTAATCTGAGCAAGCGGAAGTATCCCGTTAGCATTGAGTCTGCTCAAACCATTCAAGGCCTTATACACCTCGATGAGATCACCTCGCAGGTGCCTAGCCTCCAGATGCTGCAGCTTGCAGAACTTAAGCCTTTCATTGTAAGCGCACCTCTTTGTTCCTCCCACAGTCTTTTTGCCCTTCTCTGTACTCGTTCTAGCAACTCTACACCCATCCTAAAATGAGGTCCCCAGACCTGTATACAGTACTCAAGGTGTGGCCTGACCATTGCCTTATACAAGGGGATAATCACTTCCTTATCTCTGCGTGGCGCCTCCGTAGCCAGGTGGGAAGGAGCAGCAGTGCATAGCACACGCTTCTTGATTAGACCGGGGTTCGAGCCCGTCACCACCAAATATGGAGGATGCGGAAAGGTCAGGGAATGACCACCGCATATCCCGGAGCAATGTGGCCTTAGTTGCTAATGCTCCTAAAAACCAAACAACAACATCCTTATCTCTGCTAGCAAAATTTCTATACATACGGTGCTGTTTTTTGTATTCAATCTATCTTGGAAACTCCTCTGACTGTTTGGTCGTCCTGGAGTATAAACAGAAAATTTATTTATTTTATATATCATTGATAAAACTCCATGACCTGCTTTGGCAGCCCATCTGCATTTCTCAGAGAACTTCATATCTGACTGCAAAATTACCCCCAGGTCTTTTTCATTCTCCACATCCCTGAGTGTAGTACCACACAGTTGGTATGTTTCTCTTTTGTTACTGCTACCCATATGGAGTACTTTGCATTTGTCAATGTTAAACTTCAGTTGCCGCTTTTCAGCCCATCTGCCTAACTTTTCTAGACCTTGTTGCAGAGAGGGACACCTCCGTAACCACATGGGAAGGAGCAGCAGTGCGTAGCACATGCTTCTTGATTAGACTGAGGTTCGAGCCCGTCACCACCAAATACGGAGGATGCAGAAAGGTCAGGGAATGACCACCACATATCCCGGAGCAATATGGCCTTAGTTGCTAATGCTCCCAAATAACAAACAAACAATCCTGTTGCAGTAGCATACTGTCTTTACTGTCATTAACAACCCTGCCAACCTTTGTATCATCTGCAAACTTGGACATTAAGCCTGATATACCTTCATCAATATCATTGATAAATACACAAAACAACAATGGGCCCAGCACCAAACCCTGGGGACTCCACTAATAGCATTAGTCCACGTAGAGCAGTGTCCATTTATTACCACTATCTGCCATCTCCCATTCAACTATCCCTTTATCCATTGCAGTAACTTGCCCTTAATGCCATACCTCTCCAATTTGAACGGCAGTCTTCCATGTGCAACAGTATCAAAAGCTTTCCTGAAATCCAAGTATAGATATCAAAATTATTTTTTGCATCCAGTTCCTTTGTGACCACATCATAATATCCAATCAAATTGATCAGACAAGACTTCCCCTTAATAAACCCATGCTGTGTCTGAACTATTACTGCTGTCTTGTCTAGGTGATCCTGTATCACCTCTTTAACCAGTGACTCCAAAATTTTCCCTGGAACTGAAGTTAAACTAACAAGTCTATAATTATTTGTCACCCTTTGAACCACCTTTGTGATTTGCGGATACATTTGCACATCTCCAGTCCATGGGGACCTCCCCCGACTCTAAGGATGCTCTCATAATTATGGCTAAGGGTTTGTTTACTTACCTTGCTGCGTCCTTTATTATAACTGGATAGATTCCATCTGCTCTAGGTGCCTTTTTATGTTTAACTTCAACAATTTCTCTTCCAATTTGCTCTCAGTTCTTACAAAATCACTTATCTCCCTGTTAGGTTTTATAAACTTTTGGCATTCCCCTTCTTGAATAACTCTTCATGTGTGAATGTAGATGCGAAGTACTTATTCAGTTTAGCAGCTACTTGAGCAGGATTTTTCCAAAGATTTCTCATAATCTACCTTCACCTGCCTAACTTCCTTTGTGACTTGATTACAGACTAGCTGATATCTGCCATAGACTTCTGTGTCGCCTGATAATTTATATGCATGCCATGCATTTTTCTTTTCTGCCACGAGCCTCATTAATTCATCGGACATCCATTTAGGCCTAAACCTCTAACAGTATTTCTTAGGTAGTCGGAAAAGCCTAGTAGCCTCCAAGATTAAGTCCCTGAAGGCTTCTCATTTAGAATTCACCATTGGTAACATCATCAGTTGATCCCACTGTGTAGAATTTAAAAACTGTCTGAGATCACTTAATGCAGTATGATTGATGACTTTTGAGGTTATGATGAACGTCGTGGCGAGATCCAGTATTCCTTACATTTCGAGGGTACAGCTCTAAAACGGTGTTCGCAGGCCAGCCGCTAGTTAGTACACCGGACCGAACCTATTGGTAACTCTCTAGAAGGCTTCCGGATCAGCTAGTGTATAATCTTGCTACCTCTATTCTGCCAGATAGTGACTGGAGGGAGTCCGAGTAGTGTGTATGCGGGGAGCATTGTCGAGGCCACGTTATGTCAAGGATCTGGGTATATTCTTACCACGTGTATGCCATATCCAAAAATTTCATTTCTTCATACAGCATGTCCCACCTACTTTTTCTTACCATTGAATACACCATGAATTATAAAACTAATAGAGCAAGCTTATCTGCAAAAAGATCTAAACCTCCCAAGCACTTCCTAATTCATTTCACAAATATACGTGGTCTCAATTCTAATCTCAACTATGTCCATTTCCACTTGCAGTCTGCCAAACCCCATGTACTTTTTCTGACAATCTCAGTTATCGGTTGATTCAACTACTGCTCATCTCAGATGCCCAAATTATTCGCTGTATGATTCCTTTCGCCTCAAATGTGGTACTTGTGCATATGTCCGTTCTGGTATTCCCTGTCAGAGACTTGGCAATTTGGAATTTCCTCTCTTTGATCTTATCTGGCTTAAAATCTCTCTACCTCATTGTGTCAAATTCATCTGTTGTCTCTACCGTTCTCCCAACTCCACTAATCACTTGGAGCTCTTTGACTTCCTCTCTTTGCAACTTGACTTTCTCCAGTCCAACTTTCCTAACAGTGAGGTAATTTTCCTTGGTGATTTTAATGTTCACAACTCCAGCTGGCTTCCATTTTCTAGTCACACCGACCCAGCAGATCAAGATGCTGAGGCTTTTGCAATTACTAATGACCTAGCACAGATTGTTCATTTACCTACAAGAATACCGGACAATCCTAATCATACAGCCAATACACTTGATCTTTTTCTCACAAACAACCCTTCTAAGTACACGGTTGAAGTGAGAGCTCCCTTAGGCACATCAGATCACAACCTGGTCTCTTCTCCAATGGAACCTTTATCTCATGGCTATTCCCAACCTCGTGTTGTTTGGCATTACAAGAATGCAAAATGGGATGACCTGCCAGACTTCTTTTCTTCTTTTCCTTAGTCAGATTACTGTTTCAAAACTTCTGATGTCAACGTTTGCTCAGATTGTGTCGGTGAAATTATTCTTGCAGGAATGGAATCCTTTATCCCACACTCCACTTTAAAATCTCGTCCTTTATCTAAACCTTAGTTTTCCCATAAATGTGCTAAGGCTGTTCAAGAGAAGAATGTTGCATATCGTAATTGGCTTGTTTCTAATTCTTCAGTGTCATTTTCTGTCTACACGAAAGCTCGCAACAATTGTAAAGCAGTTATTAATCAGTCCAAACTAGAGTTTGAACAGGCTAAGAGTATAAAACTTGCTTCTTCCCCTAATGGTAGCCGAGCATTCTGGTCTCTTGCCAAAGCTATTGGCCACAACTTTTGCCCATCTCTGCTTCCACCTCTGTCCAAACCATCTGGTTTGGACAGAGGTGGAAGCAGAGATGGGCTGTTGTCACTTCAGCCAAGGATAAAGCTGACCTGCTTGCATCCCATTTTTCTTCCAGCTCATGTATTAATGATCTTGGTAAAACACATCCCACCATTCCCAACACGCTCCATTCAATGCCTCCTGTGGTCTTCCGTCAAAAGGATTTTGATGAATCTTGATGCTAAGAAAGCTTCAGGTCCTGATGGTATTTCTCCACTTACTCTCAATACCTGTGCTCCTGAACTTACTCCTATTCTTTGCCGCCTTTTTTTCACTTTCTTATTCCAAAAGTGTTTTTCCTTCTGCTTGGAAATTTGCTCATATCCAGCCAGTTCCTAAAAAGGGTGACAAATCCCTCCCATCAAATTATCGTCCCATTGCAATTACTTCTACTCTTTCTAAAGTAATGGAGAAATCAATTAACCGCCAACTCTTAAACTACCTAGAAACCTTCTGTCTGATCAACGATCGCCAGTATGGATTCCATCAGTGTTGATCCACTGATGATATTCTGGCTTATGTTACCCATTTATGGACAAATTCAATGGAAAAGTTCTGTGAAACACAAGTAATTGCTCTTGACATCTCAAAGGCTTTTTGATCGTGTTTGGCATAAAGGTCTTCTAAACAAGCTCCCATCTTATGGTTTTCCAACTGTTTTTAGTAATTGGTTATCCAGTTTTCTCTCTATTCACTCACTGAGGGTGATGGTAGATGGCTCTCTGCCTTCTAACTTCTCCACTAATGCCGGTGTCCCCCAAAGTTCAGTTCTTTCCCCCACTCTTTTCCTCTTGTATATTAATGACCTTCTTCCATTGACTGGAAATCCTATCCATAGTTTTTGCGATGATAGCATCGCATTCCACTTTCCATTTTGAGAAACCTTGTCCTGCTCAATCAGCTTCAACTTCTCGAAAATCTGCTACCAATTCCTTAAATGCTGATCTTCAGGTAATTCTCCAGTGGGGCAAAGACAACTTAGTTGATTTCAACCCTTCTAAAACTGTCTTGTCTTATATCTCGCAAAAAGGATTCTTCTGCTCCTATGCTTATCTTTATTGACACTCCGATTTCTAGGCAAAATGATATATCTCTTTTGGAGATTACCCTGACTTCTAATCTCTCTTGGCACAAGCACATTACAAATATTGCTTCCTCTGCATCTAAAAAACTTGGTTTTCTCTTTCGCTCTCGGCGTTATTTTTCTTCCAAACAGCTGCTCACTCTGTATAAATCGCAAATCCGCCCTGCCATGGAATATTGTTCCCACATTTGGGGTGGTGCCCCCAAAACCTCCCTCAGGTTTCTTGATTCCATTCAGAAGAGGACAGTTAGGTTAATTAATGATTCATCTCTAACAGAGTCTCTCCACTCGCTTTCTCATAGACGTACTGTTTCTGCTGCATGCCTCTTCTACAGATACTTCCATGGGCACTGTTCCTCTGAATTGGCTTCTATAATTCCCGCTCTCTCTTTCAAAACAGTCCGAACACATGCCACCACCAGCCAACATCCATTTACTGTCTAACTTCAAACCCACAGAACCAACTTTTCATTTTCCTCATTTATTCATTCAACTGCTGTTTTCTGGAACAACCTTCCTTCATACGTATTTCCTGAAAATTACAATCTACAGAAGTTCAAGTCCAATGTCAACAAATATGTTCTTTCGTCTTCTCAATCTCCAACCCAAGCACATTTTGAGTACTATAGGTTCTAATACCTCTCGTGTTTGGGGTTTACATAAAATAAAAAAAATCAATAAAAAAAGTCACCTTTACGTAAACCAAAACTCTTCCCTTTACCCTTGATAGTTGTTACATCTTTAAGTAAATCCCACACCAGTACACTGTGATCACTGTCACCTAGTGGTTCCTTTACCTGCAAATTCTTAATGCATGAATAATCACTGTTGATAATCAGATCGAGGGTATTACTCCCTCTGGGTTACCCCTCTAACATATTGCTGTAGAAAACAATCCTCCAATAAATCCACAAAAGTCTTGCTAGCGTGTGAGTGACCAACCCACAAGTTCCAGTCAATATCTTGAAAGTTAAAATCTCCCATTATAAGACATTCTGATTTACTGACCCATTCTATTTCTCTGCACAACTGTTCATTGTACTCATCAGAGCTATTAGGCCTATAACATACTCCTACTCACATTTTCCCTTTCCCAGTGTTTACGTCACACGAAACAGACTCAGCATTACACTGTCGACTCATGTCAACTGGATGCACTTTCTTAGATTTTATGTGTTCCTTAACAGCATATAACCCCTCCTCTCTTCGTACCCTGTTTGTCCTTTCTGTACACACTACTCCCCAAATTCCAATTCTGCACTGCTTATATCCTTGTGACACCATGTCTCTGATATCCTAACAATATCTGCCTGCATAATTACCCCCAGGTCTTTTTCATTCTCCGACTCCCTCGGTGTAGTACCACACAGCTGGTACCGTTTCTCTTGGGTTACTGTTACCCATATGGAGTATGATATTGTTCATTGCCTTTGCATGATTATTACATAGTTGAATTTTAAAGCAAACTTCAACTATGTAGTAGTGATGTTTTCTAAGTGGAATTTAAAATAAACTTCAGTTTGTTTTAAAATTCAACTTAGAAAACATCATTATTATTACATCTCATTCTGAGATCACAAGTTGCCTTCCCCCTTAGAAATCCAGGTGTGAATAAGTAACATTTCCCTATTAGAAAAACCTGCTGTTATTTATTCTCAGCTGACCCAGACAGCACCATTTTGAAGTTATGTGCATCTCATTAGTGGGTGTATATGTATCCAAAGGTATAAGTGCTGACCACCACAGTTGTGAATTATTTACACAATGTCAGAGATGCTAATGAAATGTTATAATAATGATTCCAAACGTACAAACTACAATTTGTCTTAAAATTGAACTATGAAGTAATGCTGCAATTTGCACTAAATGATAGTGTAGTTTGAAGATTTCTGCCATAAAATTTTATTAATATATTTTTAGTTTCTGTAGGTTATTTCATCACTGATCTTTCTGCATTTCAAATGAATATGCAAATAAAAATAATTATTTTATTTATTTTATTTTTGAGATGGTACTGAATACACTGAACAACAAATTTTGGGTCATAATTTGTTATGGGCATGAAAGTAAGTTTACTTTATAGATTTTGGGTGCTAAACATAGAAATAGTGCTTAAAATGGCAGATTGACTCTTGTTTTCGAAAAAAGTAGTTTTTTATTATATGGCACTAAGATACCTGTATCAGACATGGGACCTTTTCACCTTTCACTTGTATTCAGCTTTGGGAACATTCCTTCTCACCATCCAACAATAATCAGCTAACAGGACAGCACTCCATTTGCTTTCGTCTTTGTTCCATCGCTGTGATGTCTTGATGGAAGCATTCGCCGTGTTCATCGCTGACGACACCACAGTTTGGCGGGAAGAAATCCAGGTGTGAGTGCAAGAAATGCATCTTCAATGACATGTTGCACCCCAGGTTTTTGTAAGAAGTAATGAGATCTTCCACAAGCTGCCTGTAGTTGATGGCTTAACATTTCCTATAAAACTAGTCGAAACATTCCGAAAGGCTTTCCACGCTGATTTCTCGCTATCACTAAGGACAAGTTCGAACTGTTCATCTTTGAAAAGTTGCCTTATTTGTGGACCAGTGATAATGCCTGCCTTACTCTTCTCTGTAACTAAGCCTTGGGAATTTCTCTTGCAGGTATGTGAATGCAGGACCGTTCACTTCCAAAGCCTTCACGAAATTTTTCACTAGCCCCAGTTTGATGCGGAGTGGTGGAAGCAAAACTTTATTTGGATCTACCAGAGGTTCAAATGCTACATTCTTCATTCCAGGTGTTAATGATGTTTTTGTTGAGGCCATCTCCTCTTCTTCTATTGCATATCCTTAGTATGACTATCCCATTCGCAGAGAAAACAACAATACTTATTGTAACCATTTTGTAGTCCTAATAAAATGGTGATTACCTTTAAATCACCACAAATCTGGTACTCATACTTCTGATAATGTATGCCTAAGAGGATGTTCTCCATGTTTGTATATGTTTCTTTTTTTGTGGATGGCATACGCAAGAGGTATTGAAGGCAGCATATTTCCATTGTGTAATAACACAGCCTTAAGATTAACCTTAGAAGCGTCTAGAAATAGTTGCTATTCTTTGGGAATGTGCCTGATATTGATTGCTGCCATTAGACCATCAAAAATATCCTTACAAACAGTCAGTTCACCTTCTGTTCGATAAAATTTATCATAGTCTTTATTTTGAGTACTAAAACTTGTCACTTACACAGAATGGGCTAGAAGATTCCACTGTTGTAGCCTTGATGCCAAAAGCTCTGTCTTATTCTTCGGCAGTTCAAAATGTACACAGTGGAATATTTTACATCTGTGATGAAATATAGCTGATGTAAAATTAAAACCCAAGTCAACCAACATCTATGTCTTGGAAATTATGTTCAGATAACTAAGCCCTCACTTATTTTTTCCAGAAGACTTTTTTTTTTTAATTTAAAACTAGTGATCACTGTGTCTCCCTGTATCATTGGGAAGTGAATTGATGGGAGAAGCTTAAAAGTAAAGTATAAAATTAGCTAAATACAGTATATCCTTGTTAATTCAATATCAGATTATATGCAGTGCATTTCAAAGTATCATCCATTCCGTGACTAACAATATAGCATTATGTCATTTTAGTATGGATAATTATTCCTTAAAATGATTGTCGCAAAGGCCATGAATACATATATATCGTTAAGAAAATATATGCAGGAAGAATGCTGAAATGGATAGATATGGAGCTGGCCAGTCTAATAGAGCAGAAAATGATTATATAAGACAGTTATATAGTGATGAAAAATACTGCAGCCTATAACAGCTAAAGTTCATCTGTATTAGTACCAAAGAAAGAGTGAGGTTGCAAAGGCCGAGTATGAGAAAGCACTGCCTAAGAAGGCAAAGAACAAGCACGAGCAGTTTTTATTTAAGTAAATACAAAGAAGAAAGAGAAAACAAATCAGGTTAGACCCTTGTGAAATGTGTGTAGAAAAGTCTTAGTTAACCCAGCTGATGAATTGAACAGGCACTCTGAATCAGTATTTAGAGATAAAAGAACCTCACAGTGAGGAGAGGCTATGCAGTATGAAATTAGCGATATTGAAATTCCAGATGATCAGAAAAGCTTTCAGGCCCAAAGGCAAGGCTCCTGGAGTTGATGGCATATATCCAGTAATCTTGAAGGAGGCAGTGAGATAGAAATTAAATTCCTTCAGAATTCCATTTCTGTATAAATGTCCCCTACTGCACAGCACTGTTGTATTAAGAGAAAATTGTGTTTAACTAACTTGGTTAGCTATTTTGACACAGTTTCTCGGAAATAATTTCAACATTGTTTGTTTGGATTTTAGCAAAACATTTGACTAAAGTCCCTTGCAAAAGTTACTGTATAAGTTGGAACATACTGGAACCGTGGATCATATTCTAAGATGGATTTCAAGGCAGGAAGCAGAGGGCTGTGATTAATGGTTACTTTGCAGATTGGTCTAATGTTAGAAGTTGACCCCACCACTATCACCAAGGATTAGCTCTGGTACCACTGCTTGTTTCTGATTTTCAAAAATGATATCAACAAAGGGATAGAGGGCATGGTGTCAAAATTTGGAGATGATGTGAAGATTGATTGAGTGGTTAATGATCGATACTCCTTCAGAATGACGTGGATAGTCTTCAAGGATGGTCAGAAAAAATGGTGGTTATGTTTTAATGCAGTGCAAGGTATTATACTTTGGGAAATAGCAACCCCAAAATAACTTATACAACTTAGGTGGGTTGAATTGAAAACAGTAGAGGAAGAAGGGGACTTGGGAATTAAGGTACAGTCAAATACAAAGTTTTCTGAGCAGTATAGATTTTTTTTTTTTTTTTTTTTTTTTTGATTTGGTAGTTGTTGGCGCATCGGCTTCTGTGGCCATATTGCACCTCCCAAGGTTTTGGCAGTACTTTGATCCAAGCCCGAGGCGGGAATCGAACCCGCGACCTTTGGGTTGCCCGGGCAGGTACTTTACCCACTCGGCTAGCCCGGTCGGCTGAGCAGTATAGACAGGAGGAAGGAAACCTTATGGTGTTCTATTGCTGATTTATCAAATGTATGCTTGTAGAGATAGGGAAATCATAATCCCACTGTATAAGCAATTATAACTGCACTTGGACTACTGTATCCAAGTAAGGAGACCACACCCAAAAAAAGACATGAAGCTTTTGGAAAGAGCCCAAAGACTGGCAGTTGCTTGGTAATATCTGCAAAACTGGCACCTATATCAGGAAAGACTTTTTGAATATGTGGGATACACTATTTGGCAACCAGGCACTTTAGAGGCAACTTCATTGAGGTCTATTAAGGCTCTGAGAGGACACATTAAAAAGGAATGAAGGCAGAATTTTCACTGTTTTAAATTGTTTCAGAACCAGTAGCCAGTGTAATTTCAAATTATGGAAAAAGAAGATTGTAAGTAGTTTTCTTTTGGCCAGCGAATTGTTAATTACTGGACTGAGTTACCTCCATAGCTAGTTGAGGCTGAGCTTAGGAAAATTCAGAAGTCAGCTGTAGTTATGTACAAGAGGAGGGAAACACATAGTTTGTTATTTTCTTTTGTTAAGTTATTTTATTATTATTATTATTACTGCATGGAATGCTAGAGGGCTAAGAGTAAGCATGTCTACTGTATCAACGCTCTTAAAGAAAATCGGAAATATTTGCCATTTGTAAGTTGTCTAATCCTTTATTTTGCTGTTTATTTAGTGCAAGTGCATTAGCTAAAGCGTCTTGTGTTGACTACTCCAAAGATTTACAATTATGAATAAAAATATATACAAAAAGTGCAATTTACCGCTACACGTGGTAGACGTGGTATGTCATGGCTGCAACAATGGATATCATTTTCGATGCTCATTGAAAGAAGCAACCTATAAAGGGATGGCGAAGCAGAAGAAACAGCAGTGGAGGTGTATATTGTGCAGGAAAGAAGTGAAATTTCCTATTCGGTGGAAGATTTTCATGAATTGCTGAATTCAACAACAGGCGTAAACGAAGACTTAGAGGTTATACAAATGCAGGTGAACACACTAAATTTAGAAGATGTACTAAGGAAACTATACACTAAAATACATTTACTGGATTTACTAACAGAAATTGTACCAATAAGAAAGAAAATTGAAGACCTCAAGGCAGAAGTAGATGATATCAAAAAATCATCTTTTGTCTCAGATTCCTTCAATAAAATACAAAATAGCATAAGCAAGCTGCAGGACTCCAACGCTGCTATCAATAAAAGACTTGTGGATCTGGAAGCTTCTTTCAAGAAAAATGAGGAGAATTCTATTCTACTTAACTCACGGATTGACTCAATAGAACAATAGTTATTAGAAAATAATGTAGAAATAGTAGGATTAGCGGGCCAAGACCTAGAGCATGTTATTCAGCAGCTGGGGCTTGCATTAAAGCTACAGCACAATAACAAAGTGGAACAATACTACATACCTAACAACAAAAAAATAAATGACAAGCCTACACTAATTGTGAAATTTTCAAATCATGTGGTAAAGGAAAAATGGATGAGAAAGGCAAAGGAAATTCAACTCACAGCAAATGATGTATTTCAGAACAACAGCAGTGCTCCAATCTACATAAATGACCACTTAACAACACACCTCAGGCAATTATTTTGGGAAACAAAACAATTAGTAAAAACTGAGTTTCAAATTTTTATGGTTAAAACATGGAAGGATTTACGTGAAGAAGAATGACTCTTCAAGAGCCATAAGAATCTTGAATTCAAAGGACCTGCAGTATATAAAATAGACTCCTTCATTGTGAATAATTGTAATTTCTTGAAATCTAGGCCTAAGGTAATATTAAGACATCAGGTATGCTTTTTGAGGAATCACAAACTCAATTCGCCTGTACATTTTTTAAAAAATCCAAATATCCAAGCTCTTTTAATTGATAAAAAACAGTTTTTTCTGGTAGCTCTAAACATCAGGTCATTAAGAAAAAATTGGTTTAACTTTTTGCAATATATAAATGCAATGAAAAAATATATTTCTTGTATAGTTTTAACAGAGGTTAACATAAAAAGTGATGAAATTGCCAACTATAACATACTAGGATATGACAAAGTCTATAAGTTGAGAGAGTTGAGAAGGGGTGGTGGAATAATAATATACTATAGAACATGCTATAAGGCAATACAGGTTTACCACGAGACTCAGTCTTGCAGAAACTGCTGTCTCAAATTATTAGGAGAAGATCCACAGAATACATTCATGACTTGTGCTTTTTATAGGCCACCGTCAGATTCTATAAACACTTTTCTAATAGAATTAGATAACATAATTCTGCAATGGGAAGACATAAAAGCTGATAAGACCATACTAGTGGGAGACTTCAATATCAATTTACTAAACAATGAAACAGAAAATGTAATACTCAAATACTCTGCAATCTTAAATAATTATGGATTTGAACATACCTTATTTGGAACAACAAGGCAACAAATGATGGAGGGAGATAGAACAGTAAGCTCCTGCTTAGGTCATCTTATAACAAATATAAAGTTGAAGTATGCAAATTCCTACATACTACTAAATCAACTTTCAGATCATAGAACATACATACTAATAATAGATATGTACTCAAAACAACACCCATGTGAACATAAAAAATTAACAAATGTTGCGAAGAACAAATATTTATCAACAGGCAAGCTGAAACACAACACAGAAAACATGTTAAGACAAGAGCAAGCATCTTACACAACTAATGAAATTTCTTTTCGAGGATTAATACGGAGAGAAAAATAAATCTCTCAGCTTGCAACACAAATTCTAGGAGTATCAGGATTAAACATAAGAAACCTTGGATGACAAGAGAAATAGAAGAATTAATGGTACAAAGAGATAAATACTTCAGGCAGTATAGAAATTGTCCATCGAAGATAGAACATTATCACAATTATAAAACAATACTGTTACAGACCAATAATAATAGTCAGTTATAAATAAGATAATAGAAAATTATATATTTACCCATATAAGTAAATATCTACATCAATATGGACTGTTAAATAACTCTCTATTCTCATATCAGAAGGGTAAGAGCACACAGACATTATTAGAGAGTTTAGTAGACTCTTTTAACTTACATTTGAACAACAATAACTTCATAATGATCTTATTTATAGATTTGACCGAAGCATATGACTTAATTGATATCTCAGTCCTGAAACAGAAATTACTGAAATATGGTATAAGGGGAACAGTCAATCAACTCTTAACATCTTATTTAACCAAAAGAAAAATCACAGTTGAAGTAGAGAATACAAAGGGAAAATCATACAATATAAAGAGAGGAGTACCACAGGACACCCATGCAGGGCCAATCATGTTCAACATCTATATAAATGACATATTTGAAGTAATTAAGAACTCCTTTTTAAAAATTTATGCAGATGATTTAATCTTATATACAATTGGAAAGAACCTTACAAAAATGACATTAGATTTACAGCAGGATGTAATACATTTACAAAATTGGTTGCATGACAATAAATTAGCACTCAGTTTTGAAAAAACCAAATTCTTGGTAATTAGATCCCCTCATCAAACCCTGGACATTCATCCCTCTATTAAATTACATAAACATGAATGCCTACATGAACAGAACTTCCAGAATTGCAATTGTCTAACAGTTGAAGATGTTTCAAATCACTGTTACCTTGTGTTATGGATAGACTATAATCTAAGTTGGGCAATGCAAATAACAAATTTGTACAAAAAAATGAGATTTTATGTGTACTTCTTTTATTATATTAAAAATAAATTAAATCAAAGAACAAAAGTCACCTTATATTTATGCATTAGTGGACTCCCAACTCAATTATTTAGTAAATGTATGGGCAAGAACAAATATAACTGAAATAAGGGTTATAAACAATTTACTAAACAGGATTCTGAAACTGTTAATGGGGACAAACTCTTGGAATGATCTGAATAAAAGAAGGCAATTTTTGTTAAAATACAAAATACTATATCCAATTCAAAAGCTGAAGTTAAATTTATTCTTGAAAAATCTTAACACTATTTATGAAGAGTTGAATCTTCATAACTGCTTTTGGATTCACCTGCTTTTGCAAAACAACTGCTTTTGGATTCCTTAAGTTGTGTTTTTCACACAACTTAAGGAATCCAAAAGCAGTTGTTTTGCCTCACCCTAGGGTACTAAATAGATTTGGAGATATTCATACAATGAACATATTAAATAACTTGTTGGCAAGCGTTGATTTCAGGCTCAGGAGAGGTTATTCAATCTCCAAATTAAAATTCCTAGTAAGAAAATTTTTGATACTCAGTGATACAGTAGAATAGATTTTCAATGTGGATCAATCACTACCTCTGTTTACAGAGTGGAATGTATTATGTGTAATGACTTCATTGTCTTTTCTGTTAGCTAACAATTTTGTATGCAAAAACTGATTAAACAGATGAATTGCAACTTGTTGTCAAGATATTTACTTTTCTTAACGAGTTCTTGTATTGTAAACAAATTCAAATGATAAATAAATTTGTATTGTATTGTATTGTATTATTATTATATATAGCCAGTGCAGCAAAAGTCTGTGGTGTTATATGGCTAATACTAATTCAGAATATGACAAGTGAAACAAAGCTAGTTGAGGCTGACAGCTTAGGGAAATTCAGAAGTCAGGTATAGTTATGTACAAGAGGAGAGAAATGCATAGGTAGGTTGTGTATTTTCTTTTTATTAAGTTATTTTATTATTATATATATATTTTTTAGCCAGTGCTGCAAATGTTTTTGGTGATATATGGCTAATACCAGGGGCTCACATCTGGTGAGTATGGGCTTGGCACACCCAGGGTCCTGAGCTGGATATCATCATTCTTCTCTTTCTTGGCGATTCCCTTCTAGTTTTGACTCTCTCTCAGGGTAACTCAGGAATTTTTTTTGTCTGGTGCAGCATAAGCCTCAGGCTTCCTTGCACCATATAGCTAATAATAATACTAATTCAGAATATGACAAGTGAAATTCAAAGTCTGAATTGGATCTCATGAGTTGTGAATAGCTCATCTAATTCAAATATTCATTTGCCGCCCATCTGCTCAACCTTTCCAGATCCTGTTGTAGCAGCATAGCGTCAGTAGTGACCTTAACAACCCTGCCAACCTTTGTATCGTCTGCAAACTTGCATATTAAGCTTGATATACCATCATTAATATTATTTATAAATACAGAAAATAATAATGGACCCAACATTGAACCCTGAGGGACTCCACTAATAAAATTAATCCACGATGAGCAGTGCCCATTGATTACCACTCTCTGTCTTCTCCCCCTCAACCACCCCTTTATCCATAGCAGCAGTTTGCCTCCAATGCCACTCTGCTCCAATTTGTGCAGCAGTCTTCCATGTGCAACAGTATCAAAAGCCTTTCTAAAATCCAAGTATATAATATCAAAGTTATTCCCTGCATCCAATTCTTTTGTGACTGCATCCTAGTATCCAAACAAATTGGTCAGGCAAGACTTCCCCTTAACAAAACCATGCTGTATCCGAGCTATAACTGAAGTCTTGTCTAGATGATCCTGCAGTGCTTTTTTAACCAGTGCTTTCATTAATTTTCCTGGAACAGAAGTTAAACTCACAGGTCTATAATTACTTGTGTCAGCCTTTGATCCTCCTTTGTGAATTGGGGTCACATTTGCACATCTCCAGTCTATGGGTACCTCCCGCGAGTCCAATTAAGCTCTCATAATTATGGCTAAGGGTTTGCTTACTTCCTTTGCTGCCTCCTTTAATATAACTGGATAGATCCCATCCACCCCAGGTGCCTTTCTTGTGTTTATCTTCAACAATTTCTCTTCCACTTTACTCTCAGTTATTACAAGATTATCTAGCGTACTGCCAGAGTTGAATATACCTCTGGCGTTCCCCTCACCGAATAACTCCTCATGTGTGAATGTCGATGCAAAATATTCATTTAATTTGTTAGCTACCTGAGCAGGATCATCAACAGTTGAACCTTCGATATCAAGTGGACCAATCTGATTCATCCCCTTCCTTCTAAAGTTTACATAAGTAAAGAACTCTTTGCTGTTTTTCTTTGCATCCCTTGCCAAAGATTTCTCGTAATCTGCCTTCGCCTGCCTAACCTCCTTTGTAACTTGGTTACAGATCAACTTATATCTATCATAGGCTTCTGTGTCACGTGTTAATTTATATGTATCCCATGCATTTTTCTTCTCTGCCATATGTCACATCAGTTCATCTGACATCTATTTAGGCCTAAACCTTGAACAATATTTCTCAGTTGGTATGTGAAGCCTAGTAGCTTCCAAGATAAGTTCTTTGAATGCTTCCCATTTTGAATTTGCTGTTGGTAACATCATCAGTTGGTCCCACTGTATAGAATTTAAATACTGTCTCAGACCATCGCAGTCGCCTTTACAAAAGCAATAACCCTTCTCTTTACCCCTGATGGTAGTTACCTCTTTGAGTAAATCCCACTTCAGCACACTGTGATCACTGCCACTTAGTGATTCCTCTATCTGCAGATTCTTAATGCATGAAGAATCACTACTGATAATCAAATCAAGAGTATTACTCCCTCTAGTTGCCTTCTGAACATGCTGATGTAGAAAACAATCATCCAATAAATCCACAAAAATCTTGCTAGTGTGTGAGTGACCAACCCACAAATTCCAGTCAATATCTGGGAAATTAAAATCCCCCATTATAAGATTCTCTAATTTACTGATCCACTCTATTTCCCTATACAGTTTCTTATTATACTCATCAGAGTCATTAGGCCTATAGCACCTTCCTACTCTCAATTTTGATCTCCAAATGCCTATGTCACACCAAATTGACTCGATACTGCACTGTCCAGCGATGTCGACTGGCTTCACTCCTTGGATTTTATGTGTTTCTTAACTAATAGCATAACCCCTCCTCCCTTCCTATCCTGTCTATCCTTTCTGTAGACGTTGTACTCCCCAAATTCCAGTTCTGCATTCCTTATATCTGTGTGACACCACGTCTCTGATATCCCAACAATATCCGCCTTTGATGCTTTGAGCAATACCTCATATTCATCAAATTTATTTACCAAACTCCTAGCATTGGTGTACATGCAAGTATACATGCACCTGTTCTTTTTCTTAGCTACCGTAACACAACCCATGTGTTTACTTGTACCGCAATGACTCCCAGCAGTCTCTGAAATATACTGCATCTTGTTTTCCAGGCTTCTGCTCATTCCAGTAGAAGCAGTGCAAGAATCACTTTCACCTCTGCCAGTGGCTACTGTTAATCTATTAGTCCTTGTTTCCCCCCAAGCTAACAGTTTTCCGACCCACCTAACACTGCCTCGATAGCATCAGCAAATATTCTTGCACCCTTTCTATTTAAGTGTATCCCATCCCTGTAGAAGCAGTCCTTTCTGTTAATAAGTACGGATTGGCTGAAAAAATTCTACCCCTTGAGCCTTGCACAATCCTTCCAGGGCCGAATTGATCGACAAGGCTCTCATCATATACTCCCTCCTGTCGTGTTTTGGCAGAATTGCAGACACTTTCAAATTCAACTCTAATTCACAGATTTTTTTCAACAGTGAACTGTACTGGTTAAGTAATTCTGCTGGTCTCCAACTAAGGTTAAGCAATATGGCCTTAGTTGCTAATGCGCCTAAAAACCAAATAACAACACATACATTTTTTGCCATGTGTCTCAACAGTTCATCTGACATCCATTTATGTCTAAGCCTTGAACAGTATTTCTAAGCCTTGTATAGTATTTCTTTGTTGGTATGAAAAGCCTACTAGGTCCTTTGATAACTTCCCATTTAGAATTTTCTGTTGATAATGTTTGCAAGCTTCTCAACCCATCTGCCTAATATCTAAGTTTTGTTGCAGTAGCATACAGTATTTTCTGTCATTAACCAGGCAAAGTTTTTACGGCTCCGGCAAATAGAGAAGTTTTTTTTATATTTTTGCTGTTTTATTGACTTAAATTGGCATACTAATTTATTTTCTAGAAGTAGCTTTTCATTCCTAGTACGATACTTAGTTTAATTTTTAACTTCGATAGAGATTTTTTAAGGTTATTACTTAGTATCCGTAAGAGTGTCCAATCCACATGTTTTACAAGTTTTTGCAGTGCCGGCAAACGTGAAGTGTTTAGCAATATTTAGCAGCTTTATTGACTTAATTGTTATATTAAATTATTTTCTATAAGTAGCTTATAGAACTAGCCAAGAGCCTTGGTTTATTCTAAACTTAGATAGCGAGAGTTTGGAACTTAATTAATACTTAAGGGTCCGCAGATTTACCGTTCATAACTTGCCAACATTGTTATACAATACAACGTTGTATCCCGTACTAGGTAGCGTTAGCTTAGTATAGTATAATCGATTAATCAGTAAAATTTATTAATCTTGTTATCATTATCAATTAATTGTGCTTTTTTAACTAAATACATATAACGACTTAGAATTTACAAATGTAACATTATTAATTAATACATAACTTGATACGGAAGTTATATAATGAAACTCGGAGATAATACTCTATACTAAAAAAAAAAAACATATAGTGTTATAACTGCATTGGGATATACGTTTATGGTTATAATTTTGTACTGAAATTGAATTTGAATCGAAATCATGACTCAGTCCAGAGCACCAAAGCAAAAGGCTCAAGCTAATGGAAGTGGTGTGGCTCAGGGAAGAAGGGGGGGGGAGTTGCCCTCTGAATCACAGCCTTTTAAAATGCACTGCTTCCTTGATTTTTGTGGAGCAATCAGGTAGAGGACATGATATTGCCAAGGGAAATGTCTTTGTGTGTGCGCACAGTGTGAGGAAATCAGGTGACAACTCAGCGTTGTTATGGGCCTATATGAGAGCTTGAAGGACAGGGCGGATGCCCTCAGAGGATCTAAATTGAGGGGCCCATCAAGCTCTCAGCTACCCACATCCATGCCAGAGCTTGCACTTGAACATCATGCAACACAGTGGCAACCCCAAGGCAAAATGCGCTGTTCCCACAGGAACTAGTATTTGTCGGTGACTCTATTGTCAGGGAAACGGGGAACATATTGTGTAAAAAGGATAGGTGGAACAGGACCAGGGTATGTGCCAGAGGTAAAGGTTAATGACGTTGTAGAGCAGATGTCATCTTTTAAGGGCACAAAAGGTCATATTGTTGTACACGTTGGCACTAACGATATTAAGAGCAGGAGACCGGCAGAATTAATTAACAAGTACAAATCACTGTTGAAAAAAAGCCGTGAATTAGGGTTGAATTTTAAAGTGTCTGCAATTCTGCTCATACATGATAGGAGGGAGTATATGATGAGAGCTTTGTCAATCACTTCGGCTGTGGAGAGATTGTGCAAGGCTCATGGGATAGAATTTTTCTCAGCCTAGTCTGTTCTTGTTAACAGGAGAGACTGCTTCTACAGGGATGGGATACACTTAAATAGAAAGGGTGCAAGAATGTTTGCTGATGCTATCAAGGCAGTGTTAGGTGGGTCGGAATACTGCTAGCTTGGAGGGATACACAAACTAATAGATTAACAGTAGCCGCCGGTAGAGGTGAAAGTGATTCTTGCACTGCTTCTATTGGGATGAGCAGCAGCCTGGAAAACAAGATGCAGGGGATTTCAATGACTGCTGGGAGTCATTGTGGTACAAGGAAACGTGGGTTGTGTTAGGATAAATAAGAGTAGAAACAGGTGCATGTATACTTGCATGTACACCAATGCTAGGAGTATAGTTAATAAATTTGATGAGCTTGAAGTGCTACTCAAGACATCAAAGGCAGATATTGTTGCGATATCAGAGACGTGGTGTCATCAAAGACATAAGCAATGCAATGGAATTTGGGGAACACAATGTTTACAGGAAGGATAGACAGAATAGGAAGGGAGGAGGGGTTATGCTACTAGTTAAGAAACACATAAAATCCAAGAACGTGCAGCCAGTCGACATCGCTGGACAGTGCAGTATCGAGTCAGTTTGGTGTGACATAAGCACTGAGAAATCAAAAGTGAGAGTAGGAGTGCTATAGGCTAATGATGCTGATGAGTATAATAAGAAACTGTACAGGGAAATAGAGTGGGCCAGTAAATCAGAGTCTTATAATGGGGGATTTTAATTTCCCGGATATTGACTGGAATTTGTGGGTTGGTCACTCACACACTAGCAAGACTTTTGTGGATTTATTGGATGATTGTTTTCTACATCAGCATGTTCGGGAGGCAACTAGAGGGAGTAATACTCTTGATTTGATTATCAGTAGTGAGTCTTCATGCATTAAGAATCTGCAGATAGAGGAATCACTAAGTGGCAGTGATCACAGTGTGCTGAAGTGGGATTTACTCAAAGAGGTAACTACCATCAGGGGTAAAGAGTAGGGTTATTGCTTTTGTAAAGGCGACTACGATGGTCTGAGACAGTGAATGGCACCTAGGGTGGATGGGATCTATCCAGTTATTAAAGGAAGTAAGCAAACCTTTAGTCATAATCGTGAGAGCTTCCTTGGACTCAGGGGAGGTACCCATGGACTGGAGATGTGCAAATGTGACCCCAATTCACAAAGGAGGATCAAAGAGCCACACAAGTAATTATAGACATGTTAGTTTAACTTCTGTTCCAGAGAAATCAATGGAGGCACTGATTACAGAAGCACTGCAGGATCATCTAAACAAGACTTCAGTTATAGCTTGGAAACAGCATGGGTTTGTTTAGGGGAAGTCTTGTCTGACAAATTTGATTGGATACTATGATGTGGTCACAAAGCAACTGGATGCAAGGAATAACTTTTATATCATATATTTGGATCTTAGAAAGGCTTTTGATACTGTTGCACAAATTGGAGCTGTGTGGCATTGGAGGCAAATTGCTGCTATGGATAAAGGGATGGTTGAGTGGGAGAAGACAGAGAGTGGTAATCAATGGACACTACTCTTCATGGAGTCCCTCAGGGTTCAGTGTTGGGTCCATTGTTGTTTTCTGTATTTATAAATGATATTGATGAAGGTATATCAGGCTTAATGTCCAAGTTTGCAGATGATACGAAGGTTGGCAGGGTTGTTAATGACACTAATGACAGTAAACTGCTGCAACAGGATCTAGAAAAGTTGAGCAGATGGGCTGACAGGTGGCAAATGAAGTTTAACATTGACAAATGTAAAGTACTACGTATGGGAAGCAGTAATCCCAGAGTAACGTATCAACTCTGTGGTACCACACTGACAGGGGTAGAGAATGAAAAGGACCTGGGGATACTTGTTCAGGCAGATATGAATTTTTCTGAGCAGTGCAGACGGTTTGCAGAGTAGCTCATGGTGTCTTGTCAATGATATACAGGAATTTTTTTAGCAGGGATAAGGAGGTGATTATCCCTTGTATAAGGCGATGGTCAGGCCACACCTTGAGTACTGTATACAGGTCTGGAGGCCTCATTTTAAGAAGTATGTAGAGCTGTTGGAACGAGTATAGAGAAGGGCAACAAGATTAGTGAATGGACCAAACGGTTCATTATGAACCGTTTGGTCCATTGAACTTAAGCCTTATGAAGAAAGGCTTAAGTTTTTCAAATTAGTATCTGGACACTAGGCATCTGCGAGGTGATCTGATTGAGGTGTATAAAGCCTTGAATGGTTTGAGCATGCCCAGTGCTGATGGGATTCTTCCTGTTGCTCAGAATAATCACCTTAGAGGGCATAAATTCAAATTGAGGAAAGACGGTTGTAGGGTAGATGTGCGGAAGTTTGCCTTTAGCCAGCGTTTTTTTTTTTTTTTTTTTTGGCTGATGCTATATAAGCTTGCTTTCTTGCATCATGTGCCCTTGCTAATCTAATAAAATCATTTTCTAATATGTACAACTACATCATAAACATTATTCTCTGTATAATATCCATGTAGATACACCATATCTAGTGATCCTTCACGAGTTTCCAGTGTATTGCACTACCTCAAATAAGTAACTCTTCACCTGCAATACCAGGGTACCTGCCCATCCACCGATGAAAAGCAAACTAGTTTCATACTGTTCATATTTTCATCATTATCGGCTGTTTTCAATCCACTGCAGGATGAAGACCTCTCAAGCAACTTTTCAGTTTCTTGTTTTGTACAATGGCCATCTATTTACTGCCCACAAACTCGTGAATTTGATCAGTCCATTTCCATTGTCTTCCGGGTTTTCTTTTAGCTCCTCTTGGGTACCATTCTGTTATTTTCTTAGCCCATCTGGCATCGTGTCTTTGAGCCTTTATTTGTGGCTGCCTAATCCATGTGTTTCTCTTATCTAACTGTGCGATTACTAATATAATTTGCTGCATTCTTCGATGTGTAGTTTTCAGCTTCTCTTCCATTCTTTTGGTGAGTGCCCAAGTTTCACTACCATAAGTCATGGTGGGGAGTATACATTGGTTCATTATTTTATGTTTTAGACAAATTGGGATATTGCTCCTCAGTATGTGACTATATTTCCTGAATGCTATCCATCTGAAATTTATTCTTCTCTTGACTTCCAGCCATTTATCATTATTACAGCTAATGACCTGTCCTAGATAAGTATACGAATCCGCCTTCTCAATTACTGCTCCTTCAATCTTCTCTTTCTTGGTGATTCCCTTCTAATTTTGATTCTCTCTCTCAGGATTTTTTTTTGGCTGGTGCAGCATAAGCCTCAGGCTTCCTTGCACCATGTAGCTAATAATAATAATATCCCTTTCTGTGGCATACTTGTTCATCATTACTTTTGTTTTAGTCATATTCATCTTTAGTCTGAAATCCTTACTAACTCTGCATAACTAAGATTTTCCTCTAATTCTTTGGGATCACAATGTCATCTGCAAATCATAAACGGTTTAGATACTCTCCTATTTGTGACTAGTCTAATCTGAAAGCTTCCTCAAGGCAGCAGTAAACAACTTTGGAGATATTGTGTCTCCTTGTCAAACTCCTTTCTCAATTTTAAATTTGCTGCTGTTCTTGTCTAGTATAATAAAGGAGGTAGCATTTTCATATACAGGGGATCCTCATTATCCGAGGATAATTGGTTCCAGAAAATTCCACTTAAAATGGGGACAAAACTAAATGCAATAAGGCATAATATTTTAATATTCTATATCTATATAATTTCGGTGTAGATACACCATAGACAACTCTTTAAAGAAATATTACCGTAGTGTGAAAGGCATCATTTCACGTGTACTGTATCTTATATTGTGCTCATCCTTCACAACGAGTTGCCCATGTATTGCACTAGCTCAAATAAGTAATGCTTCATTAATATCGAAGACTATTGTTACTTATTATCAGGGGCACCAACCACCACCCAGATGGCACTGTTTCAGTGCTAGTTGGCTCTTCATCGGTGGGTGAAAAGCCAACTAGCTTTGAAATGGTGCCATCTGGGTGGTGGTTGGTGCCCACCGAGAATAAGTAACAATAGCCTTCTCTATTAGTGAAGCATTACTTATTCAAGGTAGTGCAATACAAGGGCAACTCATTGTGAAGGATGAGTACAGTATGAGATACAGATGAAATGATGCCTTTGAATATCTGGTGACGATGTATAGACGATGGAATATCTACACTGATATTCCATCGTCTATGGAATATCTACACTGATATATAGTAATGTTTATTATGTACTTTTACGTAGTAAAAAATCAATGAAGGAACTGAAAAATGAGAAAATTATTTTGTATGTTGCACAATATAAGGTTAAGTAAAGTTTCTTGTAGTTACACGAATAAAGAATGAATCCAGAGTTGTTCATGTTTTTTTTTGCCGTATTTTTCAGATAAAATTGTGACATCATAACATTGTCTTTAACTTCGCGCTTAACTTTTGTTGTGTGATCATGAAGAAGATAGTTCTTACAAAAAATATTCAAGTGCTTGGTAAATTTCCTCAAGGGGAAAAAGCTTTAATTTTCAAATCCTTGTAACTGCTGGCACTCAGATACCAGAGACCCCCCCCCCTGTATTTTTTCTTCAAAATCATAATGTATGGGGTATGCCTTGTCTTTCCAGTGCCCGAAACATTGCCTTATGCTGTATGGAGTCATATGCCTTTTCATAATCCACAAATGCCAGGCATAATAGTGTTTTATATTTATTTGCTTTCTCCATTAGCTGCAATATTATGTGAAGGTGATCCATGAAAATCCTGTCCTATAGCCAACGTGCTCCTTCGGTTGATTCTCATCAGGTATTCTTTCCAATCTGTTAGTGATGACCCTTGTGAACAACTTGTAGATGTGGAGCAACATGCTAATGGTCTATAATTTCTGATTTATCTCTTTTCTTATGCAGCAAAGAAATTTAATTGCTGGAGACTATTGTTACTTATTATCAGGGGCACCAACCACCACCCAGATGGCACTGTACCATATTTCCATTTCATTTTTAGAATAAAAATGAAATGGAAATATGGTACTACCCAACCATGGTGAAATTCTCATTTTCCCCGTTGTGGACATCACTATCTGTCCACCCCGTTGCAATAATTTTAATGTATATGCCTGTTTTTAGGTTGCCAGTAAGCTTAATTCTACAGGGTGATTGCATGTCTTTAAAAAATCTATAGAATTTTCACAGTAAATGTTGAATGTATCTTCCCCAAGTGTAAGCACAAGCTCTCTTTACAATGCTTGAAATTTCTTATTCAGTATTGACTTTTAATTCTTCCAATATGTGAAAGTTGTTAGTATTTGTAAAAAAATAATAAGAGAAGTTTACCTCAATATAATACGTAGAACATTTCCGTATGATACTCTCCAGCAATTAAATTTAAAAAATCTCAAATCTTACATTACAGTAAAAAATAATTAAAACTCAATTGAACACAATTAAAAGAAATTTAATGAAAAAATTGCAAAAACAATTTTCCTTCCTGAAGCTGACAACACTTTTCGACCGTATGTCATGATCACAGGAACGAAAATTACTGAATAGGGGTGAGCATGAAACTTAAATAGGGATCATTTGTCTTCGCACATGCACTTTAGCCCACAAATCGGAGATTAGAAATGGCCGGCAAACATTAACAGAATTCTCATGTAATTTAATTTCGACAGTTTCTGCAATTAATAGTCTGGTATAATTACATTGGACACTTAAGTATTTTGGCCTCATTAAATAAAAAAGTATGTTTTTCCTTAACGGCATGAAAGGCTAATTCTGACACTGCTGAACAAGAAGCATGAACTGAAGCAGTGTGTTGATTTACACAAAAACTCAGAGCAAAATGCGTAGAAACTTGATATGAAGAGTTGCAATCCCCGCAAGAAACTTCTCTTATTATTTTATCAATATTGATATCAACGTAGAACATATTAACCATTACAGCTCTGGTTCATACTATCAAATATAAGAAAGTTGTTAGTGTATACCACTCCTTTTAAGAAGTCCAAAAGATAAAAATCCAGGGATCTTGCTGTTCAATTGTGAACATGCACTGCCCTCATTGTAAACAAAATGCTACTAGTTATCATATGACAATTGTGGATGATCGTTACATGCTGCTGCTGTAGTAGTTAGTAGAATGAGTAAGTTTTCAGTGATAAATTAACACATTACAATTTGAGTTGTATGAATTTAGAATCACCCTGTATACCCTATATTGTGGTACCTGACCACCGGGCTGCTATTATGATTTGAGCTAGTTTTCAATGATTAATTAACATTTACAGTGAGTTGTATGAACTTAATTCTGACATCTGACCCTTGGGCCTTTATTATGATTTGAGCTATTCATGTCAGTGACTATCAATTTGAGTGTTAAAAGCTATGTGATAACCTAAAAGATGCATTTCATTATTGGTATCTTCTTACATGTATTTTTTTTTTCCCCACCAACCAGAGAACCTGTAAACATGCTGCAGTTGAATCACATTGGTGTACATGTTTATCATGGGAAGAGGTGTCACCAAGTAACTCATTGGCCCTTGAAGCTGCTCAAGCAGTAATTGAATTTATTAATGAAATTACAAAATCACAGAGTGCCCAGTGTGTTCGTTTGGTGCTAGATAAGGTAACAAGAGCTGAAAAGTTGCTTCCAAATAAGGATCTCTTGAAGTACAAAAAAAATGCTGATAAAGATGGATTTATTGGAGATTTCAGTGATGATACCCACATTTCTGAAATCATTTATCAAGTACAGTTTTATGCATTTCCTAGTGGTGCCATCTATGAAGCTTCTGTTAAATATAATAACATCAAGGGTACATTTCAGGTAAGAGAACCAGAAATAAGCCGTGTTAATATGTATGGTAGCCAGCCTCATTGTATATATAAAACATATCCCCATCTTCGCAAATATTGTTATTGTAAAGTACAAGTGTGAGTATTTGCCTACCTTGGTATGTTAAGTCAGCTGATCCCATCTCACTGTAACATAAGAAATTTGTTCACCTGATATGAAGTAGTAGTATAGTATTTAAGAGTTCTTACTAGTCATGCAATTTTTGTGAAGTGTTTTTTTTTTTCATTTATTTTTGATATAGTATATAAGGTTGCAATGTAGATTTTGCTAATAGCTTTTCTTGATGTATAGAATTTATGTAAATTTGAAATTTCAATTCCTATTTTTTTTTTATCGTTTTAATGAAATTCAGCCAAAGAACACTAAACAGCTTTTGCTCATGTATCATATTTTGTAAATCGTTATTTAGAATAAGTGTTAAATGTATATGTTATATACAAGTATGTTGGTATATGTGATAACTTTTTTAGTGTTTTTAAGGGAATTTCTTTGTTATATATTAACAGAATAAGGTTTGAACAATTATCATTGTTTGTGGACTCAAGCACTAGATATGTGCGTTATAAATAATCCTTGTATACATTCTGGAAATAGTGAATGTTGCCTGTGTTTGTCAAGTCATTTGTTACTGGTTAACAGAAACTTTGATAATTGTAGAGAAGTAAAGCCTCTATCTAGGATGAAATCTCGGAGACTCATGATGTTTCAAACATAAGAGTGACAGGTTGGGAAAAGGCCTGTGAACTGTTCACTAAACTAGATTGTAGTATTTAGTGCCATAGACGCCATAATTTTGAGAGCACAAAAAGAAGAAACAATTTAATTAAAAATCTTGGATATGCAGGTCATGTTTCTACATAGGCAATTAGAAGAAACATACTTTGACATTTAACAGCATAAAAATGTAATGCACTGTATACATTATATATAAATAATTATTTTCACTTCACATACCTCAATGTAAAATATTCACTCTTATTTTGTAATACTTTATAACCACCACTGCATGAAATGCATCATGTATTCCAGGCTCTGTGATTCTATAAATTAGACAACTGTAGTATAATCAGTGCATTTCATAATGCAGTGACACTGTACTACAGTTGTTTACTTATTTCTCCCGGATTTTAATAACAATTGAAAAATATAATACAATAAGTAAACTAATAACAAAAAAAAAAAAAAAAAAAAAAGCAGAAACTAGTGACTTATGTGCAAACTGAGCACATTTCATTTCATGAAGAGCTAGGTATGGGGGAACAGAATTTCTGTTTAACAAAATTTGGGGTGGCTCAACAGATCTTTCTAAAACAGCCAAATATAAAATTCCATCTACTAGAAGTTGAATTATTACATACAGATGGATGGACGTGGTGAAGACAATAAGGCTCGTTACCCATTTATGCTAACACACCTAAAAAAAAAACCCATTGAATATATACTAGTTACTAGTCATCCTCCACCCCTGCTTGGAGACCTTTGTCATGACGATTAAAAAGAAAAAAAAAAACACTAATTTTCCTTTTAATTTAAGGTCAACATAAGAGCTGGCTTCTTATTGGACGAAGGTTGCCTGGTAACTCTAAAGTTGTCTAGTACTGATGTGCCAACATATGGAAGTTGCTGGCGAGGATGACTTTCCTTTATTAGATCAATCAACAACACAACAGCATCACTTGGTGCTGTGTTCTCCAGTAGCTAGGAATTGACCTTCCCATAAGTCTGTTATTGTTCTAACCACTGATACTGAGGAGGTAGTGGTTGGGCACTCTAAGAATTTGCTTGAATTCTGTTGACAATAGGTGGAATCAGGTGTTAGCAACTCCTTTTTGCTTGGTGGGGGGAAGGAATCAGCAACCCTAGCTGTTTCTTTTAAGAAAACTGGGAGAGGAAAATTATTAGTAATGGCCACATGGTGCAAGGAAGCCTATGGCTTATGCTGCACCAGCACAAAAAAAAAAAAAAATAAGGAAATAGACTACCTATGTGTTTCCCTCCTCCCTTAAGTAATTATCCAGCTAACCTTTGAATTTCCCCAAACTGTCAGCCTCTACCACCTAGGTAATTTATTCCAGTAATTTATAACTTGCTGGCTAAAATAAAACTTCCTGCAATCCAGTCTAAAATCCCCCCCCTTACTTGAAATTATGGCCCCTTGTTATAGAATCCTTGTTATATAACCATGACCTTTTCGTCCTCATTCATTTTACTTATGCCTCTCAGAGCCTTAAACACCTCAATGAAGTCTCCTCTAAGGTGCCTAGTTTCTTCCAATCTCTGAAATTCACATATTCAAAGTCTTTCCTCATACCAATCTCACCAAGCAAGTTACCCGGCTTTGGACCCTTTCAAGAAGCGCAATGTCTTTCTTTAGGTGTGGTCTAACACTATATAATAGCCTTATATAATGGGATTATGACGTCCTTATCTATACTAGCAATTGTTTGATAAATCATTGATAGGACACCATGGGCCTTCCCTGCAACCAGTCTGCAATGCTTGGAGAACTTCATGTTTGACTGTATTGTAATACCCAAGTCTCTTTCCTCCACTACCAGCTTTAGTTCAACTCTGCCAAGTGTATATAAGTTATTTTGGGGTTACTGTTCCCCAGGTGCAATACCTTACACTATTGCCTAAAAGAATACTGATGATAGTGAGCTCAACATAAAACTCTCCACATTCCCAGATTTAATAACCATAGATGATATTTCTAGTAAAAAAATGTGTCACACCTTCATTGCATCTGCAAGTCTCCTGCAGCCCTATGATACTACTGTAGAATGACAAACAATAGTCAGTTATGCATGCCTTTTTATTATAAACCCTTACTGCATCAGTATGAACATATGGTATTATTGCATTTACACACATTGCTAGGAATAATGCAGGTTTGCCCTTTGAACAAGCCATGACTGCCTTTCTATTCCCCAACTTGCTTGTGCATGGTCATGTTACAGGAATTGTAATTGATACTGCATGCATCCAAGATGCACTAGAGTGTAGCTGTTGAACAGTTTGTAGGTATTTTCCATATCATCGATTTCTGAGATTTCCTCCTAAATAATTTAACCAGTCTGGGTATTAAATGTTTGTAAAAGAAGGACTGCCCTGTAAAATTAAGCACATATCAAAAAAAAAAAAAAAAATGTATGATCTTGTCATTTAAAGTCAAACTTTTAATATTACATTTTAGAAATTCTGTAGTATTCTTTTGGTTTCAGTTATGAATTGCTGTTCACATTTGTGATTAAAAATAACTTGGGTAGAACTTTTTTAAAATACAGTGCATGTTCATTAAGGGTGAGGACACTTGCACCATTTACCTTGAACAAGTGACTTGTGTCTAATGAAATATTTGCCTGACTTTCACACTGAAAGGAATACCAGTAATCACATGTATTAAAAAAAAAAAAAAATTGTGCTTAGGTATAAATGTATTTTACCTTAAGTAGAATAGTTGTAACAAAACATTTATTAAACTGCAATAATTATCTGTTCCAAGCTATTATGGAATTCGTGTTGAGTTCTATTTTCTCATGATATTTAATGAAGGTGGTTTTGTACTGTTTCTCATTTTCATTATATTCCATTTCAAGGATTTCACTACATACGTAAAGGACAATCCTGACATAATTTATTATGAATTAGTGGTTCCACCTTAGTTGTTGTGATGTCCTTTCCTTTTCCATGGCATTCTTCTATTCTATAAGATAGTCATAAAATTTGAATAATTTTTCAATAAGATGTCATCTATCATTGACCTTGTGTAACCACAAATAAACTAATACAGAGCACATTCAGATGTGCAGTCTTATTTCATCTATAAAGCCTAACTGAAGTGGAAATTGCATTCAGCAATATTATATATTTCTTACTGGGAAGAAGAGTATAAACAACTGGTATGATAGCTTTCGCTTTTCGAGGTATCATCCAAGAAGAAAAGATGGAATTATTTTGTTGTTAACCATCAGTGGGAAAATTTATTTTTCTGCCATTACTGTATTTTTGGGTTTTCTTACACCTTAGAAAAGAAGTGTGAATTTCAGTTTCCAGCACTATTCCTTGGACATAGATGCAAAGACAAATAATCATCTTTTTTTCCTGTCAATTTTGGCAGTGGCTGTAGTTTTATAGATATTGCTGAAAGAAGACAGTATGCTACAGAGGCAACTTGTGAAGTATATCATCCTTAGTTGCTTTGGCATTAAACCAGCACTGTTCCATGTGAGAAATAAATAGCATTACACTTCTCCAATCAAACAGTGCAATACTAAGGTGACTGGTCATTATTTGCTTTACAACATGAGATTGCATTTTGTAACAAACATTGTGTGCTCAATATTAGAATGTAAAAACTATTTAATTGGCAGTATATATGTAGGCAAGGGGAAAATTCATGTTATTTAACTAATTATGTTTTTGACCAAAAAATGCAAGTTAGGATCAGCCAAAAAAGCCTATACATATTATCAACCTTAACCACCCAGGAAATCTGTTTATTGCACTAGCTGACAGCACCCAATCAAATATAAATTCCCAGATCATAATCACATTTAAAGATTATTTTCCTTTAGTGATATTCTAACTGTCTGGCTTATGGGGAGAGTCACAGCACAAGTGTACCATCTTAATAAAAATTTTGTGGTGCAAATGTCCTCACAAGGTTTACATTATGCATATCATGGAATTGTTATGTTAATTCTTCAACATACTAGAAAGTTTACAGGATTATTTATAAAAAAATTTTCCATAGAGAAAAGATAAGATGTATGTATTGGCAATTAGAAATATCTATTTACTGTATATAAGTTTTCTATTTGTATATAATATTTTAGACTTTTATTTTTGCTCAACTATTTTGAGGCTTTTATTCCTTTACAGTGTGCAAACAGCAAATGCCATTTAACCTTTGTGTCACATTTTTTAACAACTTTTATGTTTAATGATGGTAGAATGGTCTTTACTACACTGACATTTATTAGTAGTTTTTTAATGTACATATTTTGAAGGAAATTATACAGTGCACACTGGGCTGTAGTTCCTTCAGCAGAAAATAATTCATGCATACAAAAAAGATTAATTAGCTGATTTGGGGGGGAGATTAATTAATTCTAATAAGTTGAACAGTGCACCCACAAATTTTTTTTATAGGTAAAAAGTCATCATGTATATTGAAGAAAGCTAGAAAGAAAATGTTCCAATAACTTAACCATTTAAAAATCCTTGTCAAGTCTAGAGAAAAGAAAGAATAAGGTGATTGTAAGAACTAGTTATGTAAAAACAGTGCTTTATTTTTAAATTAAATTGATATAATTTCTTTCATCCTTTTCTTTCCTTTCTCTAGACTTAACAATAATATCCATAATGATTTTGAAACGTAATCAAAATTGGTTGGGTAATGTTTTCTGTAAAGCTTTCTTTCCAGCTTGTTTCAATATACACCATTTCTTGTCTAACATATTATTAGAATTCATTTCTAATAGAAATTTTTGTTTGATCAATCAAAAAAAAAAAAAAAATGGCTACACCAACTATTCCAAGAAAGTTCTAAATATTTAAATTTTTATGACTAACCTCTCAAATTAGAGTTTATGAATACTGGCCCAGATAATGCAGTGAAAGTAAATTATTTATTTCAGAATTGGGACATGAAAGCAATGGTCTCTTAGCAAGAGTGCAATGCACATGCTATTTGAGTGGGCCGGACTGTGGTTCAAGCCCATGACTGCTAAATACAACTAATGATTTATTGTAAACTCCTCTGACCACCTGCTGGTCATGTTGAGTATAAACCAGTGTTAATATCGGTACCTGAATAAATAATCACATCAGTGATTTATTATAGTCTTAATCATCTAACTTTTTTTTTTTTTTAAATATACATTTTACTTCCACAGGAATTTATTAATAACAAGTAGCCAAAATAAATACAGCTTTCAGTCAGTGGAAACACACATAGAAGAAATGTGAAAATTAATTCATCACTTGAAAGTTCTAAAGTGATGGCACCTCCGTAGCCAGGTGGACAGGAGCAGCAGTGCGTAGCACACGCTTCCTGATTAGACCAGGGTTCGAGCCTGTGACCACCAAATACAGAGGATGTGGAAAGGTCAGGGAATGACCACCGCATATCCCCAGCCCGGATAAAGGGTAAGGGTTGGCATCAGGAAGGGCATCTGGCCGTAAAAAGATTTCATGCCAAAACAGTAAAAACGCTGACCTCATATATAATGGGAAAAAGGAGAGGACAAAAAAAAAAAAAAAAACTTGAATGAACTATAAATATTTGTTGTCTCACTATCTTTTACCCTTTCATTACTGTATTTTTCCATGGAGAAGTCATTCTTCCTTTTTTATGTAGTGCACTTCACTTCAGGCCCTTTTTACATTTATTACTGGAAGAAAGCACAATAAAATTGTCCTAATAACAATTAGACAACAACCCAGTTTATCTTGGCATGTAATAAATATCTTAAAAGTTCTATTATAGCATGAACAATTTTAAATTGTCTTTCTCCCTTCTTAATCATTATTATTGTTGTTAATAGGTAGAAGGGAGGGAAAATATTCAGTTAATGCAAATGATATGAAACTTACAAATACTAGAGTAAGAATAACAAATGATACAGAATTAAGATTGCAGTAGTTGCTTTTGTCCATCCTTTCAATTTTTGCATTGTTTCCCATTAAACATTAGCTTCTTCCTGTGCTGTGATAAGAATAGAAATAAAATGCCTTTGGGGATAGCATATTCAGTCTTATTTGAAATTAGCATATGATGCAAGAAAGCAAGCTTATGCAGCATCAGCCAAAAAAAAAAAAAAAAAAAAAAAAAACACTTCCATTTCACCCCTCCGTTCGTTCGAAATACCTGTCCAGCTGAGCCTTAAATTTATTTAGGCTATCAACTTCCATCCCTTATTGTGGAAGTTGATAGCCTAAATAAATTTAAGGCTCAGCTGGACAGGTATTTCGAACGAACGGAGGGGTGAAATGGAAGTGTATTTTTTTTTCTAGATCTTATCAGTAGATGATCAAATTTGGACCCGTTACAATGTCCTGTTCTGAATTTCATCAACAATGAAAGGAACTCTGAGCCTTTTGAAGTGAAGATAAAGTTTTTCCCCAGGTTTTTTATCCTGCAAAACAGTCTGGGAACATGCATAGTATACAGACACCTTTGTAGCATGAATTATATGATCCTGTGAAAGTGGTTACATATATTAGCACTGCAAGGATGTAGATGTTTATGTGTATTTTCTTACCCTTTCAGAAGTGAGTTACTTGAATATGTAGGCTCAGGGTAGTTTCCCCCCCCTTGAATTTTTAAAGTACAGTTTTTGAAACTCGATTTATTTATGAGTTAACATAAGCTCAGCTTCTACACACGTACTAAGGCAGTGGAAGTAAGAAGACTGGTAGTATTGTCAGGGGAACTAGTCACTGTGCGTTCTTAGATGAAACATATTATTGCAGCAAATAATTATAGACCATTAAAATGCAAGTAGAGGAATTGACAATGAAACTTGAAAGGAACGTGGAGGACACGTATATAAAAATTGTTGGGTTAATTATCGTTTACTCACAAGTTCCTTCTACTCCAGCCATGTGTTCAGTTTCTGCAGATATTCCCACAGAGTTTTCTTTCTGTCAGTCTCTTCCTGATTTATTGCTTCTACTTGTTTCCTTGGGAACCACCCTCTGTCCTTTATCTGCTGCCAAAAGAAATCTAGAAGCACCTTTTAAAGTTAATGTAAGATATCTTCCTAGGGACTCAAAATCAGAAAAATCACACATCTGCTAATTTTGACTACTGGTGAAATGTTTACCCCCCACCCACAGAAATATCCTTGGGCTGTTATTTACCCTTTTGTTTAAATTTTAGCAGGGGCAACCTAGAGACTAACTTGACAGCCTGCTTTTCTACACAGTAATTCACAGAGGAATTAACTCAGACAAGTAACTTTCTGCTTAGCCAAAAATAGCCTGCAGTATACCCTGTATATAGCTTTTACATTTAGCACAGTATCTCCTTGTGCTTTTGGTTAAAAGTTTCCAGGCATTATATGCTTCTACTTCTCACTAAATCAGAGTGGAGTTATATAAAAATTGTGCTTATTCATATAGCATGGACATTCAGTATCAAATAGCTTCCATTGCATTATATGGCAAAGTGATTAACTGACTACTGAAGGTGGCATAATTTTGTCCACAGCAGAAACCTTTTGACCTCCATTTTCTGGATGACAAGTCATGGACAATAAAAAGCACTCTTAAGTTTTCCATTTAAACTATTCTGAGGCCAGGTTATTGTTCCTATATGCAGATTGCAAAAATCTTGTTATAATGATTTAACAAATATTGGTATTAACATTTTTTCTCTTTTAATCAATTAAATTAGGACAGTTCAAGAGCATACAGATTAAGTAAACACCGAATATACTGGATGGACTATACACATTTGTGATTTATATAAAAAAGTTTCCTTCAAACTACTACGACGACTTTGTTCATTTAGAGTGACAATGGTTTAAAATTAGATGTGTCCTTATCTATAGTTAGGCTTAAAATAATTTCATATTTTAATTTGGGCGACAGCTTAAAAACCTTGGGAGGAATGTATACCAGTGTTGATATACATCACAGTGAAACAGTTTGTAAATAGGAATATTACTGTACACACAATGTAGAATAATCATCTAACACTGCATAGTGGAGATCCATTTCTATATAACTTCAATTTTTGAGTGGCTCTTCCACTTTAATGTAAAGAATTTTTTTTTTTTTAATTCTTAACTTAATCAACTTTCTTTGGAACAAGCAAAAACTATGTGAAATGTTATTATTATTATTAGCCATATGGTGCACCAGCCAAAAAAAAAAAAAAAAAATTTAGTACCCTGAGAAAGAAAAATGATATCCAGCTCAGGACCCTAGATGTGAGCCCCTGGGATTGTGCTGTAACATGTACTGGAAATTATGCAGCCACCCAGCAACTTGATAAATTTGTAATTCTGTGAGCCAGTTTTTTTAAAGACAGTGATACACTCTTCAAACAGGCCTCTGAGGTTGGGTATATTCATACTGTGAATTTTAGTGTTTTGCACCAACCTTGTGTGGAAATAAAAACAAAGGAAACTGGACTTTTAATAACTGAGTTTATAATAAATTATAATAACCTGTATTTACAATAACTTTACGATAAACTATACATATAAAATATTAAAATCTGCTACATTATGAACGATAAAATGCATTAAAATATACTAAGTTAAAAGCGATAAAAAACCATAGCTTTCAAAGGCTCCAGCCTTCTTCTACCGCTGAAGAAGAAGGCTGGAGCCTTTGAAAGCTATGGTTTTTTATCGCTTTTAACTTAGTATATTTTAATGCATTTTATCGTTCATAATGTAGCAGATTTTAATATTTTATATGTATAGTTTATCGTAAAGTTAAATTTATTGTAAATACAGGTTATTATAATTTATTATAAACTCAGTTATTAAAAGTCCAGTTTCCTTTGTTTTTATTTCCACGCAAGGTTGGTGCAAAACACTAAAATTCACAGTGATACACTATTTTATATGGGAATTTTCGTGCAAGCAGACACCCAATATATACTAAGAAGGGTTCATTTTGTCTATTTAAATTCTGTATTTGTTCACTTTAACTAATATACTTAAAGGATATTACTGAAATTCCCAAATCTTTTCTTACACTAAACATACTATAAAATCTGTAACTTTAGTTCTTTTATCACCCTCCAGATGATAACACATGACTGTCTGTAATATAGGGATAAAATTCTTAGTTTTGCATTGTCACCCACCACTCTTTTCTGGCACACTATAGTGAATACATATTTATGGAGTTTCTTTTATTTTTAATAATAAAGTAGTTGATTACAAGAGGAATGCACAATGGTGTCATTTAATTTACATTTTGTGAGGGGAAAAAAAAATTTAAGGAGATAGTTTGCCTTATCACCACTTAAATCTTACTCCCTGTGGCATTATTTCATGTATAATAACTAAGAATCTAACATTTAAAAATAGTTATGCAGTGATTAATTTTCAATATCTCCTAATCACAAGCATGTTTCATACTTTATCTTGCTTGCATTTTTGTGCAACAGCATTTAACTACAACTATTGATCAAGAGCTAAGCAAACCTTCACTGTTTTTTCAGAGGTTTCTGAAAAAATAGTGAAATAGTTGTCATTTAAGAAATACTCCATCCTCGGGAAGTTTAAATAAATTGGAATGACATGAATGTGCATGTCCCTTATTAAATGCAAAATATGTTACAAAAATAATGTATATGAATTTTGATTTACCATGTAGTAAGAACATTAATGCACTAAAAAAAAAAAAAATGTGAATTCAGTGGGCAGCTGAATTTTATAAGTAGAATGGCTTTCATTATGAATAACTGCAGTTGAGACAAAGTGATTATAGAGCAAATCATCAAAAAGAGATGAATATATAAAACAGAAGTGGACAAGCTTAGTAAATTCATGGAAATATGGGAGGGAAAAATACCAGTTTTTTAAAGAGGTAATGGGTATATAGTACTGCTTTGATAAATTTGTTAATATAAAATCCACCACATACGAGCTTAAATTTATATTAACTATTCATAATTCACCTCACACAAAAATTTGCAAGCATTGCATATTGATGATAATAACAATGTAAACGGCCACAATATGGATAGGCTGAAATAATATAAGGAACCTGTAATGTTCATCTGGGAAGTAAGCTTTTTATGCATATAGTAAATCTTAAGATACACAATTGTATAAAAAAAAATCTTACTACCCCAATGAACATTACAGGTTCCATTGTATCATTTCATCCTGTCTTGATCAAAAAATCTTTAGTTCATTTTATATCAGAATAGTAAACGATTTCAAATATTGCATTATAGTTATAGCTTTATTAGCTCTCTCACGTTTTTAAATGTTTATATACTAACTCGCTGTTACATCACACAATACATTTTAAGAGAAGTGTAGTTTTTGATTTTTCTATTAAGAATTAGCAGATTTTCAGTCTTGAAATAATGCTTGCTGTTGTGATAGTCAATGTTATTTATGCAATAATTATGCTCTTTAAAAGTTTATAGCCAGCCCAATATCGTAACTTGAAAATATATATCAAGTACGCTGCCACCTGAGCCATTTGCAAAAACACACACACACCCCCCCCTGCTGGAAGTATTTAACCTACTGACATTCATAAATCCGTCCTACTCCCTATCTATAGATTTTATTAGTCAGTTTAATAAATTCATTGTGTAATACACATTTTAACTGTTCAAGGACTGCTAATAGTAATTAAACCTTTTATGAATAGTAGGATGTGAAAATGATTATTTTATGACATTTTTATATCACAGCCTTATTACCTGAAAAGTTACTCTGTTCTTTACTTTAAAGTAATTAGTGTTTTTTAAGTGAATTTTATGTAAATGGAATGTTTAATTTCACAAACTGTAAAACAACCATGTTCATGATTTTACTAGGAATTATTATGTGAAACAGTTTGTAAGTCTCAGTATTAATGTAGCTGCTCTTCTAATAAAATTATTATATTAATAATTTCAACTAGAACAAACTTATTATGCTGTCTCTTTCAAATTGAGAAATTAAAAAACAAAAAATCCATCACTGTAAAAATATTGTTAGCAATATTCTTAAAACAGTACCACTTAATAATGAGTAGTTACAGCAGTAACACACAGATTCAGCGAATAAAATTAAAACAACAGATTTACTTAACAGTGTATCCCTATTTTAAACAGGAAAAGCTAAACTTTTCAAGTAATGCTGTCTGCATTAAGGACATTACCAGGTAGTCAAAAGTTTCAAGATGGAGCAGCTGTACTTTGAGTTTACTTAATGCTTCTTCACTTGTTAATTCTCAGTGTTCCAGTTATGCCTCTTGTGTAAAGAGTTGGCATTACCTTATTCTTTTTAATAGTACATGTATGCATTCATGCCACTATAAACTTATTTGAGGTCTTTAAAAAGAAAAAAAAAAAGTCCTAATTCTGAATGGTCCCCTCTCACTATAAAAACCAATATCAGAGGTGTGCCCTTAATTTTCCCAAGAATTAATTTATCTGAAGCAAAAATTTTTATTATTTAAAATTTATCAAACTGCCTAATTTTACTTATTGTACAGCATATTGTAAAATTTTACAATATGCTAAATTCCCAGAAAAGCAGCTGAAGTTTTATCTCTTTCCCCCTATCCATTTAAAAAAAAAAAAAAAAAATTTGCAGGCCTCGAAGCTTAAAAATTTGGCATGTATTTTATCATCATTAGGTGGAAGTATATATTTAAAATACTTCCACTCAAATCTGTTTAAATGATTGACATGTAGAGTAATACAGATCTAAAAATATAGTATTAAAAAGTATTCAGTTTTACAGATGTAACTTATTTTTGTGTGTGGACCTACTGAAGTCATAATTGATGTAAATTAAATATTGAATTAGTATCTCAGATCAATTATTAGAGAGGATGGCCAAATGAAGTAGGTAAAAGAGTTTTTTTTTCCTGCTTGCTTTCTTGTATCATTTTGCTAATACTGTATTAACAGGAACAAGATAAAAAATGTTCTTGGTTGCTTTAATTTTAATCCATTACTGAAAGACAAGCTGCTGTAAAAAAAATACACCAGCTTGTCTTTCAATAATATCATCCAAATGACCAGCCCCTTCTCACTGCATTTTCCATGACATTTCTCAGAGTTTCAGGATATATTGAAGCTATATCATGCTGGATGTTCTCTTTTAGGGCATCTATAAATACACAATTTGGCAGTATTTGTAGATCAGATGGGATATCTAAAATTTCTTTATAGAAATAAGACTCCATTCAAAAGACTTTCTTTCATTTTTTCAATATACAACTCAACTCTGCTTTCTCAGCAAGAGTTAATTTTTTCCAAATATAGAATACATACAATATACTGATACTTCATGATCTTATAAAAGATTCTAAACAATCCAATCTAACAAGAGAAAGATTTTATTACTTTAAAGGTGTCACCATCCTGCCTACAGCTTTAATGGCAAGTAGAAAACAGTTGTACAATACTGGAGCAAGTTCTGTACATAAGGAATACGACTGTCTCAAAAGGGATTTTGTCAGTGCAAATTGAGACTACTAAAAGGGACAATTGCCCCTCTATTTTGAAGTACAACTTTTTTTTTAAAGATTTTTTGTGGATGCCATTTGGTTAGGTATGCTTAGTCAATAGAAACAGCCTGTCACCAGAAAGTTGTGGTGTTAGATATATCAAAAAATTGTTTTTCTCTTTAGTCTATAGAAACAACTGTAACTTAGATTAAAAGAAAAAACTATTTTGATATACAGGGTGGCGCAAAATAAGCTGAACAATTTTTCTCTGTAACTTTAAAACGAAATGTAATAAATGAACTATCTAAACAGTGAATGACAGCTTTTCTTGGAAATTTTTTACATCATATGTGAAAAATAATATCGGCCAAATGACGAGCCCCCTTCTCATTGCATTTTCCATGACATTTCTCAGAGTTTCAGGATATATTGCAGCTATCTCATTGAATGTTCTCTTTTAGGGCATCTATGGTTTGCGGGTTATTGGCATACACTTTATCCTTGAGATAGGCCCCAAAGAAAAAGTGTCTAGGGCAACCAAATCCGGTCAGTGTGGTGGCCATCTTAAATCACCATTTTTTAAAATAATGCAATTGGGAAAATGCTGCCTTAGGCAATCCATTGTGGCTTGAGCAATGTGAGCCATAGTGCCATCTTGTTGGAACTACATATTGTGTCTTCTGGTAGCTGTGGCATCAAAACATTTTCAGCCCTTGTCCTATAGCACTCTCCATTGACCGTATGAACAACACAACACCATCATCCTCGAAGAAATAAGGTCCAATGATGCGTTCGACTGTTACGGCACACCAAACCGTTACCTTAGCTGGATGCAGTAGTCTCTGATGAGTTATTCTTGGGTTCATACTGCTCCAAAATCAACAGTTTTGTTTATTAACAAAGCCACTTAACAGAAAATGTGCTTCGTCGCTCATCATCAAATCTGAAATGAAATTATCATCATTTTTTTGCAAGGTTTATGAAAGCACAGGTGTATTCCAGACTTGCTCGCTTCTCTTCAGGAAGAAGGACTCAGACTAATTGAATCTTGTACAGAAAGGGATGCAAGTCCTTACGCAAAATTCACTGCAGCAAATTCACGACAATAGACTGTCAACTAGTTGATGGTTGGGGTTGATCTGCAACACTCTCCCATACACGTGCAATGTTTTCCATTGATTGACCACTACAAGGTTTTCCAGTGTGTCTGGCATCAGCAACAGTTCCCCTTTCTTCAAAATTTCGAACTGCAGTATAAATTGTGTTCTTACTTGGAGCCTTGCGACCGTTATAAAATTATATGCTCATTGCGTTAGAACTACTGACCGATTGTTCCAATAATGTGACTATTTTGGTCCGCTAAGCAATTGTGTACCTCTCCATAATTAAATTCTTCAAGGGTTACCTGTAAGATAAAAAAAATTACAAACCTCAAAAGAACTAAAAAAGTTATGATTTTTTTTAAAATGGACAGCACACAAAAGGCCTGATTAATTTGGCATAAGGAGCATGTCAAATTGACCCTCGAGCAGTGGGAGTCAGTTATTTTCTCGGATGAGAAGACAAATGATTCACCATAGACGTGAAGAATACCATCCAGACTGTATGGTGTCTACAATGAAATTCCCTACCACCCAAATGATTTGGGGGTGCATTTTGTATCACAAAGTAGGTCACCTGCAGTTTATAAAAGGTTCCATAAATGCCAGTGGATACCTGGCTATATTGGAAGACAAATTGCTGCCAAGTAACCATCTTTCAGAATGACTCTACTCCTTGTCATCAGACGAAAAGTGTAAGTAGGCACTTCTGTAGTTACTTTAGCTTCATTTCTGCATTAGAGGTTTGACAGTAATGTGTTTACTTGTTACAGGTGAAAAAATGGTCCATTACTACTGTTAGCTGGCCAGGAAACAGCCCGGCCTGAATCCTATAGAGAACTGTTGGCATTGTATGGAATCTGCAGTTCCCAGAAAGAAACCAAAGACCTTTTGTTAACTTGGAGCCATAATTCGTGTTTGGAACCATGAACTATCAGTTGATTATCTTTAGAAATTGATCTTGTCAATGCCTCGACAGTGTCATCAAGGTCAGAGGTGGTTCAACTAAATATTAGTTTGCACCTGGTGAACTTTTCATTTTGTTTTCCATTTAAAATGATAAACTAAAGCAAACGGAGCTTCTGATAACATTTCAGCATTAATTGTTGCATAAAAGTTGCAAATGCTCATTTCAGAATATTTTGAGAGCAGCTATCAAATATTACTTAGCCTTGCTTTAACTATTAATAAATATCTTTTGTTTATATTTCTATTTGTGGTGCTAATCATTAATGTAACATACCATTGCAAAAAAGGGTCAGTTAGTACTTACAAAGTATTTTGTAAAAATTTTTCTTACTAAATAAATGTCAAATTAATAATAATAAGAAAAAACTTTAAGAATACCATCAAAGTGTCAAACCTTGACCGTTTTTGAGATTAAAATGTCGCAAAATACATAATTTTTCTCTAATCACTAACAAAAGAAAGGATTTTCTAGCGAAGATTGGCATGGATTTTTGTAGAATATCGCAGAAAGTTGAAAAATAGAAAGCGCCTTTTTTTAAATACAAAGTTTTATATATAAATGTTTTAGCTTAAGCAAAGGTGCTCGCAAGCACCCATTTTAAGATCGGTTGTGAGCAAAATTTATTTTTTAAAGATCATAATGGTGCTCGTGGACACCAGGTTAAGAACCTCTGGTATAAAGGATAAGGAAAACATGAAATTCAACATGTAGGTAACATGGTTCTAGCTATGATTTATCAAAATTCTGTAAGTAGAGAGAGAAAAGCAGGAAATTATCTCTCTCTATAAGACATACCCAGAATATTATATCCAAGTCTAGAGGCCATATATAAATGGAAAAAAATAGAAAACTTCTAGAGAAGAGTGACTAGTCGGTGAACAATGCTAAGCATTATTCCCATGAGGGATAGCCTAGTCAGCAGATCTTAGAAACTAGACGTAAATGAGTGAGGGAATCTGACTGAAGTAGATAAGGCCCTGAGAGAGGAATAGATCAAGGGTGGCCAAGGCAAAGAGTTTGGAGCAGGCACTTTTTGATGGTGGGAATAACATGAGAGAGGAATTTTATTTTTGCAGAAGAAATTAGCCACGCCATTATAATACTATAAACACTACACAGCTAACATGATGGTAGTTCAGAGCATATCAAAGACTATTTTTGCAAGGATCCCTCAAACATATTTGGTGGACAAAACAGGATAATAAGTGACAGTACCAAGTTATTTTTTTCACTTTGACTATAGCAGCATGAATTAATGCAAAGAATACATTGTACTGCTGTTGGGATCCATATGTACCTAATCCTACAAGATAAAGTTTGTTTGTTTGGGGATTTTTTTGGCACATGGGCGTCTATGGCCATAGTGCGCCACAAGATAAAGTGGATGACTTTGAATGGCTCAAGGCAAATGAGATAGCACTATTCTTTCTTTGAACAAATATGTTCTGCTGAAATGTCATAATTTGAAGTTAACTGTTTTTTGCACAATGCAGTGTGTAACTAACAGAAAACAGTTTTAAATCTGCAGATTACAAGCTAGGACCCTCAATGGACCTGGAAATGCCTGTCAATAAAGCATAATCTGTTACATTATGTTACATTTGACACTGCAGGCATGAAATGATTCTATTAATGAACATCGTTAGTGCTAAATGTGCAAATCATCAATATTTGCTTTAGGAGCTTTTTCTATCTAAAATCAAAATCTGCAGATTCAATGCTGGAAAGTTATGAAAATTGGTCCAAGGAATAACTGTTTTGTTTAAGGCTTTTGTCATCTTATCCATTGGAAAATTTTGTACCTTAAGAAAAATTAAATGATTTGAAAAGAACTCTCCAGATAGTGTCAATATAAGCATATCTTATTTTTTTTCCAACCCACACAGTATACGAGTGTCTTAAGATACATATATTAATGAATATTAAACATGTATAAAATATATTAATACAATATAAAAATATCTTGCAAACTGATATTGTTCCCCCCCCCCCCCAATTCACAAATATCTCCAAGAATGTAACCTTCGATATTTTAGGCCAGCAACCATTTCTTTACGATATCAACTATAATTCTTTCTCAGTCAGTTACTTTGTAATTTTCATAAACTGACAACTCTACATCTTTAGTTTTATTTTGGTAAGTGCAACTATACGTCAGCACAGTAATGAATTACTAGCCCTCTGGGATTGGAATCCTAAGAACAAAAACTTGACTTCTTTCCTTGTGAAAAAAAATATAGTGTACTCATCAATTCATCTCCACAAGAAATGTACAAACAGTACTGAAAACAGAGCTGAAACTGTCTGCCAGTTAGTTAGTTATTTGATTTTTAGGAGCATTAGCAACTAAGGTCATATTGCTCCGGGATATGCGGTGGTCGTTCTCTGACCTTTCCACATCCTCCATATTTGGTGGTGAAAGGCTCGAACCCCGGTCTAATCAAAAAGCGTGTGCTACGCACTGCTGCTCCTTCCCACCTGGCTACAGAGGTGCCTCTGTCTGCCAGAAGGGATATCCAAATCCTGAGAAAGCTGTGGCATGACATTCCTTAAAGAAAAAAAACATATATACCCTGCATCACTGAACAAATTAAACTTGTAGACTTTATTTTATATATGTACAAATATGGTATCATATTAGTATCAGAACTTAAATTATGCATTAATTTTTTTGTATGCTGGGGGGGGGGGGGGGTAATATACAAAATTAACCAGCTGTGAATGGCAAGACTTACTAAAAAGCGCCTTAAATAGCGTATAATTTATGATCCACTTCTGCTTCCCTCTAAGAAATCCTTAGCCTCATTGATCTTTGCTGCTAGATAAGGGGAACCACCTGCAAAGAGAAATTTGCTATATTAATAGTACTACTTACAGTAAACCCCCGCTATTCGCGGGGGTCACGTTCCTGAGAAATGCTGCGAATACCGAGTTATGGCTCCCATAGTAATAAAGGGGTTCCGTTCCAAAGTATGAAATATATAAGAAAAACTAGTCTAAAATTTTGTCTATGTATGTATTATATGTACCTTCATAATATGACTATGTACATAGACAGTACATAGTGAAATGCAAGCATAAGGAATCAAAATGGAAATAAGAAACAATTTAATAATTAAATGTAATATTTATTAGAAATTTCAAACAAATCTTTCAATCCAGCGCCTTTGCTATAGCTAAAAACTTATCCCGCCAGTGCTATCACCAGTTTCGCTAAAGTGTTGATAAAGGAGTTTTGCCTTTTCACGAATGATGAGTGAACTTAACGGAATTTTATTTTGAGTTCAGTCTTCTATCCACAGATTTAAAGCCTTTTCCATTTTTTCTAATTTAACATCACGAGTTACGGAGCAAATTTTTGAAGCAATTAGCACATTTTCATGGACACTACGGCAGATATTTTCTTCCGATTTCTTGATTGATCGTACAGTTGACTAATTGATTTTATAATGTTTTGCCACTGACGAGACACTTTCACCATTAAAAATTTTGTCTAATAACTGAATTTTACTCGCTGATGTCATCACCTTCTTTGATTTTTTCACAATTCCCTTGTTATTCGTAGGCATATTTTTGTAGGGGTTAGAAAAGAACTTGTCTACAATAAAGTCACTTTTTTTCCGTTAACACACTCGAAAAAGTCTGTTTACACTAACACACTGCAAAACGGTAGATTTTTCACTTTTGTAAGCATATCAATTTATAAAATTAAAAGCAAATGACGAAACATTCCATGACAAGCGCATAACACATACTGAACAAGGATTAGAGAGAAACATCCACGCTTGTTATTTTGTCACCCCCCCCCCCACCCACCCACCGAGCGCTCTTTTGACCGGGAAAGATGATTTTAGCCACGCCCATGTTTTTTTATGGCGGATAATGTTCACAGCGATTTAAAATTCACATTTTTTTTTTAGGTTTCATTTTATATTAAATCAGCGACCGCGAATAGCGGGGGTTTACTGTAATTGTTAATACTATATTAATAGTATGAATTAATTAAAGGTTTTTTTTTTTTTTTTGGTTAACCAAACAGAATTCCACAAACAAGGTCTAAACTTGACATATTAATGTATATGTTATTTAAGGCTACATTTTCCTATATTTACCTTAATGTAACTAAATAATGCATTACTTTACAAATAGGCCATTAGTGTCAGATTGGCACAGATTGATCAAGTAACTTTTCACACTGAGAGAGCTTTGTCATTAAGGTCAACATAAGAGGGGGGAGCTTACCTGTATATAATCAAAATACAGAAACTTTCCAAACAACCCACAAACAGATAGCACTTAAGAAATGGCCCCAGCAAAGTAATGTGTCAAGTTCACATAATGCATACAACTTTCATATCAGTTTGAACACAAACAATGAAGAGAAACAAGAACACTTCTGGAACCATATCATTGTACAAGAATCTGACAGTTTCATACATTGTGTATCTAATTGGAAGAGGCGTTATGTGGTTTCTATCCATACGGGGAAAATTTATACTGTATATGCTAATATATATATAGAAAATAACATTATTACACCTCATGAAAATTCTTAACAAATGAGTTTTATTAAACTCATATATAATACAAGTTCAATAACTACACTAATTTGTTAACAAATGACGTTTCAGTATTCTTGCCAAACCCCATCTTCAGCCCATAATTGCTACAGGGAAATAGAATATTTATAACTCTATAGTTAAGTTAATATTAAATAGAAACATGATAATTATACCTACATACACTTTGGAGGAACTAGGCTTTTACTTCCTGCACTGTAATACAAACAACAAAAACTTGCCTCATGAGGGGATATAAAGAGAACCAGGTAACATATCGTTCGAGGTTATCAAGGCAGGATGGATGAATATCGAATACAGTGAGCTGGTTCCAGGTTAAAGACTTGAGCCAGTGATTCTACTGGAGTTCCAGATATCTGAATGGCATATCATCTCAAAAGGCCCGATGCTGTTCACCAGGTAGTATTGCATGTTATGGGGGAATATGGAATGTAACCATTTCTTCTATTGTTGTTTTGAAAATGTTGAAATATATGCTGTCAAAATTTGATCCCTGTTTTTTGTTAATGGAAAGGTCACTGAAGAGCTTAATAAAAAAGGCTTCCTTAAAGTTTCTTTTATAGTGTTGTTCTGTGGAGAATACAGATGTGTCCTTGTATTCCCAGAGATCGCCATATTGGAAGGCATGATAGACTGCATCCGATTCGTCAGACCTATCAGGATGTGCAGTACAGCCTACCAGCCTTCCATTGTGGCAAATCTGGTAATTCGAGGACACATCTGTACTCTCCACAGGTCACAAAACTACAAAAGAAGAACCAGCGAAGGTAAAGAAGGCCAACATGAGAACCACAGCAAACTTCGGGAAACTTACTGGACAAACTTGTTTCTCGCTACTACAGTTTCTCCCTGCATTCTAGGTAAACAGATGGTGTGTGTGTGTGTGTGTGTGTGTGTGTGTGTGTGTGTGTGTGTGTGTGTTATCGGTACTGGCAGCAGAAGTCAATAACGATGTATTGATTAGTTTTTTCTCATTATTAAAAGCAGATTATTGGAGTACATGAGTGTAATGCCTTCGCAGCTGAAATTTACTTACAGGTACAGACTGCCTCAGTCTTAGAATGTTTTTTCCCCCTTTCCTGCTGTTTTAAAATAGGAAAACAACTTCTACAGGTGGTGCTTGTTATCAGTAGAGGCAGCAGAGATCGTTATCCTATTTTAAAACAGCGGGGGGGGGATACCCTAAGACTGAGGCAGTCTGGAGGGTGTACCCATAAGTAAATGTCAGCCCACTCATGAACTCCAATAATTTGCTTTTAATAATGAGAAAACACTAATCAATACATCTTTATCAACTTCTACTGCCACTACTGATAACATGCACCATCTGTTTACCGAGAATACAGTAGTGGGAAACGAATTTGCCCGGTAAGTTTGCTGTGGTTCTCGTGTTGGCTTTCTTTACCTTAACCAAAGAACCTTTTAAGGAAGCCTTTTTTATTAGCTGTTCAGTGACCTTCCATTAAGAAAAAAAAAACATGGATCAAATTTTGACTGCCTATATTTCAACCTTTTCAAAACAACATTAGAAAAGGAAACAAAGAAACAGTTACGTTCCATCCCCCCCTCTCCCCATAACATATAATATTACCTGTTGAACAGCATTAGTCCTTTTGAGATGGTATGCCACCCAGAATCCAGAACTCCAACAATATCCCTCCCCAGCTCAAGTTTTTAGTCTCAAACCATCTTACCTGGTTCTCTTTATATAGTCCTGCATGCATGAGGCAAGTTTGTATTACAGTGCAGGAAGTCCAGTTCTTCCAAAGTGTATGTAAGTATGATTGTCATGTTTCTATTTAATATATTTAAATTAACCTAACTACTGAATTCTAAATCTTCTATATTCTCAACATTATATTATTGCAAATGTTTACATTCCTTAACTTAACATTAGTTGTAATTTTCATGTTTTGAAGAGTTCTTATATCTCCCCATAGAGAGAGAGAGAGAGAATCTTTTTTTGCACCACCTCTGGTTGTGACAGTTACATGATTGGATTGTGTTGCAATGTCCCTTCATGGCCAAAAAGCCAGGGGGTTAACACTTATAGAGATGATAACAAGCAGATATATTACAGAAATAAATTGCCATTAAGTGATATAGGACATAAAACAAATTAAATGAAATAACATCAAGTGATATAAGACATTAATAAAGATGACATAAAAATTACATTAAATAAATACTGGTGTAACGTAACACTTAGATTAAATTAACAAAAAGACACATTAAAGTCCCAATTTTCGTCTTTGCAGCTTGTAGGAGAGAACAGCATGAACAGAGGCAGTTGATGCACACACCGCTGGCTCCTTTCCCGGTATGTTCAGTAATTAATCGGAGCATTAAAGTAGCGAGTGCAGGGCATGTTGGCTTGGATGTGATGAAGAGAAGGCTTTTCATTTTGCAGACTGTCCGGACAGTCATTGACTATTCCTTACTGGGGGAAACCTGGGGTGAATTTGCATGTCACTAGATTGCTTCGAGGATGCCCTCTGTCTATGCTGAGTGATTGGAGGGCATGGGATGTGTGGGATCCAGAATCCTCTTCCTATAGTGTCAGTTAACCGCAAATTTCTCTAAATCAGCATCAATGCCCTGGATTCTTCCAATCATCTGGTAGGGTAGAAAGTGATCTGATAAGTGAAGGCGTGAGTGAAGAGGACAAATTGTTGGGGTGGCTCGGAGCTGGGATCCTCCAGCCACAGAGATCCCAGAATGAAGGAGATGTGATGAGACCGGTCGGCATCTTTATTGTGATTACCAGTCTCCTTTGTTCAATGAGAGAGAGGGCAGCCTGGGCATTCCCAGGGTCAGGGTCATTTCAGTTGTATGGGCTTGGGGTGGTATCCTGTGTTTGTAGGTTACCCAGTTGAGGAGCCAGTACTCTGCTGCCCAGATGGGTTTTGTGTTCGTGAGTAGCATTTATGGTCTGAAGATTGGATTCAGCAAGAATCCTGAGACATTCTCTGCTAACAAATTAGTGTAGTATTGAGCTTGCATTATATATGAGTTTAATAAAACCTATTTGTTAAGAATTTTTCACATGGTATAATCACACTATATTTATAGTATAAAGAGGTATTATAGCAGGAGTGCAATAGCACATGCTCTTTGAGTAAACCAGGGTTCAAGCCCTTAAGTGCTAAATACTGGACCAGTGTGGAAGAATTTGGCCCATTCCCTCAACGTGACTTGTTGAGGCCTACATCCTACAGTGGATTGACAATGGCTGCAGATTTATTTTATATATACAGTCAAAGCTCTGTATAACAACCCTGTAGGGGAATGAGATAAACAGTTATATCAATTGTTCCTAAAATCAGCAACAAATCAAGTAAAAGCTTGAACGTTTAACATAATTCTACTAATACAATATATTATAACTTATTTATAATACGTACTACAGCAAAAAAAGCCATTATCAATCCACTGCAGGATGGAAGCCCCCTCAACGATTCATGTTGAGGGAAATGGATCATAATCTGCCACACTGGTCCAGTGCAGTTGGCAGTCAAGGGCTTGAAATCAATAAATGTCCACATCCACTTCTGTGTAATTTTTGAAGCTTAAGTTTTCCTGATGATGCACATGCTGAAATATTTCTTCCCTATTATCAAACTGTTCTTTGCAATTAATAGAAGAAGCAGCATGCAAAACTTCACACCTTGTATTATTAAAGCCAGTAAATCCAGCATGTTTGAAGCAGTTTGCGACCCCTTTTTCATCAACTTCATCCTGTGTAGATGTCGATTTCGCATTGAATTTTGCTTTTGAGACAGCACAATTTTGTTTAAGAGCATTCTTGGGTAGTTTTTCTTTAAACACCAGATTACACGTTGATTAAGTGGCTGAAGAATTGATGTCACATTTGGTGGTAGGTAATCGACAGTGATTGTACGTAGGTCATTTACTTGACACTGGAGGGTGCAGCTATCCACAAACAGCAAAATTTTTCTATTCTTCTCGCTCATCGTATGATCTAAGTCTCCGATCTATTCTTCATAGATTTGTGATGTCATCCATGCCTTTTAGTTTGCTTGATACATTTTTGGTAATGTCTTCAAACCTTAAAAGCATCGAGGCTTCTGGGATTTCCCAATGATAATGTAGACATGTATAGTATCTTATGTAGGACGGCACCTGAACGAAAGTTCAACTCCGTCTTTGTACACTGTGATGGTTACAGAGCACTGTAACAGGCCAGAAATGTGTGTTGTTGTGTTGTTTCTGGCCGTTTTGTCACCAGGCAGGCGATCACCTGGAAAGCCTGCCCAGTGTTCGTCTACACCATGGGGAGGTAGGCCACAACTGCGCAGGAACCATGGCCAACCTCAACAGTCATGTACTGAATGTCCAAAGAGGGTTTGGAGCCATTCAAAAGAACTCCGTGCCAGCAAGCCGGCAACAGCGCACACACACACACACACACACATTCCCAGGAGACAGGACAGCAGAAGACGAAGAAATAAGGATGAGAATAGCATAAAGTAAAAAATAAAATAAAATAAAAATAAATAATAATAATAATAAAAAAAAAAAAAAAAAAAAATATATATATATATATAAGAAGAATATATATATATATATATATATATATAGAAAATATATGTATTAAAAAAAAAATTTTAAAAAAAGTAAAATAAAATCTTTATCCATTTCTTGCCCACATCTTTATGCAGTGCTGCCCAAAGTGGTCCACAAAGAGAAAAGGTGTATTGTCAAACAGAAGTAGTAATGTCATTCAATCACGATCAGCAGGAACAAATTCTAGATATAATTCTGAATTCTGTTAATCTGGAGTGGTGTCAGAAGTCTCTGGTAGATGACGGTATCACTGAGCAGAGGTTTGATAAAGGATCAGTCAGAGAAGTGCAGCATCTGTTAAAATCTTTGCGTGGTCTTGAAAGCCACAACAATTTTGTATATGACGTCATCAGGACGACAAGGCAGCGCACAGTTGTATTATGATTTATGATGCATTTTCAGTTTCATTTCTTGAATTAACATTGAGGTTGAGAGACTTCCTGCGATTAAAAGCAGCATTGCAGAAGGTTTGAAGGGCCTGGAAATTGTTGACAGAAATGAGTATCTTCTCACCTCCGGGACACAAGTTTGGTACTGTTGCCTTAAGAGCCGATCTTAGATCCTCGTAAATGGAGCATTCAAAAAGTACGTGAGGAGAGTCTTCCGGTAGCCCACATCGACAGGAGACTGTATTGGAAAGTCTGAATTGGTAGAGTTTTGTGTTAAGCGAACCATGCCCAGTTAGTATGTAGGAGGTTAGTTTTATTATCATTCCCAATGATAATAAAAAAAGAGGGAGCCTGTCCATGCTAGACATGGAGAACATGTCTAGCATGGACAGGCTCTGTTGTTTGGCTTTTTTTTTCCCCGCCACTACATTTCTTGCATTTAAATGTGTTTTATCCAATAGCAATTTAAAAAAGAGTCCAGTTGCATCAGCACTGAAGATATCATTGCAGTCATATGTCAGCAAAACATTTCTTAAATGATGTTCCTTCTATTCGTTTGTAGTGTCAATGTCCACAGCTGCACTTTGGCCACACGCTTTGTTGAAAGACAGTCCATGACGAGTCTTAAATTTCTGGAACCATCCATCTGAACTTTTAAATTCTTCAATATCCATTCGAATTCGATGCACAAACGATTCAGCCTTTGCTTTTAAAAGATTACCATCTACGGGAACCTTTTTGGACGCATCATCATCATCATTAGCCATTCCAAAAGTACCTTTTTCAAGATCCGGATACTGATTTCTGCTAGTCCTAACAGATTTCTCTAACTTTCAATCTTTTTCTGATCTTTCAGAATAGTGAACAGAGTACTCTTAGGAATGCTGAACTGTTTGGTAACATCAGTCTTAGAATGCACACCATTATCTATAGCTTGCAAAATCCTAATTTTACACTGGTGTTCAAAGAAAGTGCATCACCTAGGAATTTCACATTTCTAACCCTTTTTCGCGATGATATGTTACATTAATGACTAGCAACACAAATAGAAACATAAACAAAAGATATTTATTAATAGTTAAGGCAAAGCTAAGTAATATTTGACAGGTGCTCTCAAAATATTCTAAAATGAGAATCTGCAACCTATATACAACAGTTTTGATGAACACGACAATTATGGCTGAAATGTTATCGGAAGCACCTCAATTTGCTTCAGTTTATCATTTTAAATGGAAAACAAAATGAAAAGTTCGCCAGGTCAAACTAATATTTAGTTGAACTGCCTCTGGCCCTGATGACACCGTCGAGGTATAGACAAGATCAAATTCTGAAGATAATCAATTGATAGTTCGTGGTTCCAAACATGAATTATGGCTTCCTCAAGTTCACAAAAGGTCTTTGGTTTCTTTCTGGCAACTGCTGATTCCACACGATGCCAACAGTTCTCTATAGGATTCAAGTCCAGGCTGTTTCCTGGCCAGCTAACAATTGTAATGTACCATTTTTTCACCTGTAACAAATGTAAACACATTACTGTTGAACCTCTAAAGCAGAAATGAAGCTAAAGTAACTACAGAAGTGCCTACTTACACTTTCCGCCTGATGACAAAGAGCAGAGTCGTCCTGAAAGATGGTTACTTGGCAGGTTGAAATGATCTCTAATGGTTGGCAGCAGTTTGCCTTCCAATATAGCCAGGTATCCACTGGCATTTACAGAAACCTTTATAAACTACAGGTGACTTACTCTGCGATACGAAATGCACCCCGATATCTTTTGGCTGGTAGGGAATTTCACTATAGACACCATACAGTCTGGATGGCATTCTTCACCACATGTATGGTGAATCGTTTATCTCCCATCAGAGCCATACAGGTCGAATTTCTTATCCTCTGAGAAAATAAGACTTCCACTGCTGGAGGGTCAATTCGACATGCTCCTTACGCCAAATTAATCAGGTCTTTTTCATTTTTTGTGTGAGGAGGGGCTTCTTCTTAGGACAACAGGCTACAAGTCCATTTTTGAAGAGGTGTCTTCTGACTGTTACTGCACTTGCTACCACTCCTGTATGTTCTTCCCATTCTCTTTTCAGCTCCGACGAAGAAGCTTTACAGTTTTTAGGGGCATAAGTACTTCAAAATGCAGCCCTGTTTTGGCATAGAGACTTGTTTGCATCCAGTTTCTTTTTTCCTATGAGGCAGAACCAGTATTCTTGAGTTTGGAAAGAAATCTACTCACTGTCGACTGATTACAAGACACTCTATAAGCAATATGATGGGAAGAACATCCTTCCTCACATAAAGCAACAATAGCACTCATTTTTCGTGGCATCAGCTGCACGTAACTTGCCATCCTGACACAAGTAAGGAATGACTGCAACTCTTGCAGAGCATGCTTATATGGCTGAAGGTAACAGCTGATGCAATATTACTTCATTACCTATGCATGTCAATCTTATCTGATGCAATCTGTAAGAAATATTGCCATATACTTATGTTATTCAGACAACAATTACAATTTTAAGGGAGTGATGCACTTTCTTTGAACACCAGTGTATGTGTGATTGGCAAAGCTATCCGCTTCCTTGGAGCAAATAACCAATAAACATACACTCTTAACTAACAAAATAAATTTCTAGCTGAAGTTTATTTCATTGCCACACTGCAAGAAATGAGCATGGGAAATCTTAACAAATGATTTCTCGCAGTAAGGCTGCAAGCTCGTCAGTTACTTCAATTGGGACGAGTTACTCTCGTCCCAATATATATGAAGCTTTCTGTCATTTTTAAACACAAATATTGTAATAAAAAAGTAAAAATTCAGAATAAGAGGTAGAAATTTATGGCTGTTATAAGGAAATCCTTTTGTTTTCAATGAATGTAAAATAGCATTAGGTTAATAAGAAATTGGCCAGGACAACCACATAGGAAGTTAAAAAGACGGCCGCTATAAAGAGCTTCGACTGTAGTAAAAAATTTTACAGTATAGATTGTGTATCAGTCAGCAATATATGTTAATGTCAAATGAAGTTCTCAGAAACAATAAGCTTAAAATTATGAAAAATGCATGTTGTAATGAATCACTTTCTGTCAATATTAAAAATTTTGTTGTTTGTACATTTTAAGCTGTTATAGAGACTGTATTCCTCCCCTCCACAGTTGGGGAGTTTAATTACTTGATAAATCTGAAGTTAAAATTCAAATATGAAAAAATATAAGGTGGTAACGATACTGAATAAATAATCCTATGCTACAATATCAAAAATTGGTCAAGCAGGATAGTATGAATCCCAAGAGGAAAGAATACTCTAAACTTATTTAAAGAGACCAACTGTTGTCTAGGCCTGATTTTTAATTCGATGTATCATTAGTTACTACTAAACCATGTGATTTATGAATTGCAAATCTACATTGCTAAATGACATTGCAGCTTAACAATTTTAAGGCTGACTTTTCCAAACTTGCTACTAATTGGCAATTTTTCCCCCTTCCTTCAAGTCTATTTTAGAGAAAATATTTGGACTAGATTTGGCTTTAATTTAACCTTTTAGTAGTATAGTTTTTATATAGCTGAAATTTAACCTTTTGTCTAAAATGACTAATTCCATAGGTAGAATGACATTTTGTCACAATTCTGTCAATTCTGTAACAATTAGTAACAATTCTGTCACTAAGTAGTATTTTGAATAACAGCAGTGATTGTAAAACTGAATACAATTCTCATTAAATTTGCATGTTTAGCTGCAATATATATAGCCATTAAAATATATTCTAATAAACATCAAGAAATTAACTCTTCTTCAATTTAAGAGTGTGTATTTTTGTGCTGTAACCTTTTCCCATTTCTTAATTTAAAATAATAAGTTTGCTTCATATAGGAAGAGCTTCCAGCTGTGGCCAAATAACTTCACAATATTGATACACCCCACTGGTGAAGGTTTCATGGAATTCAAAAAAAAAAAAAAATCAGCATTATCTCTCTCCATACATCAAACGTTCCATAAAGAGTGCAACAACAAATAACAAACAACAACAACTGTGAGGAAGATGTATGATTACATTTACTAGAGAGAAACTATAGATGTAGAGTGAGACAACCAAAATAATTTGATTGATTTTTGACCAAGAAAAAAACTTTTATCACTTTGGACTCTGGGTAAAGAACAAATAAGACAGATGGAAACATTTCAAATGTAGTCTGGGGATAAGTGTTATTACTAAAATCATTAGAAGACAAAATATATGGATTGAAATGTAATGTTCTGGATGAAAGTTTGTTGGTTGTTTTCACAGATACATCAAGCACTTGGGCCATACTGTGCAGTGCATTCACAGGCTGAAAAAAAGCTATGAATAATTTTTGGAGTAAACCTTACTCCCTCTGATAACTACAGCCAGCCCTTTAAGAACAGGGTGGGGTGGATGCTCTCAAAGGATTTAAATTGGGGGCCACATAAAGCTCTCAGTTGCCCACATCAATGCCACAGATTGCACTTAATCATCAGGCAACACAGCGGCAATCCCAAGGCAGAATGCACTAGTCCCAAGGAGCTAGTTGTTGTCGGTGACTCTATTATCAGGAAAATGAGAAATATATTGTGCAGAAAGGATAGGTGGAAAAGGACCAGGGTATGTCTGCCATGGGCAACAGTTAATGACATTGTAGAACAGATATCATCTTTTAAGGGCACAAAATGTTGTTGCACACATTGGGACTAATGAAAATTTGAAAGTGTCTGCCATTCTGCCCAGACAATAGGAGGAAGTATATGATAAGAGCCTTGTCAATCAGTTTGGCCCTGGGGAGATTGTGCAAGGCTCATGGTATAGAATTTTTCTCTTGTTACAGGAGAGACTACTTCTGCAGGGATGGGATACACTTAAATAGAAAGAGGACAAGAATATTTGCTGATGCTGTTGGGGCAGTGTTAGGCGGGTCAGAAAAACTGCTAGCTAGGGGGAAGGATACACAAACTAATAGATTAACAGTAACCACAGGCAGAGGTGAAAGTAATTCTTGCACTGCTTCTATTGGAATGAGCAGTAGCCTGGAAATCAAGGTATAGGGGATTTCAAGAACTGCTAGGAGTCATCGTGGAACAAGTAAATATATGAGATGTGTTCGGGTAACTAAGAGTAATAACAGGTGCATGTATTCTAAAGCTAGGTGTATAGTAATTAAATTCGATGAATTTGAAGTGCTGGTCAAGACATAAAAGTTGTTGTTGTTATTTGGTTTTTAGAAGCATTAGCAACTAAGGCCATACTGCTCCGGGGATATGCGGTGGTCATTCCCTGACCTTTCGGCATCCGTATTTGGTGGTCACGGGCTCGAACCCCGGTCTAATCAAGAAGCGCGTGCTATGCACTGCAGCTCCTGCTCACCTGGCTATGGAGGCAGACAATCAAAGGTGGATATTGTTGGAATATGAGAGACATGGTGTCCCACAGATATAAGGAATGCAGAATTTGCGGAGTACAGTGCATACAGAAAGAATTAGGGGTTATGCTATTAGTTAGGAAACACATACAATCTAAAGCAGTGCATCCAGTTGACATGGGTGGCCAGTGCAATGTTGAGTCAGTTTGGTGTGACATAAGCACTAGGAATGCAAAAATATTAAGAGTAGGAGTGTGTTATAGGCCTAATCACTCTGATGAGTACAGCGAACTGCTGTACGGTAAAATAGAATGGGCCAGTAAATCAGAATATCTTATAATGGGGAATTTTAATATTCCAGATATTGACTGGAACTTGTCACGGAACATAAGAGTGATCTATTCGCCATGATTAGACAGCTCGGTAAATTTACAATGTTCTCAACTCTGAGTGCCAACGAAATCCGTTGGGTGTGCTTGCTTTAGCTATTGTACAAGCTACAAAATAAGGGTTGTGATATTAGTGAGGACGATGCATGCGAGCGACACTGACTTCATGCAGAAGGTGACGCTAGTGAATGAAGATGCTGTGACTTGTGCAATACACTTCAGGAAGATTGTAGATGTAATTATGAACATATTGCAATCAAAATATTATAGCCCTTTTGGTCAATTTTACGTGGTCAACTTTTTCAAGCGCATAGAATTTGAACATCGTGGTAGTGCACACATGCATATTTTGCTGTGGCTAAATAATGCACCCAAAGATCCTTTGGGCGAGAACAAAGAAGACAGCATCACAGTGACCGACGTTAAGTGTCTGTCTTCGCTAGCGAGGCTTCAAACTCATAAACGTACATTCTACATTTACGTTACAAGAAAATAATGGTGGTTAAGCAACAGACATGTCGATTTGAAGCGCCATTCATACCTTGTCACATGAATGGTGCTTCAAATTGACAAAATTGTCAGTTCCATGCAAAATCACCTAAAAATCATGATTTTCGGTGTCGATCAAATTACCAAACTGGATATGATGTCATTGACACCTCTTTCGTCCCCTTGGAATTCACTATTCTGTTACGATTTTGCAACACATAATTTTCTTGTTGCAAAATCGTCAATTCCGGTTTGTCAGACAAATCCAAAAGCCAGAATGACGTCAAATTAAGCCATTTCCGTGTTGCAAAATTGTGACAAATTGGTTTTACTTCAGTCCGAAATTTAGTAGGCACCGCCAAAGATTCATATCAAAAACTACAGAAGGTAAGCATAGGTACAGCTCCAGGAGTGGATAATATACAGCAATACCTCACTTAGCATGAGTTTCACTACAACACTGTTTTCAATTAAGTTTAAGTCGAAAATTTACTGTACATATTTAGATTCGTACGCTAGATATATGCTGCGTTGTTGTAGCCTAGGTATGCATACATATATGCTGTGGTGCCAACTCTATTGTCTTGCATGCACATGTGCCAATATGTGAAGGGAACTTCAGGCAGTCAGCAGCAACGTGCAACAGTATTCCATATTCTTAATTCCATCCTGACGAGACGACATTATAGCTTTTCAAACTTTTCATTTTTTCAAATTTTAAATACAATTGAAAATATATTTGCATGTTGGCTAGAAATCACTGCCAACAACATGTGTTGTGTTTAGCAGCATGTTTTGCCCTATTTGGCAAATGATTTCACTGGTTTTGAATCACAAATTCAGAGAATTGCCGAAGACATTGTGAAGATCGGAAAAGACTTGGGATTCGAAACTTTGGACACTGCCAATGTACGTGACTGCATTGACTCACGTGTCAAATGACTTAGATGATGCAACTCTCCTTGAAATTGACAAGTAAAATACATATGACGAAGAGGAAAACAATTCTGAAGTGGATAACACTGAAGTGGCACCAAAAAAATTTTCAACAGTAGAATCGGAGAAAGTTTTTTGGGGCGTTAGACATGGCCTGTGAGGAGATTATGAATGGAGATCCATATGTTGAACATAGCATCAAGATACAGGAAATTTTACTAGATGGGATTCATTGCTACAAAGACTTGTAGCATCAAATCTCATGAATACTGAGAAAAAGAAGAGACAACTTCACCAGACTTTATTATTGAAATACAATAAAGCTTTTTTCTCATCTCATGATGTTACCTCTTCATTAATAAAATTTTTGCAATATTTTTTATTTCAAATCCTTTTAATTGGCTATCAAGCACAAATTGTTTATAGATTTATTATATATTTTTTTTTATAGACTGTTTCTCTGGTATGCATTCAATTAAAACCCATTATAATTATATCAGCACAGTTTCACATAACACAGAACAGTTTTGGTACCAATTATCAGTGCTATGCAGAGTATTGCTGTATATGCTATTATGCTAAAGAAGGCTGCATGTGTCCACATGCAGCCTTCTTTAGCATGAGATCATCATTAAATCCAGGGAGATCCCTGGATGTAACAATGATCAATGAGATAAAGGAGGAATCAGGAATCTGGAATTTAATAATGATCTCATCATCAATGAGATCATCATTAAATTCTAGAGAGATCCCCCCCCCCCCGGAGTGGAGAAGCACTAACATCTATGACTGTATGATCTTACTCACCTTCACAAAGGAGGTAAGATCACAGAGTCTCTGATTTCATTCTCTTACCTGACAAATCTAGTTAACTCATCGGCAGGTGTACAAAGAATTATTCTTCCTCTAAGTGCATGGGATCACTTCAACCCTGTGTGCCTACTTTTGAAAAATCAGCAAAAAATAATTCGGAATTGTTTACTTTTTAAATTCACCTATATTTTCTGAATACAACTGTTAAAAATACAATATATTTTTAACATTTGAAATAAAGACTATTTAGACTGTGAGTCTATTTAGTCGGTGAGTGAAATGCAAACTTAAAAACCTGCACACTTCAATGAATACCTGTAACTGGCCACCAGCCTGTTAGTAACAAGAACACTAACATCACAACAGTCTAATTCCGGATAATGCTTCAAAGTCAGAAAGCCAGAGAGCATTACAAATTGGAGAAAAGTATAGGGCGGTAAAGCCAACTTGATATCAATAATTGTAAGTGAAAAATGCCAATGAACATGCATATAATTAAGTTTAAATTAATTCATGAATTTTTAATAACTGGGCTATAATTAACAGAGATTGCTGTAATTTTCAGTGGAGAAATCAAAGAAAGCATTTTCTATAACAGCTAGGATGGAGTAGACAAAAAGCACCAACTGCTGAAAAATTGCCTAGGGATTAATCAACCCAGACTTGTAACTCAGCACTAATTGTTATGAAAAGTCATGAAACAACTTAATTTATCTTGACTTCAGTAAAGCTTTTTATACAGTTTCTCTCATGAAGGGATATTATATAAACTGGAGCAAGAGGAGAGAGTCATAGTAATAGCAGTAGCAAATGCAAGCTTATACAGAATTCACCAAAAAAAAAACAAAAAAAAAAAAAAAAAAAAATTCCCTTTTCACCAATCAATCCCCAACAACAGCTTATCCACTTCCACAACATCAGATGGAAGTTTCTTCTGGCAATCAAGCACCCATTGGCTCAGGGCAAACTTCCGTACATCTATTCTGCAACCATCCTTCCTCAATTTGAATTTATGCCCCCTTCACGTGAGGCCTCCATAGCCGAGTGGTCAGGAGTAGCACATGCTCCTTGAGTAGACCAGGTTTCAAGCCCCTGACTGCTAAATACAGTCGATCTGCCAACCCACTGGACCACCAGGGCAGATTATGGTCCATTTCCCTCAACATGAATTGTTCAGGAGGCTTCCATCCTGCAGTGGGTTGATAATGGCGGCAGATCCAAGTTTTGTGGGCCCTGAAGCTTATACAATTTTAGGGGCCCTCTTTAAATTCAGAAAAATAACATATTTTTATTAATTAACTGCCTGACACCTCTATTTTTATTAATTAACTGCTTCTTCATATGACAACGAATGTATCATTTTCTAGAGAGAGAACAGAAAGATAACTCAGTCTTTCCTCTAGAATGGGTGATCAAAATTTATTTTTTATTATTTAGTTCAGAAAAGTTTCTTTCACCTTCATAACTTGTTATTGGTAATGTTATGTAAATTTTTAGGATCGTTGTCAAATTCTGGGGAAACCTGTATCAAGTTTCTTCCATACCATATATGAGCTCTAAGATTTCAGTGAATTTCAAGTTTTCTTGTGCAGTGACTAATTTTTAAATACTCTTTGAATTGGCAACACTCATTAATCAGTTTGTCATCAATGTGCTTGTTGTAGTGTTATTATCTATTTCATGTTAAATCAGCAGGAAATTTAAATCTTTTTCCAATTTGTTCCATCTGATTCACTCCTCTTCATTAGTATATCAAACAATCCAAGAGCCTATTCATTATTTCTGTTCGATTCATTATATCTCTTCCTCTTAACAAATTGCTTTTGGTATGATCTGAAAATTTTTTTGTTACAATTCACTTCTAGATGTCAGAATAATTTCTATTGATTTCATCGCTCATCTTTATTGTTTTTGTTTCATATTCCATTAATTTTTCATCTGAATTTTCTCTCAGTTCTTTAATAAATAAATTTAAAGATGACAAAAAGATGGTACTCTTCATATATGTCCAAATCAGGAGTCTGTAATTTCTCACTTGTTTTATTTAAACATTCCAAAACGTCTTTCCAAATTGCAGTTAAAGTGGCAAATTTGAGCTTTATCAACTTTTGAATAAACCTTTTGGATCTCATTTGTGTTCAGGTTTTCTCTTCCAAGTCTTCAAAAATATATTTTAGAGTCCTTAAAATATTGTACCCAAGTTGCAAGACTTGAACAGCTTTATAATGGACAGACCATCTCGTTACACTTACCCTTTCAAGAAAAATCCAAGTTGGCATGTGTGTTTAAAATACTCCATCTACGAGACGAACCCAAAAAAAGAAAACATATAACTGTTGCAAGATACCAGTGATCAACAACTTTGGGTACTGATGGCAGCAGCTTTTTCTCCAATAAGATGAAGGAAATGACCTGCACACGCCACACATTCTGCATAATTATTAGTGTTTTTAAAGAGTGCTTGAAGCCCTTTTTCCTCACTACGAACATGCAGTGTTAATGGCAGGTAATCAGTGTTTTTCACATTTGGTGTAGAATCTACAAAGGATAGTATTTGGTGTCTAGTTTATTTTTTTGATTTATCACTTCATTTTCTGTATGTTTTCCCATTGTTTTGATTAATTCTGATGCCAAGTGCTGTAGGATGCATTCATATCGCAATACAACCTCTGGCCCTGCCCATCACAATGCTGGTTGAATCGGCACATGGGTGTCAGGAGTATTCCTGTAATCCATTCCCACACTGGGATGGCTAGCAATAACTTAACTATACACAGAAATGACTGCAAACCACATAAATATATCTCACTAAACCTGAACTAAATGTATCCCCAACTGAACTTCCCCTTTAGCTGGATCCTTAAAATGCCACTCAACATGAGGAGAAGTCAGAGTGGAAAAAGACAGCAGTCTTAATCGACTGGGGTTAAAATATCTTACTTTTGCAAATTTTACAAAAACATATGACCGTGTGAACATTGCTTCAGGGTCCCTCGCTTGCATCTCGTGCAAGTGAGGTATGTTTATCTGGGATTACTGCTACCCACATTCAGTACTTTGAATAATGCAATGTTAAATGTCAATTGCCATTTCCCAGTACAACTGTCTAATTTTTCTAGATCCTGTTGCAGTAGTATACCATCATTACTGTCATTAACCAGTCTGCAAACTTAGACATTTAGCCTGATATATATTCATCAATAAATACAGAAAACAAGGGATGCAGGAGAGTCCATAGGGACTCTCCTGCATCCAAAGATACTCTCATAATTATGGCTAAGGGTTTGTTTAACTTCTTTGCTGCCTCCCTTAATATAATTGGGTAGATCCATTAACCCCAGGTGCATTTCTTATGTTTAACTTCAGCAATTGCAATTTCTCTTCCACTTTCCTCTCAATTATTACAAAATCCTTTAGTTCCCTGGTAGAGTCTGACAAACTTCTGGCATCCACTTCCCTAAAGAAAACAACAATGGGCCCAACATTGAATTCTGGGTGACTCCACGGATAATATTAGTCCACAAGGAGCACTTTCCATTAATAACAACTCTCTGTCTTCTCCTATTCAACTATCCCTTTATCCATAACATTAAATTGCCCTTAAATACCACACACGGCTCCAATCTATACAGTAGTATCAAAATCTTTCCCGAAATCCATGCATATGATATCGAATTATTTTTTGCATCCAGTTCCTTTGTTACTGCATCATTGTAGCCAATCAAATTGGTCAGACAAGATCGCCACTAAACAAACCCATGCTATAATTGAAGTAAAACTGCACTCTTTCTTTAACCAGTGACTCATTATTTAGGAAGAGAAGTAAGCTAAAAGGCCTGTAATCATCCATTTAACCTTTTGATCCCTCTTTGTGAACTGGGAATACATTGCCACATTTCCAGTCCATAGGGACTCTCCTGCATCCAAAGATACTCTCATAATTATGGCTAAGGGTTTGTTTAACTTCTTTGCTGCCTCCCTTAATATAATTGGGTAGATCCATTAACCCCAGGTGCATTTCTTATGTTTAACTTCAGCAATTGCAATTTCTCTTCCACTTTCCTCTCAATTATTACAAAATCCTTTAGTTCCCTGGTAGAGTCTGACAAACTTCTGGCATCCACTTCCCTAAAGAATTCCTCATCTGTGAATGTAGATGCAAATACTTATTTAGCTTGTCAGAAACCTGAGCAGGATCATCAATGCTTCTCATTTAGAATTTGAATACATCTCACATTTAGAATTTGCTGACGGTAACATCATCAGCTGGCCTACTGTTATAGAATTTAAAAACTGTCTGAGACCATTGTAGTTGCTTTTGCAAAAGCAAAAATAATTCCCTTTAATGGTAGTTACATCTCTAGATAAATCCCACATCAATACACTGTGATGCCACCTAGTCACTCTTTTATCTTCAAATTCTTGATGCATGAATAATCAATGCTGATAATCAAATCAAGAGTATTACTCTCTCTTGTTGCCTCTCTAACATACTGTTGTAGAAAACAGTCATCCAAAAAAGTTCACAAAAGTCTTGGTAATGTGTGAGTGGTTATTTTAACTACCACTCAACAACGCTAGAAAAGTTAAAATCCCTCATTATAAGACATTTTCATTTACTGGCCTACTCTATTTCTCTGTACAGCTGTTCGTTGTACTCATCAGTCATCAGACCTATAGCACACTCCTACTCTCATTTTTGCTTTCCCAGTGCTTGCCACACCAACTCAACCTGACTCAACACTGCACTGGCCATCGATGTCAACTGAATGCCCTGCCTTAGATTTTATGTGCTCCTTGACTAAGATCATAACCCCCCCCCCCGTCCTTTCTGTACACACCATTTTTTTGACAATAGCTACCTCCTGTGAGACCAGTGAATTCTACCCTAGAGGTTGTTGCTGTGTTGCCTGATGCTCAAGCTTGAGCTCTGGCATTGAGTAGGAAGTTAAAAGCTTGGTGGGCCCCCAAGTTGAATATCTTCGAGGGCATTCACCCTGCTCTCCAAGCTCTCATCAAGGCCCATCACAACCGCCAAGTTGGCAACTCAATTTTTTCCACACTCTCTACACCAAGCATACAAAGACATCTGGTGCAATTGAGAATATTACACATAACTAATATACTTAAATGCAATGATAACACTACTCTAATTCACCAGTTATGTAGCAGTACATACTAGCCTATCAAGTTGATATTATGTGTATTACCATTACATTTGTAAAGTTAATTATAATAGATAATAAAATTATCTAAAATGCCAATCTATATAATTCAAACTACTGAGATACCTATTTACCACAATTAAAATAATAGAATTCCCCTACCATGCACTACAGCAAATTACAAGATCGATATTCATACCAAATACAAAAGTTTCTATGCATATGAAATCATAACTTACAAAATCTCTAGCTAAATTTAAAAATAAGCTAACAAACATACTAAGACTATTAAACTATTTACCGAAGACAATTTAATATGTTAATTAAGTCAAGCAATTCTGCATATATGAAGAATTTTGCCAGGAGTTCAAAATTCTTCATATATACAGGTTTTAGCCTCAAACCAGTCTGGCCAGTATATAAATTGGAATCCAGAGATCAGTGTTGGGGACACTTCTGCTTCTTATTTCCCCTAATGACATTCATGAGGGAGTGCAGGGGAAGTTGAAAGTTTGCTAATGATCTAAAGATAGGTAGATAGATAGGTAGCTGGATAAGGACAAGAACCAGACCGTTTTGCTTCAAAATGACTTGCATTGCATTAGCAGAGGCATATGAAGCAAGAAAGCAAGCTTATGCAACATCAGCAAAAAAAAAAAAAAAAACGCTCCCATTTCACCCCTCCATTCATTCCAAATGTTTATCCAGCTCAGCCTTAAATTTATTTAGGCTATCAACTTCCACAACAAAAGATGGAAGTCTGTTCCACCAATCAACTATCCACTGGCTAAAGGCAAATTTCTGCACATTTATTCTACAACTGTCTTTCCTCAATTTGAATCTGTGCCCTCTCAAGTTCTTAATCTGAGCAAGAGGAAGAATCCCATCAACATTCAACTTGCTCAACCCATTCAAGGCTTTATACACCTCAATCAGATCCCCTCATAGGGGCCTACTCTCCAGGTGCTGCAATTTGCGGAACTTAAGAAGCCTTTCTTGGTAAGAGCACCCCTTTGTTCCCCTTCTTTGTACTCATTCTAGCAACTCTACATCCTTCCTAAAATGAGGCCTCCAGACCTGTACACAGTACTCTAGGTGTGGCCTGACCATTGCCTTGTATAACAGGATAATCACCTCCCTGTCCCTGCTAGCAAAATTCCTATATATCATTGACAAGACTCCATGACCTGACCTGGCAGCCACTCTGCACTGCTCAGCGAACTTCATATTTGACTGCACAATTACTCCCAGGTCTTTTTCACTTTCCACTTCCCTAAGTGTAGTTCCACACAGGTGGTACGTTTCTCTTCAGTTATTGCTACCCATATGTAGTACTTTGCATTTGTCAATGTTAAACTTCAGTTGCCATTTTCAGCCCATTTGCCCAACTTATTTAGATCCAGTTGGAGTAACATACTGTCTTTACTGTCATTAACAACCCTGCCATTGGTTGTTAACACTGTTGGTTGTTGAAACCCTGCTTGTCATTGGTTGCACAAATGATCTGAAAAATAGCAACTAAAGTTTAATTCTACTAAATTTAAAGTTTTGCACCTGGGAAAGAGAAATCCAGTAGTTCAAGTGGTCCAGGATGAAAAAGACAGAGTTATGATTCAATTAGACAAAATTTTCTACACAGTGTAAACAGGTGGCTAGGAAGCCACCTGTTAAAACTGTGTATTGTTTTCCTTTGTAAAAAACAATAGAGAGAGAGAGAAAGAAAGAGAGAGAGACCATATTTTGAATGTTGCATTCCAGTCTGGAGGGAACACTTGAAAAAAAGACAGAACTTCTAGAAAAAGTTCAGAGGAAGGCAAACAGATTGCTAACTGATGCTAATCAACATCATATAAAGAACAGCTTAGAAAGTGCAGCCTGAAATGCTCTTAGGGGGGCACCTGACAGAACAGAATCAGTAAAATGAATGAGGGAAATATATTTTAATTGGTAGGAGAAATGAGAACCAGGTTGTAGAAATACAAAATTTTATGGGTAACAAAAGGCTGAATCTCATGAACACGGCACATCAAAATCTTAATCCCCAAAAAGCATAGTTTATGGCAATGTTAATATGAATATGCTATAAGTCACATCACTGTACAAAAGCAATGCCAAAAAAAAAAATAAAATAAAATAATAAATAAATAATAATAATTCTATTAGTATTAAGCCAAATAACTACGCATAAAGAACAGCTTAAAAAGTGCAGCCTGAAATGCTCTTGGGGACATCTGACAGAAGAGAATCAGTAAAATGAACGAGGGAAATATATTTTAATTGGTAGGAGAAAAAAGCAGGCACAGGTATTGCATACCTTCAATGTGAAACTTGTGCCTGCTTTGCTGAACACAGACAGCTGATGCGTGGCAGAATCATTGACAATGCAAGCCTCATTTCTCCTGAGTCTCTCCCTCTTTGATGTTTTAATATCAGTCAAGGTCAAAAAGACCAGTTCACATAGATATGTAGTTGAAAATGGTAATAACATATTAATTGCCATCTCAGAGCTAGCCGGGTATTCTTTCCTTATTAACAAAATGTGTCGAATTTCACTTCACAATGTTTTAATAGCAATGTTCTGTCCACAGTCAGATCTGTTAGTTCCTCTTGTACTTGTAGTTCCTCTTGTACATCAGAAGAGATTTTGTATCTGCAAAAAAAATGGATCACGAATCCAATCAAAATCTTCAACACTCTCTCAAAAATAATCCTTAAACTTCTGCTGTAAGTTATCTAAATGTTCTTTAATGAAGTCCATCACCACTTTATTACCAGAAGCAAGTGGCCATACAGTTGGGAACATCTCAAACAACCCATTTGCAATGCATTGTATCCATAAATCCAGCTTATTCTGAAAGCCTTGAATCTTATCTAAACTCGTAAAAAGATTTTCATTCTTTCCTTGCATTTTTCAGTTCAGCTCATTCAAGTGAACAAAAATATCGGAAAGATATGCCAACTTAGTCACCCATTCATCATCTGCATACTCATGCCCCTCAACTATTAAAAACGTCTGTACCTCCTCCTTAAGTTCAAAAAGGTGTGTTAACGCTTTACCACATGACAACCACCATACTTCTGTATGTAGCAGGAGTGTGGTGTATTCAGATCCCATTTCCTGACACAAAACGGAAAAAAGCCACGATTTGATGAAGTTAGCAACTTTTACTACTTCGTCCAAGAATACCTTCAGAGCAGATGACAAAGACTTGGTAACAATGGCTTCACAGTGAATAAGACAACGGTCACATCATATGTCTTCGCGCACTTTAGCTGCAAAGCCTTTAACTCGACCTGTCACGGAAGCGGTTTCATCTGTGCAAACACTAACAGAATCCTTCCAATGTTGGCAAGAAGTTGAGTGTGACTGCTAACATCTTTGGACTCGTCGATCTAAAGTGAGAACTTCTGACTGCTGTTGATTTTCTCCTTAATAATGTCTTCAATGTCACTGAACATATCACTGACTCGGAGACTGATTGTGTCAGCTGAGAGTGGAATTTTTGAAATTTCATTAGCAGCTTCTGGGCCCAGGACTATTTTCACCATCTCTTTACAAGCCGGCATTAACAAAGTTTCAGCTATTGTGTGTGGCTTCTTGACCTTTACGATAAGTTTGGCTATTTTATAGCTGGCTTCCTGTACTTTTTCTGAAATACACACCGACGAAGTCATGAATGTTACCTGTATTTTGTTTCATTTTGTTCCAACAACCATCGAAAATAATTGATATCTTTGCATGCCAGAGAAGAATGTTTTATTGAGAAATGGCATTTCAGTTTACTGGGAACCATAGCAGCATTACTCAGTTTTTCTCCACACATGAGACACTCGGGGGGGGGGGGGGGCATGTTTTATCACCACACCAGAAAAATCCAAAAGACAAATAATTATCACTACATTGTCTGCACACTAATTTCTGTTTCCGCTTTTTCGGGCTCAGCACTTTCAGTACTCGCACTCTTGGACGGAATACTCCTTACTAGGAGTATTCCGTCATTAAAAAAAGAAAATCAACAATGTTATGGCTCGTGATCACAGTTTTCCGACTATTTCAGAGCCCAGCTGTGAGGAAGTGAAAGTAATAGCCACAGGACCAATACTCTTCGAACAGAGGGAGGAGCACAGCTATCACTTTAAAATATAGTCTTATAACAAAGGGTGGATGTGTCGGCACAGGAACAAAGTAATAAAGTTGAAGTAGCAGGGACAAACAGAGAAAAATATCAAAACAAGCCAATAAAAGACAGGGGATGTTTTGCTAATCCTTACACTTTTAAGGAATAGCATGTAAGTATCTAACTTTAACAAGTGGCATCTTATTTCAGTCAGTACAGTGACAAAATGAGAAATACTGGAAGGGCAAACACACAAATAACTTTAGAAGGCGAGTGTTGAATACCCACATGAAAAATAATTTACTGTCCGGCACGTACAGTAAACATTGTATTTCAGTAAACATGGCATATTGTGAAATATAACAATGAGTAGCATTACAAACATATATAAAAACTATAATTGGGAGTGAATAATGTACAGTTAATTTCCTACAATAGGTAAAATTCTCAGTTGTCAATTTCTAATCATAATACGTATAGTATTATTTATAGATATCAGCAAATTATTACAGCTTCAGCAAAGTTCGAGGCACACCTGTCACCTTGTGGTGGGACACTGCTGCAGACCACTGGAATGAATTGCCTGCCACAGTGGTCAAGATTGATAATTTGGCAAAGTTCAAAGTGGAAATAGATAGACCCTTTTTGGAGATGAGGAGGGTATGAATGAGAGATTTCCCCTTTGGCAGATGCATAAAAATCCTGCCTCCTTGCATCATTTTGCCATTATAATACTAACCCTTAGCACTTCCAACCAATGTAAATCTAGTTGCTCTTCTCTGGACCTTCTTTAGAAGTCATATATCCCTTTTTAGGTCATTAGGAATAAATAGGAATAATTTATTCCTAATGCCTTTTAGCATTAGGAATAAATATGTATCCATCTCCTACTCTTAAAGATCCTACAGATCACCAGTAGTACACCTTCCTGGCCACATGCTTAAACTGTGAAAACTTCATGCCTGCTTGTACCATAACCCCTAAATCTTTCTTATCTGAACTACCTTTAATTCTGTGCTCTCCACCCCCATATTTCTTTTCCCGCCTTCCAGATCATATGCATAACCATTCTAAGCCATTCTGAAGTAGCATAGCCATTTCAATAATTTACCATCATACCTATCTTGAAATCAGCAGCAAATTTCAACAGCTTTCCCTTTATCACTGAAAAAAATCAGAAACAAAAGAGGGAGCCCAACACTGGGGTTCCCCATCCACTACGTTAGTCCACTCTGAAGAATGCTTGTTATTTACCAACAAGCCTGTGACCCACAACAGTTTTACAATATCATATTGTTTGCAGAATATAAATTCCTTAAGACCTCATCATAGTAATTAACCAACTTTGTCAGACAAAACTTTCCCTTCAGAATTCTATGTGATGATGATATATATTGATTCCTAATTCATTCTCAACAAGAGGTTTCTGTACAGTATCTTTAATCACTGATACCATTATTTTAACCACTACAGAAGTCAAACTTGCTGGTCTGTAGTTGCTCATCTCCAACTTAGTTCCTCCCTTATGAATGGGTAAGACATTTGCACTTCTCCAGTTTGAAGGAATCACCTTGATCCTAGTAGCAGTTCTAATGGCAAGATATCTCTCTCTAAACCTCAGAATTTTTTCTGGTAGGTTCTTCTCAGAGATCAAATCAGTAACTTTACTGTAAACTGACTCTCCTTGTTTCCTTGATATTCAAAATGTACTTTCAATTGCAAAAATGGCTGCTTTTTTTTTTTTTTTTTTTTTTTTTTTGTTAGTTGGCATATCGGCTTCTGTAGCCATAATGCACCTCCCAAAGTTTTTGCATTTTACTCTGATCCAAGCCCAAGGCGGAATTCGAACTCGCGACCTTTGGGTTGCCAGGCAGGCACTTTACCCACCTGGCTAGCCCGGTCGGCGCAAAAATGGCTGCAAAATACCTGCAAAACAGTAATTCCAGCTAGATTAGTTATGATTTTGACAATTCTGACCTGGAGGGGACCTATAATTATTTACTGTCTTCCTTTTTTATACCTGCAGCAGTGTCACATGACAATCTGAAACTATTTCATATTTCAGTACTTAACTGTATAAGATCTGTCAACAGTTTTGCCTGGGACAACATTTAACATTTCCACAGAGCATTTTATATAATGACCCAAAATTGCTACCTCAGTGTCATATCCATGGATCCCTTGTACTTTCTCTGACATGATAAAATAAGCAACAATCATCCTGGTGGTTCCAAAAACTGATGTCACTTGACCATGACCATTAAGGAGAAATGTTAAAATCGCCTATATAGGTTAATAAAAAAAAATATATATATATACACATATTCATTCAGATTCCACTTTCTTAATCATCAGATAACCAAGATTACAAAAAAAAAAAAAAAAAACTTACCACGATCAGGATGATTAAGTAACATGATCTTTTTGTGTGTTTCTCTAATTTTTGCCTTACTTGCTGCCGGACTGAGGGAAAGAAATATAAAAAAAATACCTCATTAAAGTAAAAACTGCAAGTATTAACATTTCTTGCTTTTTTAAAAAAAAAAATCTGTTAGCATGAAAATTCTACAACTTTTATATATCTAGAATTCAAACTGCATTATTGGTGATGGTTTCAGAGGTACAGTCAAGCAGATGGAGGAAGAGAAATTGGAAGCTAATTCTTTTTTTTAAAGGCAGTGATCAATTTACCAATAGGTAGGAAAGTGCAATCATGGTGCCCTGCACTTAACAACAGACAATAATCAGGGCATTGAACCAAACTGAACCCAAAGTGGGGAAGAAATAAAAAAAAAAAAAATTTTGGTAGGTATAAATTTATGCAAGTTAAACATTGGATATCCTAATGTCCAGTTCTCCCCTCCAATCTGACTTTCCAATAGATGTCTCATGCCATAATTGTGGGTTGCAAAGGCCTGGTATAAGGCAAAAGAGATTTGGTGGGTTGCACCTGAAACAATAAAAGAGAATAACTTTTAAGATTATTATTATATTAATACCACTCTTATACCACATTATTTAAACTAATGTGGTAATTATAAACTATATAATATCGCCTACATTATTATATAGTTTATTAGGCAAACAGCCTAATAAACTATATTATTAATTTTATGTGGTATAAGAGTGGTGTTAATATAATAACCTTAATGGATAACAACCACATAGCATCATTCCCCAAACTATATCAAAATAACTTTTACAACTTGCTACTACACGTACTACTCGCCTTCTGCCATATATACTGTCTCTAGCAATTATGTAACTTGCTGATGAAAAATTGTTCGGTTTTTTTATGTATTAAAAAACAAAAATTAGACATTAAGCAGTTTTAAAAAATTAATCCTTCTCATCATAGAACATTCCTTATCTTTTGAAAGCAATATTTATCAGCCATTAAAGATGAAATAATGCAGAAATAGTAAGCCATCTTAAAAGAAAACATTTCCTAAACCTAGCTACTCCTATTTCATCCTTCAATAATGAATGGTATGAAGATCAACTAATGATATTACTGAATACTATAAATAAAAAAACCCAAAGTATAGCAACATTAACTACATTAATTGTTACAAATAAATAAAGTTTTGAAAAAGACAAATGCAAAATGTTGTTTCAATAAAATTAGCAAATATATGTATTAGTAAACTTTTAAGTTATTTCCGAATAAATGTAACATCAGTAAATTAATTATCGGCTTCTGTGACTGGAGAAACATGCAAAAAACATTATCTCATCATGAATCTTAAAAGGATCAGATATTAACCGGTGTGCACATTTTCCAAGTGGGAGAGGACAACATGAATAATGGTCATGTTGATAGTGAAAGAAATTACTGAGAAGTGTTCAATTCATAGTCAAATAATTATCAAAATTACAAATTTGTTTTAGAGATAACATTGAGTCATGCTTCTAATCACAAAAATAATTATTTAAGATGTCTAGAATATCTTAGCAAATTTTATGTTTTTCAAAAAACCATTTATTGCGGTAAGAGAGAGTAATACTCTTCATCTGATTATCAACAGTGATAATTCATGCATTAAGAAACTGCAGATAATATAGTGGAGTCCCTCAAGATTCAGTGCTGGACCCATTGTTGTTTTCAATATTTATTAATGATATTGATGAAGGTATATCAGGCTTAATAATTTTGCAGATGATACAAAGATTGGCAGGGTGATTAATGAGGGTAATCAAGGTGAGCTACTGCAACAATATCTAGGAAAATTAGGTTGATGGGCTGAGAAATGGCAGTTGAAGTTTAACGTTGACAAATGCAAGGCACTGCATATGGGTAGCAGTAATCCTAGATTAACATACCAACTCAGTGGTACTGCACTCAGGGAAGTGGAAAATTAAAAAGACCTGGAGGTAAATGTGTAGTCAGATATGAAATTCCAGAACAGAGCAGACAGGCTGCCAGGGTGGCACACAGGGTTTTGTCAGTGATATACAGAAACTTTGCTAGCAGATATAAGGAGGTGATTATCCCTTTATACAAAGCCTTGATTACGTTACATATTCAGTATTGTATACAGGTCTGGAGGCCTTACTTTAGTAAGGAGGTTCCCTTCACTGCACCTGCTGGAACAGGTGCAGTGAAAGGAACGAAAGAGTGCTCTTACCTAGAAAGGCTTTGGTTCTACAAATTGCAGCATCTGGAAACTAGGCACCTGTGAGGAGATCTCATTGAGGTGTTAAAGGACTTGAATGGATAGAGTAAGCTGAATTCTTCCTCTTGCTAAAACTACCCACATGAGGAAGGGAGCATAGATTTAAGTTGAGGAAGGCTGATTGCAGGATAGATGCGTGGAAGTGTAGATGTTGGCTTCAGCCAGCAGGTGGTTGATTGTTGGAACAGGCTTCCATCTGCTGTTGTGGAAATACATGGTTTGAATAAATTCAAGTAAATTTTTGGAGGGCATGGATGGGTGAAGTGTGTTGTGTGTAGTTTTTTTTTTTTTTTTGTTTGGCTGATGCTATATAAGCTTGCGACATAAATATAAACTACTGAGAAAAAAAAACTAATAAAGATAGAGAGAACTTCAGAAAGTTAGTTTTTGTCACTGTATTGTCAACCACTGAAATAAACTGCCTTCCGTGTGGTTGAGGGTCCGATGAAATTTAAAGCATTACTACCAGGAAGAGTATATAACAACAGGGATATAGGTTGTATACACAATTTGTTTTGTTTTTTTGCATATCCCCTAAAGAGTTATGTATTTCAGATGAACTAAATGCAGAAGTTAAAATAATGACAATTTAATTTTCAAACAACTTATTTATATAAATGCTTTTATACAAATACTAACCACAGGAAGTGTTGGAAATGTCAACATTTCCAACACTTACTGTGATAAACTGCCCTTTTTATCATGTTGCATTGAACTTACCAAGGTGCCACCTTGCACCATATGGCCATTACTAATACTAAGATCTGTGTTTCAGATAATGACCTCAGTAAAGCAGAGTATAGTGATCAGCTACAGTTTGTTGCTGAAAGAACTTGCAGCAAATTTATTTTTTCATGCAGTTAAATCTTAACTGTTTGATATGTTCTAGGAATGTTAATTTTTTGTCAAGTATAATACCAAATGGAGTTTGTAAGATTACTAAGGAAAGTGGGAAAATTCTATTAAGAAAATTAACAGAATTATGTAGGGTAATATATTAGCAAAGGAATGATCAAATTTTAAAACCACAATAATGATACCAATAGAAAAGCCATGCAGTGAAATATAAAGATTTTGGAACTATAAGTTTGATAGCACAGGCAGAAAAGATAATGCTAAGGATATTAAATAGAAGGATGGAGGAAAATGTGGAAGAAAGACAGTTTGGTTTCAGGAGGGGAAAGAGAGGGGAGGGGAGAACAACATGGGATGCAATAGGCATAAAAAGAACGTTGACAAAAAAGATATCCAGAAGTGAACAAAGATGTATGTGTTTCATAGATCTGTAGAAAGCTTTTGATCAATGCAAAGGATGGGTTACATTATTGAATATAATGGAAAGGATAGAGTGGATTGGAAAGACAGAAGAATGATTAGTAGATTAAATTAGGAACAAAAAGTAATAGCCAGGGTAGAACAATACAACACTGAAAGTGTAGAGACAGGAAGAGGTGTGAAACAAGATGTTGTCTGTCCCCAACTTTATTTAATATATATGTAGATGAAATGGTTGAGGCATCTGATAAAGGAAATAAAATTGTATGGGATGAGGGGTGGGGAGAGTTGTCTAAAGATGATATGGGTGGTGGTAGATCCTGAAGACGGATTGCAAAAATCGGTTAATAGGCTAAAAGACAGTTGTGATAGCTTCAATGAGAATAAATATTGCAAACACAAAGGTGACGAGAATGGGAAGAGAAATATGCAAGTTAAAAATATTGATATAGGAAGAGACAGAACAGAACCAATGAGAAAGTATAGGTATAAATATAAGTACATCCAGGAAACCTAAGGGTGGAAGAAGCAAAGAGCAGCAGAGAAATATGCCCAAGAATAGAAACTAATTAAAGGAAAAGATTGATACGTGTGCGAGTGAGTAAGAGTTATATATATTTGTTATTTTTGGTTTTTAGGAGCATTAGCAACTAAGGCCATATTGCTCCGGGATATGCGGTGGTCATTTCCTGACCTTTCCGCATCCTCCGTATTTGGTGGTGACGGACGCGAACCCCGGTCTAATCAAGAAGCGTGTGCTACGCACTGCTGCTCTTTCCCACCTGGCTACGGAGGCACCCTAAGAGAGAGAGAGAGAGGAGATATTTGACTGAAACAATCATAAGGCTGAAAATA